>NC_081242.1:6888631-7236131 GCF_902713425.1 Acipenser ruthenus | reverse complement strand
AAGACACAGCTGGATGTTTTACTGCAGTTTACAGCACTGAGGAATAACCCTGGATTGCATCAAGCACCTATCTGTAGTTCTCACTGCGTTCCCTCCATACTGTACACAAGTGCTTGAACCAATCAAGGTGAATTCTCTGGTTCTGTTCAATTCTTTATTTAAACCCAGCTGTGCTTCTTCCTAGCAAATAAGCCCCTTAGTTTCTTCTAACTTTCCCATTGCAAATGCACAGCGCTGTCATCAAGTCAATGGCATGGTCTGTATTATAAGGAGACAGAATGCCACGATATTAAAAGGTACAAGAAATAGGTTTTTACAAAATCAATTCAATATCTCACCCACCTATCATTCATCTTATTTAAATTAGATTTTTTTTTTCATGGCATGCTTGAAATGTTAATTTTTAATTGAGTTTAGCTGCTTAGCGTCTCAGGATCACTTTCCATTCACACAGCAGTTCCTTAGTAAACACATGTGCACTTACACATCATTACAATGCTATCATGCATCCTTACAATGGACTTAACATGTAAATCTGAATGGAAAGTGTTACAAAGTACTGAAATACAGGACAATGCAGATATTACCATTGTCATTTACAACCGCAACAATGCAAATGCTAGGAGGCATTAGAGAGATTGCTAAGTGTGATTGATAGCACCTCCACACACTGCAGTTCTCATCTCCTGACAGTAGATGGCAGTGTCTCCCTCAGAATGGCAGCACTGGAACAGTACAAAGTTCAATGTGAAAACACTGCAGGCTGTGTATTACTGAGCTCCAGAGTAACAGTGAGAGCAGCCTGCTGTGCTTCCCTGCAAAACAGATTCACACTCCCCCACCTAATCAGCTCACTGCAGCATTGATGTGTGGAAGACTGCATGTGTGCAGCATGGATTTATGCACGGAATATCTGCTTTGAACGCATTTCTCCAGATCTCTAACATGCAGGATCAAGGATATGGGATTAAAACAGTTTACTTGTGAATTCTCAAAAGAAATATTGAAAAAAGCATCTCTCCTAAAATCAATAAGGGGTGTATATTTCAAGCCAGATGCCTGTGCCAGTTACCCTTTAAACAATGATCTGTGTGAATCAATCAGGGCCCAGGTGTTTGCTAATAATCTGTGCTAATGGGCTGATTGTTCTATTAGTGCTCAATACACAGTCTAGGCTGAGTCTAAACTGACACATGGGACTGAATTAAAGAGGAGAAAATCCCTCCTTGAAATACTCAAGGTCCTGATTAGAAATGAGAAATGATCAATTATAAAACACATGGCTTGAGTTCATGAGAATAATCAGATTTGTTTGACACATTTCTCCAGCCCCTCTGTCTTTGTAGAGGGATTCCAGTGTGCAGTGTTTCTGGGAGGCAGCAATATAAACAAGCTGCTTTAAATAATGCAGAGAAACGTATGCAAATGTCCAGGGCTTCACTTCCTATTTAACTCTGCTGCAGTGCAGATAGGAGCAGGAGGAGAGGTAGCCTGTCTGCTGGTTACAACACTTTCTTCTTTCAATAACCACAATACTGCAGTACAATGGGGATTTTAACAGCTCTCTGTATAATAATGACAGCTCTATCAAGTAAGTATCTGACACTTGTGCAAATTAGCCTGCATTGATTCTGTATATTACTTGATGTTTTAGCAGTAGTTACTGTACGTTGTTTGCTTTTTTCCTCAAGGTGTCCGGTCTGATGTAGTGTTGACTGAGTCCGGACCAGCAGTTATAAAGCCTGGAGAGTCCCATAAACTGTCCTGTAAAGCCTCTGGATTCACATTCAGCAGCTATGATATGGGCTGGGTTCGACAAGCTCCGGGAAAGGGTCTGGAATGGGTGGCTTATATTAACACTGCTGGTAGTACATACTATGCCCAGTCTGTCCAGGGAAGATTCACCATCTCCAGAGACGATTCCAACAGCATGCTGTATTTACAAATGAACAGCCTGAAGACTGAAGACACTGCCGTGTATTACTGTGCTAAAGACCCACAGTGATGCAATCAAACCAAGCAGCCGTACAAAATCCCCTCTCTTCAGGACTGCAGCACTGATCACTCACAGGTTCTGCTTTCTTTTTCATGGTTGAGTTGTGGTCGATCAACCATGAGATTCAGACTCTTGTCTGTTAGAAAACCACACACTCAATTTCAAAGAAAACACAAACAAGTGTCAGCTTCTATCTGTCGTGTTTTACTTGTACCTGCAGTCAGGGCCAGCGTGACCATATAGGCAGAACAGGGCGGCAAATTGAAGGGGGCGGCAAAAACGCGACATAATTACATTTTATACTTCATTTCTTTAATCGTAAAATGTTCCACAACTCAGATCACTGTTTCTTGTTCTGCCGGGGTGAAATCTGCTCTCCCCTGGGAACAGGCTCGTGGCTGTTGAGACCGTTGCTAAGCAAAGGACGCTTTGAAGTTCCTTGCGTATTCAAAAGGGGCGGGGTTTCATTCGTCGCACCCCTCGCTCCAGCGCCCCTGGTTGTTTGATATTTAAGCATTTTTATAACACATCAGTAAAGATTCTTTCATTCTTTAAAGGATCTGCCTGTATTAAAAAGTACCGGATGATCTGCTGTGCACGATTATATGATCACTAACCTACACGTTAGATACAGTTTTATAGTAGTTAAGGAACGCAGTACGGTGCTGTACAAATAAGGACCAATGAAAATGCGATGTGTTTGAAGCAGCCTGCGTATCCTGTATCAAGTGTTATTTATAACTCTAAGCTCATGCATGGTGGTAGAATCCATTGATCATAAATATTGTCATTGTAAAACCTGTTTGTAACCAGTGATGATTGGATATAGTTGTATATCGTTTTGTGACGATGTAAAAACACATACTGTGGTGTACAGTAATTTGTTTACACGTTGATCTGTATTGTAAGGATCCTGGCGATGGCCTCGTCCTGCACATTGGGTTTGTCTTGTGTGTCTTGTTTGTTGGGTCTCGTTTAGTGTTCTGTGTATTGCAGGGCTGTAGCGAGGGGTACATTTTGACCTTCGAAGGTTCGGAACACGTCACCGAAGGAAGGTTCTGGCAGCAGGAGCTACTATATGAACTGGATGAGACAAGAGCCTGGGAAGAGTCTGGAGTGGCTCGCAAACATGAGAGGAGACAAAGCTTACACTAACAATGCCGACTCCATCAAAGTTCATCTACTACTCTATACCTGCAGATGAACAGCCTGAAGCCTGTGTGTGTGTGTGTGGGTGTGTGTGTGTGTGCGTGTATTTACGTTTTTTTGTCACATTTGATGTAAGAGTGTTTCAGTCTTTTGGTACAGATGGTAATTCTAAGTGATTTAGTTTTGCCGCTGCAACATGGTGAAAACAGCTAAACTCTTGGAGCTGTATAGAGACTCTCGGTCGTTTCAAACACGTTTTTCTAACTCCTCTCAATCCCATGACTAAAACATTGTCAATGTAAAAAAACAAGTTAGAAAAACGCAACAGCCGTTTAAAGGGGTGATATAAAACACAAAAGCCCAAGTTAGGAGAAGCAATTAGGCCAATCTTGTCAAGCATCAAGCAAATAGGCACACCTGGAAAGGAAGTGGGGAAGCAGCCATGTTGGTGAGGGAAGCTTTTATTGACTTCCCTGAGTACTGACTTCCTGTAGTCAGGGCAGTACCTGTAGAAGATATTGAAAGGAGGGAGAGCTGATTTTAAGTACGTTTCCCTCTGCTTGTTTGGAAGCATAGTTTGAATGCACGTGTTAGATTAATGTTTACATATATATATATATATATATTCATTGATTTGTTTCTTTTTGAATATTTTATTTATTATTGATAACTGTTTGCTGGTTTGTTTCTATATACCCACCTGCATAATGGTTTATTCTGGGGGAGGGGGAGGTCTGGAAGGGTATAAAGGCTGTTAGTTTTGTTCAGTCAGGATCGTCTTTTTGTGCAGATCAGAGGGCAGTTTTGCAGCTCTAGGGTTGGACTCAGTTATTGGAGTCAGTACCTGTGATTAGGTGACTAGAAATAGTTCTTTTCGTTTTTCACTTTTTCTCTCCTGAAATTGTTTGATATTTTGTTCAATTAGCTTTTTGTTTATCATTGTTCTTAAATAAAAATAATTGGTTTGGCACCAAACTTCTCTGTGATCCGTGTGCGCGTGTGTGTGTCTGTGTGCGGGTCAGTACCTGTGTGTGTGTGTGTGTGTCAGTCACACACACACACACACACACACACAGACACTGAGATACACACACACTGTGACACTCACAAGCTGAGTCACACACACACCGAGACACACACTGAGACACTCACACACTGAGACACACACACCGAGACACACACTGAGACACTCACACACTGAGACACAAACTCACCAAGACACACACACAGAGACACACACTGTGAGACAAACACACTGAGACACACACACACTGTGAGACAAACACACACTGAGACACACACACACTGAGACACACATACAGGCACTGACTCACACACACACACACACAAACACACGCTAAGCGGGCTGAGCTCATTTGCATACAAACTCCAGATTTAGCTGCCAGTTAAATATTTAACTAAATGTTAAATCTAGCTAAGAGATTTAAGATGTATTTAAATATTTAACTAAATGTCAACTCTAGCTAAGAGATTTAAGATTTATTTAAATATTTAGCTAAATGTTAAATTTTGTTAAGAGATTTAAGAGTTATTGAGACACACACTGAGACACACACTGTGAGAGAAACACACACTGAGACAAACACACTGAGACACACACACACACTGAGACACACACAGGCACTGACACACACACTGAGACACACACTGTGACACAAATACACTGAGACACACATACAGACACACACACTGAGACACTCACACACTGAGACACACACACACTGAGAGACAAACACACACTGAGACAAACACACTGAGACACACACACAATCTGAGACACACACACACTGAGACACACACTGTGACACAAATACACTGAGACACACATACAGACACACACATTGAGACACTCACACACTGAGACACACACTCACCGAGACACTCACACACTGAGACACACACACACAGAGACACACGCTGAGACACTCACGCACAGAGACACACACACTGAGACACACACACACCGAGACACACACTGAGACACACACTGAGACACATACACACCTTGACACACACTGAGACACTCACACACTCAGACACAAACACACCGAGACACACACTGAGACACTAACACACTCAGACACAAACACACTGAGACACACACACTGAGACACACACACACACCGAGACACACACTGAGACACTCACACACTGAGACACAAACTCACCGAGACACACACTGAGACACTCACACACAGAGACACACACTGAGACAAACACACACTGTGAGACAAACACACACTGAGACACAAACACTCTGAGACACACACACACAGACACACACACACTGTGAGCCAAACACACACTGAGACACACACACACAGGCACTGAAACACACAAACATTGAGACACACACACTGAGACACACACACACTGAGTCACACACACTGAGACACACACACTGAGACACACACACACTGAGACACACACACACACACTGAGTCACACACACTGAGACACTCACACACTGAGACACAAACTCACCGAGACACACACTGAGACACTCACACACAGAGACACATACTGAGACAAACACACACTGTGAGACAAACACTCTGAGACACACACACACAGACACACACACTGTGAGCCAAACACACACTGAGACACACACACACAGGCACTGAAACACACACAGAGGCACTGAAACACACAAACATTGAGACACACACACTGAGACACACACACACTGAGTCACACACACTGAGACACACACACACTGAGACACACACACACACACTGAGTCACACACACTGAGACACACACACTGAGACACAAACACACCGAGACACACACACACACACTGAGACACAGATACTGTGAGACAAACACACTGAGACACACACACACTGTGAGACAAACACACACTGAGACAAAAACACACTGACACAAACACACAGACAAAAACACACACACTGACAGACACACACACACACACACACACACACACGCTAAGCGGGTGGAGCTCATTTGCATACAAACTCCAGATTTAGCTGCCAGTTAAATATTTAACTAAATGTTAAATCTAGCTAAGAGATTTAAGATTTATTTAAATATTTAATTAAATGTCAACTCTAGCTAAGAGATTTAAGATTTATTTACATATTTAGATGAATGTTAAATCTTGTAACTAGATTTCTAAATGATATCTGAATGCACACATTTATAAAAAGCTGTATTTATTTTCTCCTCATTTCTGGCAGCCCATACTAACGGCGCTCGGAACTTTCGCATTTTTAAATCCTAACGGTCTCTGCTCAGCGGAGTGGAATGTTCAGGAGCCGGTTGCCTAGCAGCGTCTCCGCCTCCTTCTCTGCCCCGCCCCCTCTCTCCCTCTCTCGTTGCTCCAGCTAGGAGTTCACATTCAGCTTCCTTAGATTATATAGCGCCATTCTTTACTAACTTTTACAAATGAGCTTATTGGAGGCTTCGTGTTTTTAAGATGGTTCAGGTGCAGTCCGGGCAGACTGACTGCAGCATCATTACAGTATACCGCACTGCGCTCGGCTTTGTGTGGAGGCTGATACACAAAATAATGAACGACTGGTAAAGAAATCACGTGGATTGCTTTTTAATGCTAAATGTGTATCTGGTATTCTAAGTATTACCTACAATTAATAATTCAGCTATATTCGTATTCAGAATGTGATACAGTATTAAGACAGGGTCCAGTATTATTAATAAATAAACACGCTTTAAGAGAAACAGCAGTGATGTTTATTGTCCATTCCCATCCATTCTCTAGATGTTTCTACATTGTGGTTGCAATCCACAGGGACAAGGGACTCAGCGATGTTAAATAAAAAACTAGAGCCCACAATTAACCAATATAGAAAGGAAGGGGGGAGAAATGTATTGCCTGCATGCAGTACCTTCCACTTTCCTCTATTAAATGTCATTTGCCATGTGTCTGCCCAGTTCTGAACGCTGTCTAGATCATTTTGAATGACCTTTGCTGCTTCAACAGTGTTTGCCACTCCTCCTGTTTGGAACTGCAAACACACATCAAAAAGGAAGTTAGAAAGACCAAGAGAGAGACAGAAATGAACATTGCTAAGGGGGTGTGAGGGAGGAGACCCTCACATTGTCTCAGTATGTATCTGGACATTTACTGCAAATGTTTTGAAACTGTTTTTGTATGGTGTTGCTGATCCTTGTGTCTAGTAAGGAAAATAATAAAAACAAAATTCACTTCCCTGTTGTACGGGGACTGGAGGCCTGTGGTTGGGACTGTCCTGAAAAAGAAAAGAAAGGTTAATGAAGAGTACGGTTTAGAGAGCTGGTTTGGAAGGGAGCACACTTCCACAACAATGGATTGCAGTACTATTGTTAAGATAAACTTTTAAAATGAACAACAGCTATTTTAATGTGCATGTTTTTGATATGCAATGGTGCAGGAAACCTGAGTTGGGTGTGGTGGTGAGGTCCTCCATCTTGACAGGAAGTGGGGAAGCAGCCATGTTGGTGAGGGAAGCTTTTATTGACTTCCCCGAGTACTGACTTCCTGTAGTCAGGGCAGTACCTGTAGAAGATATTGAAAGGAGGGAGAGCTGATTTTAAGTACGTTTCCCTCTGCTTGTTTGGAAGCATAGTTTGAATGCACATGTTAGATTAATGTTTACATATATATATATATATATTCATTGATTTGTTTCTTTTTGAATATTTTATTTATTATTGATAACTGTTTGCTGGTTTGTTTCTATATACCCACCTGCATAATGGTTTATTCTGGGGGAGGGGGAGGTCTGGAAGGGTATAAACGCTGTTAGTTTTGTTCAGTCAGGATCGTCTTTTTGTGCAGATCAGAGGGCAGTTTTGCAGCTCTAGGGTTGGACTCAGTTATTGGAGTCAGTACCTGTGATTAGGTGACTAGAAATAGTTCTTTTTGGTTTTCACTTTTTCTCTCCTGAAATTGTTTGATATTTTGTTCAATTAGCTTTTTGTTTATCATTGTTCTTAAATAAAAATAATTGGTTTGGCACCAAACTTCTCTGTGATCCGTGTGCGCGTGTGTGTGTCTGTGTGCGGGTCAGTACCTGTGTGTGTGTGTGTGTGTCAGTCAAACACACACACACACACACACACAGACACTGAGACACACACACACTGTGACACTCACAAGCTGAGTCACACACACACCGAGACACACACTGAGACACTCACACACTGAGACACACACACCGAGACACACACTGAGACACTCACACACTGAGACACAAACTCACCAAGACACACACACAGAGACACACACTGTGAGACAAACACACTGAGACACACACACACTGTGAGACAAACACACACTGAGACACACACACACTGAGACACACATACAGGCACTGACTCACACACACACACACACAAACACACGCTAAGCGGGCTGAGCTCATTTGCATACAAACTCCAGATTTAGCTGCCAGTTAAATATTTAACTAAATGTTAAATCTAGCTAAGAGATTTAAGATGTATTTAAATATTTAACTAAATGTCAACTCTAGCTAAGAGATTTAAGATTTATTTAAATATTTAGCTAAATGTTAAATTTTGTTAAGAGATTTAAGAGTTATTGAGACACACACTGAGACACACACTGTGAGAGAAACACACACTGAGACAAACACACTGAGACACACACACACACTGAGACACACACAGGCACTGACACACACACTGAGACACACACTGTGACACAAATACACTGAGACACACATACAGACACACACACTGAGACACTCACACACTGAGACACACACACACTGAGAGACAAACACACACTGAGACAAACACACTGAGACACACACACAATCTGAGACACACACACACACAGACACACACACACTGAGACACACACTGTAACACAAATACACTGAGACACACATACAGACACACACATTGAGACACTCACACACTGAGACACACACTCACCGAGACACTCACACACTGAGACACACACACACAGAGACACACGCTGAGACACTCACGCACAGAGACACACACACTGAGACACACACACACCGAGACACACACTGAGACACACACTGAGACACATACACACCTTGACACACACTGAGACACTCACACACTCAGACACAAACACACCGAGACACACACTGAGACACTAACACACTGAGACACACACACTGAGACACACACACACACCGAGACACACACTGAGACACTCACACACTGAGACACAAACTCACCGAGACACACACTGAGACACTCACACACAGAGACACATACTGAGACAAACACACACTGTGAGACAAACACTCTGAGACACACACACACAGACACACACACTGTGAGCCAAACACACACTGAGACACACACACACAGGCACTGAAACACACACAGAGGCACTGAAACACACAAACATTGAGACACACACACTGAGACACACACACACTGAGTCACACACACTGAGACACACACACACTGAGACACACACACACACACTGAGTCACACACACTGAGACACACACACTGAGACACAAACACACCGAGACACACACACACACACTGAGACACAGACACTGTGAGACAAACACACTGAGACACACACACACTGTGAGACAAACACACACTGAGACAAAAACACACTGACACAAACACACAGACAAAAACACACACACTGACAGACACACACACACACACACACACACACGCTAAGCGGGTGGAGCTCATTTGCATACAAACTCCAGATTTAGCTGCCAGTTAAATATTGAACTAAATGTTAAATCTAGCTAAGAGATTTAAGATTTATTTAAATATTTAATTAAATGTCAACTCTAGCTAAGAGATTTAAGATTTATTTACATATTTAGATGAATGTTAAATCTTGTAACTAGATTTCTAAATGATATCTGAATGCACACATTTATAAAAAGCTGTATTTATTTTCTCCTCATTTCTGGCAGCCCATACTAACGGCGCTCGGAACTTTCGCATTTTTAAATCCTAACGGTCTCTGCTCAGCGGAGTGGAATGTTCAGGAGCCGGTTGCCTAGCAGCGTCTCCGCCTCCTTCTCTGCCCCGCCCCCTCTCTCCCTCTCTCGTTGCTCCAGCTAGGAGTTCACATTCAGCTTCCTTAGATTATATAGCGCCATTCTTTACTAACTTTTACAAATGAGCTTATTGGAGGCTTCGTGTTTTTAAGATGGTTCAGGTGCAGTCCGGGCAGACTGACTGCAGCATCATTACAGTATACCGCACTGCGCTCGGCTTTGTGTGGAGGCTGATACACAAAATAATGAACGACTGGTAAAGAAATCACGTGGATTGCTTTTTAATGCTAAATGTGTATCTGGTATTCTAAGTATTACCTACAATTAATAATTCAGCTATATTCGTATTCAGAATGTGATACAGTATTAAGACAGGGTCCAGTATTATTAATAAATAAACACGCTTTAAGAGAAACAGCAGTGATGTTTATTGTCCATTCCCATCCATTCTCTAGATGTTTCTACATTGTGGTTGCAATCCACAGGGACAAGGGACTCAGCGATGTTAAATAAAAAACTAGAGCCCACAATTAACCAATATAGAAAGGAAGGGGGGAGAAATGTATTGCCTGCATGCAGTACCTTCCACTTTCCTCTATTAAATGTCATTTGCCATGTGTCTGCCCAGTTCTGAACGCTGTCGAGATCATTTCGAATGACCTTTGCTGCTTCAACAGTGTTTGCCACTCCTCCTGTTTGGAACTGCAAACACAAGTCAAAAAGGAAGTTAGAAAGGCCAAGAGAGAGACAGAAATGAACATTGCTAAGGGGGTGTGAGGGAGGAGACCCTCACATTGTCTCAGTATGTATCTGGACATTTACTGCAAATGTTTTGAAACTGTTTTTGTATGGTGTTGCTGATCCTTGTGTCTAGTAAGGAAAATAATAAAAACAAAATTCACTTCCCTGTTGTACGGGGACTGGAGGCCTGTGGTTGGGACTGTCCTGAAAAACAAAGGAAAGGTTAATGAAGAGTACGGTTTAGAGAGCTGGTTTGGAAGGGAGCACACTTCTACAACAATGGATTGCAGTACTATTGTTAAGATAAACTTTTAAAATGAACAACAGCTATTTTAATGTGCATGTTTTTGATATGCAATGGTTCAGGAAACCTGAGTTGGGTGTGGTGGTGAGGTCCTCCATCTTGACAGGAAGTGGGGAAGCAGCCATGTTGGTGAGGGAGGCTTTTATTGACTTCCCTGAGTACTGACTTCCTGTAGTCAGGGCAGTACCTGTAGAAGATATTGAAAGGGGGGAGAGCTGATTTTAAGTATGTTTCCCTCTGCTTGTTTGGAAGCATAGTTTTAATGCACGTGTTAGATTAATGTTTAGTTATATATATATATATATATATTCATTGGTTTGTTTCTTTTTGAATACTTTATTTATTCTTGATAACTGTTTGCTGGTTTGTTTCTATATACCCACCTGCATAATGGTTTATTCTGGGGGAGGGGGAGGTCTGGAAGGGTATAAAGGCTGTTAGTTTTGTTCAGTCAGGATCGTCTTTTTGTGCAGATCAGAGGGCAGTTTTGCAGCTCTGTGGTTGGACTCAGTTATTGGAGTCAGTACCTGTGATTAGGTGACTAGAAATAGTTATTTTTGGTTTCCACTTTTTCTTTCCTCAAATTGTTTGATATTTTGTTCCATTAGCTTTTTGTTTATCATTGTTCTTAAATAAAAATAATTGGTTTGGCACCAAACTTCTCTGTGATCCGTGTGTGCGTGTGTGTGTCTGTGTGCGGATCAGTACCTGTGTCTGTGTGTGTCAGTCACACACACACACACACACACACACACACACACACAGACACTGAGACACACACATACTGAGACATTCACACACTGAGACATTCACACACTGAGACAAACACACACACACACACTGAGACACACACACACCGAGACACTCACACAGTGAGACAAACACACTGAGACACTCACACACACTGTGAGACAAACACACTGAGACACACACTGAGACACACACACACTGAGACATACACTTAGACACACACTGTGAGACAAATACACTGAGACACACACACTGAGACTCACACTGAGAAACTCACACACTGAGACAAACACACTGAGACACACACACACACTGTAAGACAAACACACTGAGACAGACACAAACTGTAAGACAAACACACTGAGACACACACACTGAGACTCACACTGAGAAACTCACACACTGAGACACACAGAGACACACACACTGAGACACACACACACACACGCTAAGCGGGTGGAGCTCATTTGCATACAAACTCCAGATTTAGCTGCCAGTTAAATATTTAACTAAATGTTAAATCTAGCTAAGAGATTTAAGATTTATTTAAATATTTAGATGAATGTTAAATCTTGTAACTAGATTTCTAAATGATATCTGAATGCACACATTTATAAAAAGCTGTATTTATTTTCTCCTCATTTCTGGCAGCCCATACTAACGGCGCTCGGAACTTTCGCATTTTTAAATCCTAACGGTCTCTGCTCAGCGGAGTGGAATGTTCAGGAGCCGGTTGCCTAGCAGCGTCTCCGCCTCCTTCTCTGCCCCGCCCCCTCTCTCCCTCTCTCGTTGCTCCAGCTAGGAGTTCACATTCAGCTTCCTTAGATTATATAGCGCCATTCTTTACTAACTTTTACAAATGAGCTTATTGGAGGCTTCGTGTTTTTAAGATGGTTCAGGTGCAGTCCGGGCAGACTGACTGCAGCATCATTACAGTATACCGCACTGCGCTCGGTTTTGTGTGGAGGCTGATACACAAAATAATGAACGACTGGTAAAGAAATCACATGGATTGCTTTTTAATGCTAAATGTGTATCTGGTATTCTAAGTATTACCTACAATTAATAACTCAGCTATATTCATATTCAGAATGTGATACAGTATTAAGACAGGGTCCAGTATTAGAAATAAATAAACACGCTTTGAGGGTGGATTGCTCAGATTGAGATTCAGTCTGGATCAGACTCGATCTCGGATTGAATCTTGGATTGATATTTTTTTTTCCGTTGTGCAGATTGAGATTCAAATTCAGGCACGCACACACACACACACACACACACACACACACACACTCACACACACACACACGCACACACGCACACACGCACACACACACACACACACACACACACACAGAGGTACTGACACACACACACACACACACACATATTAAGAGGAAGTGTGAATGTTTACAGATGTCTGATCTGATATTGTTTTGAGCCAGTCTGGTTCTGAACTGAGAAAGCCAGGGGAGTCTGTAAAGATGTCTTGTAAAGTCTCTGGATTCACATTAAGCAGCAGCTATTGGATACACTGGATCCGACAAGCTCCTGGGAAAGCTCTGGAATGGTTGCTGAACTGAACATAACCAATATTCAATACTGTCCATCGATATAAGGTCATTCTACTGGTTTCCATGGATACTTCCACCACAGCATATCTGCAAATGAACAGCCTGAACACTGAAGACACTGCCGTGTATTACTGTGCTCGAGACTCACAGTGAGAGAAGTGAAGCCTGAGCCCTTACAAAAACCCACTCGTGTGAATCCACTCATTCATGTCAATGGGGAATTCATCCCTTCTGCATGTGTTGTTTCAGTTAACACACAACGGCATCATTACAGTTACAGAGACAGAATAGAACAATGTGGTTTAGAATATCCTACGTGTGGCTCAAGCCTTTACTCAAACACAAGCACTGACTATCTTCATTACAATGACCCTCCCCATTTCTCCCAATACAATAAAACAACACAGTGACCCACACAGAGAGACGCTCTCCAACAGTAAATTCACACAGACAGGTCAGACCCCTTCCCTAGCAAGTATTGGGACAGACTCGGGCTGGGGGAACATTACCCCAAAACAATGGGTTTCTGCAATGAAAAAGTCAATACAAAGCTCTAGTAACTCTAGTATTAGTTTGCTCAGGATTTCCAGAGACTGCTCCTCCACCCTGGTGTAGCTGCAAATGAACAGCCTGCAATCTGAAGACTGCTATACCAGTGCATTGTCTCTTTCCTTCTCATTGTGTGCTATTGCTTTACATGCAGCAGTTCTCATTTCCTGACAGTAGAGGGCAGTGTCTCCCTCAGAATGGCAGCACTGTAACAGTATAAAGATCTGACACATGTGCATTACTGAGCTTCACAGGAACAGAGAGATCAGTCTGCTGTTCTGCCTGCAAAACACAGTCACACTTCACCACCTCAGCAGCTTCATAGGACACAGAGAAGTCAAGAAGCATTTAGGGTTTATTGGAAACAGTTTACGGCTGGATATTGTTAAAAACACAACAAACTAAAAACTGTCACAGGGAGACCTGTCGCTGTTTCGTAGTGTGCGTGTGCGTGCGTGTGTTTTTGTGTCTGGGAGAAATCAGCTGCGACGAGCAGCCGGAGACGCGTTGCTAAGCGACCAGCTGAGCGGGAGGCTCGCACGGAGTTCGGAAGCGCGTTCCACTAGGAGAACGTTCGGGAACGTTCTTAATGTTTTTTTCTGTTTCTGTTCTCTTCTCCTCACACGTTTGCAAACTGAGGCGAACACTGTGAAGAGGGAGTTTGCGCAAAACTATAATGGCGACAGGCTGGGAGAACATTTCTTTCACAAGTTTTGTCAATTTATACGACAAAAAAAATAAGCAGAAAGAGTTACTTCAGGTATGTTTAATATTATAACATGACTTATTTATATAATATTGGTATTTTACGATAAAATTGATCAAATATGTATGCATTTATTATAATAATAATAATAAGTCTGTTTAAAAAGAAAACAATATGAATTCAGTTTTAAAATAGCTAACCCTGCCGTTTCTCTTTTGGACGTTGGGATGTGTTGCATATTTGAAATGTTCGTTCAGCTCGTCTTGTTCAAAGCGAACACAGTTCGTTCAGAAAGTTCTCGTGGTTGAACGCACCTCCGGATTGGCTGGGGGGCGTGGCCGGGGATGCTGCGCAGTGCTCAGAAATCAGCAATGACGTCATCACCCAGATGGGCGTGGAAAGTGCGTGTTTACGTCAAGGAGGGAAGCGTCCGCTCTGCAGGAACTACGACTACAGAACCCTTGAACTGCAAGACGCTGCCTGTGAAGGTGATTGGCCGGCCAGGACCGTCAGAACGGCCCGGAGTCGCTGGGGGGGCGGGACTTCGGAAGCAACAGAACAGAAGTAGGTCAGCTTAGGGGATGCGGATCCCAAACAGTGTGAGAGGGTTACGTGGAGTAGCAGCTTCCTGGAGCGGGACGTTCCCGTTAGTGGATCTAGCGCTCGGCATTTTGTGTGGCAAACTTATCTGTAGCTTTGTTTTGTTTCGTTTCTTTATTAAATGCGGCACTAGGTCTACCATTGCTGCTACCCGAGTGCGGGGTTTCCCAGTCCTGGTCCAGGGGACCCCTGTGTCTGCTGGTTTTCAGTCAAACAGAGCTCTCAATTACTTCATTAAACCCTTAATTGAACTAATAATCTGCTTAATTAGACCTTTTTAATTGTTCTCAGCTCCTAAAGAGCTGCTGATTTGAAGTTACTTATAAAATCGTATAGTTATCTTGAAATCTCCATTTGTTTAAAAGCTGAGAACAATTACAGAGGTCTTATTAACTAATGAATAGCTCAATTACAGGTTCAATTAAGTAATTGATCATCTAGTTGCAATGAAAGCCAGCAGACACAGTGGATCCTCAGCACCAGGACTGGGAAACCCTGCCCTAGTGTCATCACCTGTGTTGAAAATTAAATCTGTGTGCCTGGGTGTCAGATCAGCACCAATGCTGTGTGTGTCTCAGTGTGTTCCAGTGACTCCCGACACACGAAACACATCCCCTGTAACACCAACCATCTCCCCTCTCTTTCACTATTTTCTTTCTCTAAAATATGAACATAATGTTTGTGTTTAAAATGCCACTGATCAACACTGTTCCAAGGTTGTGGATTTCCCCAGCCCCTCTATCATAGTCGAGGGATTCCAGTGTGCAGTGTTTCTGGGAGTCAGCAATATAAACAAGCTGCTTTAAATAATGCAGAGAAACATATGCAAATGTCCAGGGCTTCACTTCCTATTTAACTCTGCTGCAGTGCAGATAGGAGCAGGAGGAGAGGTAGCCTGTCTGCTGCTTACAACACTTTCTTCTTTCAATAACCACAATACTGTAGTACAATGGGGATTTTAACAGCTCTCTGTATAATAATGACAGCTCTATCAAGTAAGTATCTGACACTTGTGGAAATTAGCCTGCATTGATTCTGTATATTACTTGATGTTTTAGCAGTAGTTACTGTACGTTGTTTGCTTTTTTCCTCAAGGTGTCCGGTCTGATGTAGTGTTGACTGAGTCCGGACCAGCAGTTGTAAAGCCTGGAGAGTCCCATAAACTGTCCTGTAAAGCCTCTGGATTCACATTCAGCAGCTACAGCATGGTCTGGGTTCGACAAGCTCCTGGAAAGGGTCTGGAATGGCTGGCTTATATTAGCAGCTCTGGTAGTAGTACAAGCTATGCCCAGTCTGTCCAGGGAAGATTCACCATCTCCAGAGACAATTCCAACAGCATGCTGTATTTACAAATGAACAGCCTGAAGACTGAAGACACTGCCGTGTATTACTGTGCTCGAAACCCACAGTGATGCAATCAAACCAAGCAGCCGTACAAAATCTCCTCTCTTCAGGACTGCAGCACTGATCACTCACAGGTTCTGCTTTCTTTTTCATGGTTGAGTTGTGGTCGATCAACCATGAGATTCAGACTCTTGTCTGTTAGAAAACCACACACTCAATTTCAAAGAAAACACAAACAAGTGGCAGCTTCTATCTGTCGTGTTTTACTTGTACCTGCAGTCAGGGCCAGCGTGACCATATAGGCAGAACAGGGCGGCAAATTGAAGGGGGCGGCAAAAACAGGCTTAACTGCAGTCTTCCCAGCTTGTGAGCAGACAGTTACACAACAGGACAAATGAGAGAAACTCATAGAATGTAGATACAACTTAGCAACAGTAACGGATACATTTGGTCTAATAACCCTAAAGTCAGCCACATTGAATTCCCCAGTTTTAACAACCTTTGTATATGTTTCTAAAAGGAAAGTTGTGAGTCCATTATGACACTTAAATATTTAAATTCTGAAACTATACTAATCTTTTCCCCTTATACAAAAATACCAAACGGATTCTGTATTGTATTTCGCTCTATAGAGAAACAGACCTCGGTTTTACATCTCATCTGAAGGACGGAGCACAAGGAGGTGAAGTGACTTGCTCAGGGTCACACACACACACACACACGCACGCACACACACACACACACACACACACACACACACAGTGAGTCAGTGGCTGAGCTGGGATTGAAGTCTTGCTATAGCGTTTCTTTCAGCAGGTTATACAGCATCTGTGTTGTTTTGCTGCGCACCAGACTGACAGCTGAGAGCTCTCTCGGTCAAAACTGCGGCGCGATCAGGGGGCGTGGCTACCAGTGACCCATATATATATTATTGTGGAAAACTGTAAAAATGTTTCTGCAGGCACTTGATTTTTGTGACTGTAAGTTGATTGAGACCGTAGGCGCCTAACCCATAGAGCACAGGGGAGGCAATACCGGTATACCTTTTGCCCCCTTATTATTTTGTGATGGTTTTGCCTTTAAAAGGCTTAAAATATAATAAAAAACTGAAAGTCATTCACTAGACGCCAGAAGTGTGACATTGATAAAAAAAATATATAAATAAATAAATAAAAACATAAATAAAACTCACCCTACAGGAACATTGGTTTGACCCAAGTCTGCACGTATCTGTTTACAGGTGACGTCAGCAGCAGCGTGTCTGGGTTGTTTTGGTTTGGAGACAAAAAAAATATTTGTATTAAATAATATAGGCGAGGTAGTTGTTAGTTTAGTTTGTTTTAATATGTATTAAATTAAATTATTTTCATTCAAAAAGACGAGAGAACCAGACGGGTTTTGTTTTCTCTGTGTGTGTTTTTTTTTGTGTGTCGCTGCGGGTTCATGAACGGATTTAAGTTCAGCACCAACTCTAAATAAAACGCTGTTCCTGTTATTAAGCACTAGTAATAATCTGAAGCAGTGAAGTACGCTAGAATGGTTTTATTATTAAAAACGTGTCGTTCTTTATTAAAAATTTATTTTCAGATTTCATATGAAGCTTTTTGTGTTGATTCAATCAAACCAAGTACTAGTAGGAATTTGCTGGCACCATTTAAGACGTTTTTCAAGTCAAGTAAGACTGGCAAAAATAAGACGAAATTATTATTATTATTATTATTATTATTATTATTATTATTATTATTATTATCTTCGTATAACACGCACGTCTGTAAACTTGACAGGTTGTTTTATTTCTTTATTTATTTCAGTTTCGTTTCACACGGACTTGCCTTTTTTCTTTTTGTGCTGATATTATACAAAATCAAATCCAAGCTACTGTCCAGACATAATGAGAGAGTAAAACGCCACCTCGGAGCTCCGTGACGTGTCGAGAGGACTCCTCCTTTGTGACGTCACGGGACTCCCGGGCCGCTTTTTCCTCTGTGATTCTGCGCAGTAGCTTGTCTTGTATTCTCTATGGAAGGCCCTTCTCGTTATATTAGTCACTCGCCTTCGGCTCGGGGCATTTAACGACACGAGGCGGTCCTTCCCACACGAGAGAGCCTCTTCTTCGGGGTCTGTTGCGTAAATAGTTTGAATTGGGTTCAATAATCATCTTGAATCACGTTGTGCTTTTTGCAGGTTTGCTGGTGATTTTCAGCTCTTGACGGCTGGTGGACACTGGAAAGATTTTTTCTTCAATTTTCTAACTAGGTAAAAAAAAAAAAAACTGAAAAATGAAAAATAAACATATTTTCAGTTTTTCAATTTCTGAAAACGGTAAAATAATAATAATAATAATAATAATAATAATAATAATAATAATAATTGGAGGGGGGTGTAATGAGCAGATATCTATAAAGCGAACAGTAAAAAATAAATCTATGGTGCAAATATTAGGAACACTTGATTTTTCTTAAGTTTACAATTATTGGGCACAAAAATAACCCTACATTGTGGAAATGATGCGCGGCTCCCCTCTTACTAAGTCCAGTCTATCTCATCTGGTAACTTGCCTGTCACTGAGGCTGCAGACCGCGCAGCCCCCCTGGCAGCTCGTACCGCTGTTTCCACACCAGACAGCCAATGGGAAGGCTCCCTGTCTGCCTGCAGGAATCACGAGCTTTCCTATTGGCTGAATGCACAGGAATTTGAGGGCACCAGTAAACTCCTCACTATCTGCAGCGCCCAATCACAAAAAAGTAGAGACACATCTCGGATAATCATATAGAAACATATATAATATATTGTCCTTGATCTAGGGTTGTCTTTTCGGGTTTGCCTCAGCGCACATCACCATGGAATGGAGTTCTGCCCGGGATGTTCACACTGTCCACTTCCTCACCATCTTGTTATTGGGGTTTCCAGCTTGCTATGCATTGCTGTGGCACCGATAGCGACGCTGCAGTGAATAGCGAACCGAATAGCTAACTGCCATTTTGGACCTATTTCCCGACGAGCTAGAACCACTAAACTTGACACGTGACATGTACTCGACGTCATTATCTTACCGTTTTCAGAAATTTAACAACTGAAAATAGTGTTTGTTATTTTCATTTAAGTTTACACTTAGAAAATTGAATAAAAAACAAACAAACAAACATGCATCAAACCGCATTCGTGTTTTTTTTTTATTTGCATGAGTTTAAAGATTTGTTTATTTAACTTTTAAGATTTGCTTTTAAATATTTCACACATCATTTTCTTTTGTTATATAATTTGACATATTTGCTGCGGACCCCCTGAAGCTTCGCCCCCAGTTTGGGAGCCCCTGGTCTAATCTACTGCGATCAGAAAACAAACCGGAGCAAGGTAGTATTGGAGGACTGTCAATCACAACTCAAATCCGCAAATCACAGCTCACAGCTTGTCTATTTGGAGGCGGGACGCAGCAAGCGCTCTGCCAATAGGTCAGTGTTAAAGTGACGTAATTTCTCTGTTGATGTAATTCGTGAGACGGAACAGAACTGAACAACCTGATCTGGAGAAACCGATCCGCCGTCCTGCCGAACAGCCCGGTCTGCACCCGGCGAAACACGGGGAAAACACGCAGACACAGCGAGGGGAACACGGGGAAAACACGCAGACACAGCGAGGGGAACACGTCTGGCATCACCTGCATTTACTTTTTGTTGGATTGAGGCAATTAAAAAAAAAACACATCATTTAGATGTTTTATTTAACATGTAATCAAATAAACTACAGAACAAAATCACAAAAGTAAACCACGCCCCATAGAATGGGAGAGAAGCAGGGATAGACCCGGTTGGTCAGTCTGGGTGAAGTGGGCGGGACCAGCGGGGGGTATAAGTACCGCCTGCGCGGGAAAGTGAAAAGAAAGCGGAATGAAAGAGAGATGGAGAGATGGAGGGATGGAAGGATGGAGCCGAGCCGAGCCGCGCAGCCCTGGGGAGAGACGCCCTGTGAGAGACTGGAAGAGGACGGAGTCTGGGGGAGAGGCACAGGGGGGGAGAGGGAGTGAAGGAAGGAGTTTGGGTTTCATTGATTTTGTGGCGTGGTCTTGGCCCGAACAAGGACTGTGTTCATTTTACCAATAAAATGGTTATTCATGCACCCTGGCAACGCGTCTGTCTTGTGTTTTCTCCTCCGAGGGCACGAGTCATTACAATACAATAAACAGCCTCGATTTACGATGGTCTGTACTGCATGCATAGAGAGAGAGATAGATATTTGACCATAATTTTAATGTTATCGTTTATTACATATGATATAACTACTGCTTGGAACTTTCTCTCTGAAAAAAACCTTCACAATTTACAAACAGCGTCCCCAAATCGCTGTCAGCCGTGATGCTAGAAGAGAGATGGAACTAAATGATTTCTCGAAAAGGCTGAAACCTGTTCCATTTCCACATCGAACAAGCTGAACGTGTCCGAGCGTGTCCGCCTCACGAAATTCCACCTTAACTAACGCATGCTAAAAATTCAATTAACAAAATGACCTGCTTTTGGGATATGAATTTGTTCAGTGTGTTTGTAGAATGATGTTTTCGCTTCCCGGTATGAGTTGTATTCGCATTTGTACTTTGAGCTAAGTTTTGAGATGCAGACGTGTGTTATTTTATAGAAACGTTTTCATACTTTTGTTTTGTACTTGATAATATTAATTTAAAAATCCACTTGATGTCTATGGCTAACACGTTTTGTGACTAATTTGAAGCTATGAATATGTTTCAATATTAACTAAATCGAGTCATTAATCACGTGACAGTCTAGCACCGGGTTCCAGAAAATCTTTGCCCTTGTTTCTATTCTCGCGAGACCAGTTTCAAGGTCTCCTTCCCACTCATGCCCTGGCAATGGCCCTGCAGTGGAAATGTACCCAGGATTCTCTGCTGCAGTACCAGCCCATCGGGGCAGTGGAGACAGAAACCAGCAATGTACCATCGAGGCTTCATTCACACACTCTGAAGCCTTTTCTAAACTCTTTCAGTCACGTTTATTCAGAGCGAAAATAAATACTGTGCTACAAATTGAAATAATCACTGTATTTGAAAACTGCATTCTTTACACTGTCCTGCTTATTACCTGCTACAGTACAGTATTCAAAAATATGATTTTGTGAACAGTATGAGGCTTTTGAGGGTCCGATTCTGAAATGATCACGGGCCCAACAATACAAAGCTCTAGTAATTATTATTATTATTATTATTATTATTTATTTCTTAGCAGACGCCCTTATCCAGGGCGACTTACAATCGTAAGCAGTATTAGTAACTCTAGTATTAGTTTGCTCAGGATTTCCAGAGACTGCTCCTCCACCCTGGTGTAGCTGCAAATGAACAGCCTGCAATCTGAAGACTGCTGTACCAGTGCATTGTCTCTCTCCTTCTCATTGTGTGCTATTGCTTTACATGCAGCAGTTCTCATTTACTGACAGTAGATGGCAGTGTCTCCAACAGAATGGCAGCACTGTAACAGTATAAAGATCTGACACATGTGCATTACTGAGCTTCACAGGAACAGAGAGATCAGTCTGCTGTTCTGCCTGCAAAACACAGTCACACTTCACCACCTCAGCAGCTTCATAGGGCACAGAGAAGTCAAGAAGCATTTAGGGTTTATTGGAAACAGTTTACAGATGGATATTGTTCAAAACACAGCAAACAAAAAACCCAACTATCTCCCCCTCTCTTTCGCTCTATTTTCTTTCTCCAAAATATGAACATAATGTTTGTGTTTAAAATGCCACTGATCAACACTGTTCCAAGGTTGTGGATTTCCCCAGCCCCTCTATCATAGTCGAGGGATTCCAGTGTGCAGTGTTTCTGGGAGTCAGCAATATAAACAAGCTGCTTTAAATAATGCAGAGAAACGTATGCAAATGTCCAGGGCTTCACTTCCTATTTAACTCTGCTGCAGTGCAGATAGGAGCAGGAGGAGAGGTAGCCTGTCTGCTGGTTACAACACTTTCTTCTTTCAATAACCACAATACTGCAGTACAATGGGGATTTTAACAGCTCTCTGTATAATAATGACAGCTCTATCAAGTAAGTATCTGACACTTGTGGAAATTAGCCTGCATTGATTCTGTATATTACTTGATGTTTTAGCAGTAGTTACTGTACGTTGTTTGCTTTTTTCCTCAAGGTGTCCGGTCTGATGTAGTGTTGACTGAGTCCGGACCAGCAGTTGTGAAGCCTTTAGAGTCCCATAAACTGTCCTGTAAAGCCTCTGGATTCACATTCAGCAGCTACTACATGAGCTGGGTTCGACAAGCTCCTGGAAAGGGTCTGGAATGGGTGGCTCTTATTGGTACATACAATAGCCCTATAAACTATGCCCCGTCTGTTCAGGGAAGATTCACCATCTCCAGAGACGATTCCAACAGCATGCTGTATTTACAAATGAACAGCCTGAAGACTGAAGACACTGCCGTGTATTACTGTGCTCGAGACCCACAGTGAGGAAGTGCAATGCAGGACTCGTACAAAAACTATTCCATTAGATACATGTGCATAGAAAGAGGAAGTGTGACTGGTAACTGGTATTCTGATCTCTACATGCTCCTGATGAATTCACACTTTGATAAATGTGTTTCATGAAAATAAAATAAAGAGAGACGCTGTTCTGCTTTGATACTTACCCTAATATTGAATTAAAATGTCACTGCTGTATTTATTTTGAAGTGATCATCAATATGTATAATTCCACTATTCTAACAGAAATGGGAATTTTCACAGTGAACGACATATTACACAGCAATGGGAACGTTTCACTGAAATCATGAAATCTGTGATAACCATGAAAAAAATACAGCCTTACTTATATGGTACTGTGAAAGAGTGGGGCTGTCTGCTGTGAGAGAAACAGAGAGACAGATACAGAGATACAGAGAGACACAGGAACAGAGATACAGAGAGACACAGAGACAGAGACAGAGGGATAGAGGGACAGAGACATAGGGACAGGAAGACAGAGTTCAGACTGTACATCAACCTGCCTGCAAACCCCTACAACCGTGGGGACAATGAGGGATGCTGTGCGATAGTTTGCCAACCCTACTGCTCACATGTCATGAATAAAGAAATCAATATTAATAAATGCAATCCTTGTTGTGAGTGCAGTACTGGGGCCCCTTTTCAGAGGCTTCATGAGGCAGCTTGTATCTTTGACATGGCTCCCCACTGTAGTATTGGAGATCAAACACTGCTTTGAGCTAATTATAATCAAAACTACTTCAACATTGTCAGGACTACTTTATTCATAACAGGGCTGAAACTCCCAAACTACATGGGGAACTATATTTGATTTGATGTTTAAAAATAGTTTTGCTATAAAAAGCAAAGTTGCCTCAAGCTAGGTCTCCTGGAACCAGGAACGAAAAACGGACGACAAAGCAAAACAAGCAAAGTATATTTCTGTTGAGGATCGTGTCGAGACATTCCCCAAAGAAACTGTACATGCAGATGGAGGGAATTGTTTTGCACATCTTGTAATGTGACTCAAAGAAAATACGATCGATCGCTAGAACTTCAGAATCCCACATTAAACAAAAGGCTACTACAGAGGCTGCTGAACAGAACGGAAAACAAACAGCTTTCAGAAAACAAACTGGAAAGTCAGCGCAGACGAAAAAGTATTCCTGTGTCGGTTGTAGCCGAGTTAAATCAGCACTACAGGTCCAATCAAGCACAGCTACCTCGCTTCAAAGAGCCTGCTGTTTACTTTTTAAACGCAGTTAGAATTGTAGACCTGAATAGGTTTCCAAGGATGGAGCAGGCTGCAGATTGTGCAATAAAAAGCAATGGGTTTTCATCAGCGCAGAATTCATGTACAGCTCTTACGGATGCTTTTCATTTTCTGTTACAGATGTCCGATCTGACGTGGTCTTGACCCAGTGTGACCCAGCCATGAAGAAGCCTGGAGAATCTGTCCAGTTGTCCTGTCGGATCTCGGGGTTCACCTACGCTGGCAGCAGGAGCTACTATATGAACTGGATGACACAAGAGCCTGAGAAGAGTCTGGAGTGACTCGCAAACTTGAGAGGAGACAAAGCTTACACTAACAATGCCGTCTCCATCAAAGTTCATCTGCTACTCTATACCTGCAGATGAACAGCCTGAAGCCTGTGTGTGTGTGTGTGTGTGTGTGTGTGTGTGTGCGTGCGTGCGTGTGTGCGTGCGTGTGTGTGTGTGTGTGTGTGTATGTGTGTATTTATGTTTTTTTGTCACATTTGATGTAAGAGTGTTTCAGTCTTTTGGTACAGATGGTAATTCTAAGTGATTTCGTTTTGCCGCTGCAACATGGTGAAAACAGCTAAACTCTTGGAGCTGTATAGAGACTCTCGGTCGTTTCAAACACGTTTTTCTAACTCCTCTCAATCCCACGACAAAAACATTGTCATTGTAAAAAAACAAGTTCGAAAAACACAACAGCCGTTTAAAGGGGTGATATCAAACACAAAAGCCCAAGTTAGGAGAAGCAATTAGGCCAATCTTGTCAGGCATCAAGCAAATAGGCACACTTGGAAAGGTGCTGGGGCCCAAGATTCACACAATTCCTGCTTCTAACTTGGCGCCTTTTTTTGATCGCTTCGCTCCACTTTATCGCTCCACTTGAAATGCTCTTTGTATGACTTGAAGTGACTGAGACTGAGACACACACACACACACACACACACACACACACACACACACACACACACACACACACACACACACACACACACACACTGAGACACACACTTATCCTATGCACTTGTTATGCTAATTGTAAATATGCAAATGTAAACATTACAAGAGCCAATCAAATCGCGTGAAAGCACGAAGCGGGCGGAGCTAATTTGCATACAAACTCCAGATTTAGCTGCCAGTTAAATATTTAACTAAATGTTAAATCTAGCTACTAGATTTAAGATTTATTTAAATATTTAGCAAACTGTTAAATCTAGCTAAGAGATTTAAGATTTATTTAAATATTTAGATGAATGTTAAATCTTGTAACTAGATTTCTAAGTGATATCTGAATGCACACATTTATAAAAAGCTGTATTTATTTTCTCCTCATTTCTGGCAGCCCATACTAACGGCGCTCGGAACTTTCGCATTTTTAAATCCTAACGGTCTCTGCTCAGCAGAGTGGAATGTTCAGGAGCCGGTTGCCTAGCAGCGTCTCCGCCTCCTTCTCTGCCCCGCCCCCTCTCTCCCTCTCTCGTTGCTCCAGCTAGGAGTTCACATTCAGCTTCCTTAGATTATATAGCGCCATTCTTTACTAACTTTTACAAATGAGCTTATTGGAGGCTTCGTGTTTTTAAGATGGTTCAGGTGCAGTCCGGGCAGACTGACTGCAGCATCATTACAGTATACCGCACTGCGCTCGGCTTTGTGTGGAGGCTGATACACAAAATAATGAACGACTGGTAAAGAAATCACATGGGTTGCTTTTTAATGCTAAATGTGTATCTGGTATTCTAAGTATTACCTACAGTTAATAACTCAGCTATATTCGTATTGAGAATGTGATACAGTATTAAGACAGGGTCCAGTATTAGAAATAAATAAACACGCTTTAAGAGAAACAGCAGTGATGTTTATTGACCATTCCCATCCATTCTCTAGATGTTTCTACATTGTGGTTGCAATCCACAGGGACAAGGGACTCAGCGATGTTAAATAAAAAAACTAGAGCCCACAATTAACCAATATAGAAAGGAAGGGGGGAGAAATGTATTGCCTGCATGCAGTACCTTCCACTTTCCTCTATTAAATGTCATTTGCCATGTGTCTGCCCAGTTCTGAACGCTGTCTAGATCATTTTGAATGGCCTTTGCTGCTGCAACAGTGTTTGCCACTCCTCCTGTTTGGAACTGCAAACACAAGTCAAAAAGGAAGATAGAAAGGCCAAGAGAGAGACAAAAATGAACATTGCTAAGGGGGTGTGAGGGAGGAGACGCTCACATTGTCTCAGTATGTATCTGGACATTTACTGCAAATGTTTTGAATCTGTTTTTGTATGGTGTTGCTGATCCTTGTGTCTAGTAAGGAAAATAATAAAAACAAAATTCACTTCCCTGTTGTACGGGGACTGGAGGCCTGTGGTTGAGACTGTCCTGAAAAACAAAAGAAAGGTTAATGAAGAGTACGGTTTAGAGAGCTGGTTTGGAAGGGAGCACACTTCCAGAACAATGGATTGCAGTACTATTGTTAAGATAAACTTTTAAAATGAACAACAGCTATTTTAATGTGCATGTTTTTGATATGCAATGGTTCAGGTAACCTGAGTTGGGTGTGGTGGTATGGTCCTCCATCTTGACAGGAAGTGGGGAAGCAGCCATGTTGGTGAGGGAAGCTTTTATTGACTTCCCTGAGTACTGACTTCCTGTAGTCAGGGCAGTACCTGTAGAAGATATTGAAAGGGGGGAGAGCTGATTTTAAGTACGTTTCCCTCTGCTTGTTTTGAAGCATAGTTTTAATGCACGTGTTAGATTAATGTTTAGTTATATATATATTCATTGATTTGTTTGTTTTTGAATACTTTATTTATTATTGATAACTGTTTGCTGGTTTGTTTCTATATACCCACCTGCATAATGGTTTATTCTGGGGGAGGGGGAGGTCTGGAAGGGTATAAAGGCTGTTAGTTTTGTTCAGTCAGGATCGTCTTTTTGTGCAGATCAGAGGGCAGTTTTGCAGCTCTGTGGTTGGACTCAGTTATTGGAGTCAGTGCCTGTGATTAGGTGACTAGAAATAGTTCTTTTTGGGTTTTTTTCCCTCAAATTGTTTAATATTTTGTTCAATTAGCTTTTTGTTTATCATTGTTCTTAAATAAAAATAATTGGTTTGGCACCAAACTTCTCTGTGATCCGTGTGCGCGTGTGTGTGTCTGTGTGCGGGTCAGTACCTGTGTGTGTGTGTGTGTCAGTCAAACACACACACACACACACACACACTGAGTCAAACACACACCGAGACACACACACTGAGAGACACACACTGAGACACACACACTGAGACACACACACTGTGACACACACACTGTGACACACACACTGAGAAACACACCGAGACACACACTGAGACACAAACACACCGAGACACACACTGTGACACACATACAGGCACGGACACACACACTCACACACACGGCTACTGACACACACACACACACACGCACACACACACACACGCTAAGCGGGAGGAGCTCATTTGCATACAAACTCCAGATTTAGCTGCCAGTTAAATATTTAACTAAATGTTAAATCTATTTAAGAGATTTAAGATTTATTTAAGTATTTAACTAAATGTCAACTCTAGCTAAGAGATTTAAGATTTATTTAAATATTTAGCTAAATATTAAATTTTGTTGAGAGATTTAAGAGTTATTGAGACACACACTAAGACACACACTGTGAGACAAACACACACTGAGACTCTCACACACTGAGACACACACACACACCGAGACACACACTGAGACACTCACACACTGAGACACACACTGAGACACATACACACCGAGACACTCACACACTGAGACACTCACACACTGAGACACAAACTCACCGAGACACACACTGTGAGACAAACACACTGAGACACACACACACAGAGACACACACACACTCTGAGACACACACACACAGACACACACACTGTGAGCCAAACACACACACACAGAGACACACACACACTCTGAGACACACACACACACACAGACACACACACTGTGAGACAAACACACACTGAGACACAAACACACTCTGAGACACACACACACAGACACACACACTGTGAGCCAAACACACACACACTGAGACACACATACAGGCACTGAGACACACACACACTGAGACACAAACACACTGACACACACACACACACACACGCTAAGCGGGTGGAGCTCATTTGCATACAAACTCCACATTTAGCTGCCAGTTAAATATTTAACTAAATGTTAAATCTAGCTAAGAGATTTAAGATTTATTTAAATATTTAGCTAAATGTTAAATCTAGATAAGAGATTTAATATTGTAATATTGTGTTAAATCTTGTAACTAGATATCTAAATGATATCTGAATGCACACATTTATTAAAAGCTGTATTTATTTTCTCCTCATTTCTGGCAGCCCATACTAACGGCGCTCGGAACTTTGGCATTTTTAAATCCTAACGGTCTCTGCTCAGCGGAGTGGAATGTTCAGGAGCCGGTTGCCTAGCAGCGCCTCCGCCTCCATTAAGTCGGTAGAATCTGGTAAATATACACGGGGTAGTTCAGCTAGTGAAACCCTGTCCACAATCCAATGGGACAGTCTCTGCTTACAGAGGGCGTGACCTGGGGTCACCATGACAGATGAAGAGCTGGTCAGACTGACGCAGTGTTCTCGTTCTATCCACATAGCATCTCAATGCCCGAACCAAGCATAGGGAATTCAATCTCCTATCCGACTCCTCTGCCAAGGGACTAACAAACCCTGTTATTAATTTAATTGATCTTAAATGATTAATTCATTAAATTAGTCTTATCTATACACAACACGATCATCTGGCCAGGTTTCTGTCACTCAGTTAAGTGCAGCACGCAGCAAAATTCCTTATGCTGTTGTGATGTAGCCAATGCTACAAGTTCACTCCCATCAATATACACAACTGAGTAACACTTTCCATGAAGTGTCTCTAATGTGTATTTACACAGCAGTGACTTAGTAAACATGTGCACTTACACATCATTACAATGCTATCATGCATCCTTACAATGGACTTAACGTGTAAATCTGAATGGAAAGTGTTACAAAGTACTGAAATACAGGACAATGCAGATATTACCATTGTCATTTACAACCGCAACATTGCAAATGCTAGGAGGCTTTTGAGAGTTTGCTAAGTGTGATTTACAGCACCTCCACACACTGCAGTTCTCATCTCCTGACAGTAGATGGCAGTGTCTCCTTCAGAATGGCAGCACTGGAACAGAACAAAGTTCAATGTGAAAACACTGCAGGCTGTGTATTACTGAGCTCCAGAGTAACAGTGAGAGCAGCCTGCTATGCTTCCCTGCAAAACAGATTCACACTCCCCCACCTAATCAGCTCACTGCAGCATGGATGTGTGGAAGACTGCATGTGTGCAGCATGGATTTATGCACGGAATATCTGCTTTGAACGCATTTCTCCAGATCTCTTACATGCAGGATCAAGGAGATGGAATTAAAACAGTTTACTTGTGAATTCTCAAAAGAAATACTGAAAAAAGCTTTTTTTCCTAAAATCAATAAGGGGTGTATATTTCAAGCCTGATGCATGTGCCAGTTACCCTTTAAACAATGATCTGTGTGAATCAATCAGGGCCCAGGTGTTTGCTAATAATCTGTGCTAATGGGCTGATTGTTCTATTAGTGCTCAATACACAGTCTAGGCTGAGTCTAAACTGACACATGGGACTGAATTAAAGAGGAGAAAACCAATCCTTGAAATACTCAAGGTCCTGATTAGAAATGAGAAATGATCAATTATAAAACACATGGCTTGAGTTGATGAGAATAATCAGACTTGTTTGACACATTTCTCCAGCCCCTCTGTCCTTGTAGAGGGATTCCAGTGTGCAGTGTTTCTGGGAGTCTGCAATATAAACAAGCTGCTTTAAATAATGCAGAGAAATGTATGCAAATGTCCAGGGCTTCACTTCCTATTTAACTCTGCTGCAGTGCAGATAGGAGCAGGAGGAGAGGTAGCCTGTCTGCTGGTTACAACACTTTCTTCTTTCAATAACCACAATACTGCAGTACAATGGGGATTTTAACAGCTCTCTGTATAATAGACAGCTCTATCAAGTAAGTATCTGACACTTGTGGAAATTAGCCTGCATTGATTCTGTATATTACTTGATGTTTTAGCAGTAGTTACTGTACGTTGTTTGCTTTTTTCCTCAAGGTGTCCGGTCTGATGTAGTGTTGACTGAGTCCGGACCAGCAGTTGCAAAGCCTGGAGAGTCCCATAAACTGTCCTGTAAAGCCTCTGGATTCACATTCAGCAGCTACTGGATGGGCTGGGTTCGACAAGCTCCTGGAAAGGGTCTGGAATGGGTGTCTACTATAAGCACTGGTGGTAGTGGTACATACTATGCCCAGTCTGTCCAGGGAAGATTCACAATCTCCAGAGACGATTCCAACAGCATGCTGTATTTACAAATGAACAGCCTGAAGACTGAAGACACTGCCGTGTATTACTGTGCTACAGACCCACAGTGAGGAAGTGCAATGCAGGACTCGTACAAAAACTACAGCAAAATTATACTGTGGATAAAAAGGGGAACTGTGAATGCTAATTAGTATTGTGGCATCTACATGAGCTTGAATAACTCATATCAGACTGTATTAAATGTGATTAACAATAATAGAAGGAAGAGAGTCCTGTAGCACTGATATTTAGTGCTGTGAACCCGACTCCGCCCATGATCCCCTTTACACTCGTGGGAAACTTGTAAAGAAATAATACAGAAAGAATCCCAAGCCCAGAGAATCCCAACACAACACTGAGCTATTGCATTGAAACAAAAGGAATTGATGAGAAATAAAGAGAAAGAAAGACTGGATGGCACTTTCATTCCAGGGAACATATTCCATAGTATTGAGTGAGAAACCACAGTGGAATGATTCATTATACTGGGATCACTTGGGAATGAATCAAGCATGGCTTTGTGATCACAGTACTGTCCTTGATAACTGCTGCCTTTTATACCGCTGTGTATAATTAGTTCATCTTTGTTATGCAGATCAAAGTGAACCGCAGATGAAAAAAACAGAATCTATCAGGTCCACCTTTTCCACGTGTACGCATGCGCGATTTCGATTGCGTGCATTCCCGCTCTGATATCCAGGTGAAGCAGGAGAGCGCTCTGCGCTGCTCGTGGTCTTTGCTGTTTGCAGCTTGTGGTATCAGTGAAGCTCAGTGTTTCTGCGTTTTTTACAAGTATAAATGCTCCGGTAAACATAAATAGTCATCACACGGTCATACTTTGACGGTTTGTGTTTTATTTATTACCGCGGCTGCATTTTAGTATCAGCCGGCTGGTTGAATATGTGTTCGGTGTTTGAAACATTTCATACTAGCAAAAGAAAAACGAAGGGAGAAAACACAAGGAAGGACAGAAAGTGCAAAGAGACAGAAACTTCTACAGAGCGCATTTGGATACTTTTTATACTGGCTTTAATAAAAATAAAAAAAACTTATTGTTAGTAATGAATTATAGTTTTCTCTTGAGGTTAATGTTTTTGATAGTGTAAACATTTTAAACGGCACACATAATTATGCTGAGGTGGGAAGTAAATAGTCACGTGATAAACATTTACAGCGCAGACTATTTTGTATTATTTATAATAACTTTGCCCAATAGGAAGCGAATACGAGTGTTTCCAAAGATTCCTAAATACTGTCTTTTAATGATGTGCCTCCAAAGACATGTAATTAGGTTTTAAGAATGAAGCGTACTGTTTGGTTTTGTGTCTCAGCAGTTTGTCAGTCCCAGACTGTTGTGAAAAATTATATATTAAATAAACGGGGTGAAATGTGTTAAGCAGATTATTCTGCGTTGTATTGCAACTGTGGAAGCATTCAGTGAGCGAAAAATGTAAAGCGTAGTTCAGCTGAAACCTCCCGACAGAAGGAGTACAGTTAAAAAAAAAAACGTTTTAAACCTCCGTGCTAGACGTATAACCTGTCACGTCACAAATTTCCCCCAACGCATATTTTTTAATGTATTAATTTTAGTGATTTCTCATCCTATACAGCAGCCCACCGCGTATCCCACTGCTCTGGGGCTACAGTAAGGGCGGATATTATAAAAGGAAGGGGTGGGGCAATTGCCTCCACGCTGCTTTTCTAATTGGTGTAACAGAAAGATTGACAGTAGGGCGGGGTTTCTTCTCGGTGGATCTGGCGCTTCATTGGTGCGCTGTGCGGTGATGCTGTAGTGGGCGTGGTGTGGTTCTGTGCACACGTGGTAAGCTGTAGAGTATGCTGTTGCACCGCGAGTCAGGACAGCAGCCACAGATACGAAATTTACTAACGAGAAAATAAAAATGACACATTTTACGTCTGGGTTTTCAACGTTTACTCTATCAATCCGGACAAATAGCGTCCAGACAGTACCTCGATCGGGACGCGGGACAAAGCCCCTAATATCGGGATAATCCCAATTTGTTCTGGACTTCATTTACCAGCTTCGCTGCCCCTTTTCACAGCTGCGCTTGCGCATTGAAGTGAAAAAGAAAGACTGACGGTGCGTTCACTTAGATCATTCTGCGCAGATTCTCTGACCAGTTTAGCCAATGATCTTCTAAGAAATGGTCAGATTCTGCACAGAATCTGCAGAGAATGGTCTCCGTGAACACACCCTTAATCAGCCTATCAGTGCGTCTGTACTGGCTTTTCTGTGACCTGCTGTACTGTGCGGAGCAGGTGGGACACAGGCAGGGCTGCATTGTTTTCATTCAGGTTGCTAAAATCTAGTTTTCAGCATTAGACGTAAAATACCAAAAATGGACGACAAAGCGAAACAAGCAAAGTATATTTCGGCTGAGGATCGTGTCGAGACATTCCCCAAAAAAACTATACATTATTTTTGTATTTTCTTTTTCAATATTCACCCTTTGTCCCCGGGTGACCTCACTGTATTTGATAACTGCATTCTTTACACTGTCCTGCTTATTACCTGCTACAGTACAGTATTCAGAAATATGATTTTGTGAACAGTATGAGGCTTTCGAGGGTCCGATTCTGTCATGGTCACGGACCCAACAATAGAAAGCTCTAGTAACTCTAGTATTAGTTTGCTCAGGATTTCCAGAGGCTGCTCCTCCACCCTGGTGTAGCTGCAAATGAACAGCCTGCAATCTGAAGACTGCTGTACCAGTGCATTGTCTCTTTCCTTCTCATTGGGTGCTATTGCTTTACATGCAACAGTTCTCATTTCCTGCCAGTAGATGGCAGTGTCTCCTACAGAATGGCAGCACTGTAACATTATAAAGATCTGACACATGTGCATTACTGAGCTTCACAGGAACAGAGAGATCAGTCTGCTGTTCTGCCTGCAAAACACAGTCACACTTCACCACCTCAGCAGCTTCATAGGACACAGAGAAGTCAAGAAGCATTTAGAGTTTATTGGAAACAGTTTACAGCTGGATATTGTTCAAAACACAGCAAACAAAAAACCCAACTATCTCCCCCTCTCTTTCGCTCTATTTTCTTTCTCCAAAATATGAACATAACGTTTGTGTTTAAAATGCCACTGATCAACACTGTTCCAAGGTTGTGGATTTCTCCAGCCCCTCTATCATAGTCGAGGGATTCCAGTGTGCAGTGTTTCTGGGAGTCAGCAATATAAACAAGCTGCTTTAAATAATGCAGAGAAACGTATGCAAATATCCAGGGCTTCACTTCCTATTTAACTCTGCTGCAGTGCAGATAGGAGCAGGAGGAGAGGTAGCCTGTCTGCTGGTTACAACACTTTCTTCTTTCAATAACCACAATACTGCAGTACAATGGGGATTTTAACAGCTCTCTGTATAATAATGACAGCTCTATCAAGTAAGTATCTGACACTTGTGGAAATTAGCCTGCATTGATTCTGTATATTACTTGATGTTTTAGCAGTAGTTACTGTACGTTGTTTCCTTTTTTCCTCAAGGTGTCCGGTCTGAGTCCGGACCAGCAGTTATAAAGCCTGGAGAGTCCCATAAACTGTCCTGTAAAGCCACTGGATTCACATTCAGCAGCTCCTGGATGGGCTGGGTTCGACAAGCTCCTGGAAAGGGTCTGGAATGGGTGTCTACTATAAGCACTGGTGGTAGTAGTACATACTATGCCCAGTCTGTCCAGGGAAGATTCACCATCTCCAGAGATGATTCCAACAGCATGCTGTATTTACAAATGAACAGCCTGAAGACTGAAGACTCTGCCGTGTATTACTGTGCTCGATACCCACAGTGAGGAAGTGCAATGCAGGACTCGTACAAAAACTATTCCATTAGATACATGTGCATAGAAAGAGGAAGTGTGAATGTTTACAGATGTCTGATCTGATATTGTTTTGAGGCAATCTGGTTCTGAACTGAGAAAGTGAAGCCTGAGCCCTTACAAAAATCCACTCGTGTGAATCCACTCATTCATGTCAATGGGGAATTCATCCCATGTGCATGTGTTGTTTCAGTTCACACACAACGGCATCATTACAGTTACAGAGACAGAATAGAACAATGTGGTTTACTCTCAAATCAGATTTTTAAACACCTAGATGATAATATTGATAATGTTGGATTTATACAACACACAGAAACACGAACCCAGATTTATACAGTATAAAAAGAGCAAGTAGCTGAAGCTGCTTCTGAACTACATGCATCTACACTGTACTGTTAACAGTAAAAAAGAGAAGGAAACAGTCAAAGGAAAGCCACTGTAGCAAACCCTGATGTGAGCAATGATTTCAGGGTGCTTTGCATCAAGCAAGCCAATCCAATATGAAAGTGGAGGATCTGCACCTTCAAGTTATTCACTCTGAAAAATGTTCATCAGAAAACATGTGTTTGTGAAAGAAGGCAGCACTAGCTGACACAATGCCATTGAAATGTCCCTCCCCATCTCTCCCAGTAACTTTAGAACATGCCCCCCCCCCCCCACACACACACACACTGTGTAACAAGAAAAACACACAGAGAGGGCTGACTTTCCTCCGCTCCAACAAGTATTGGGACACATTAATAAATGCATCACGACTGGGACTGAGGCATTTTGTCTTCATTTCAGCCTGAATGTGTTTCTGCAATGGAGACTCCCACACTGGGGCCACACACACTATATATATATATATATATATATATATATATATATATATATATATATATATATATATATGCATTTACTAAGTAACTACTCTGTAAATACACAGTAATGAGAGACGCTTCATGTAAAGTGCTAGCGGATGAATTCAATCTCTTTTGGGTGTTTATACACAGCAGATGAGAAAGTGACATTGAGAGGTTTCTGATGTTTCAATACAGAAGTGGATTTTGTATTGGTTCAATAAATGATACTGGAAATGATACTTTACCACATGTGTTTTACACACAAAATACCACAACAAATTCAACCCAGTTGTCTACATTAGTGACGATTATAATAATTGTTGCATTGTCACCACTAGGTGTCGCCAGAGTTTCACAATTCATTGCTGTTTTCAGATATTTTCGCTCTCTCAATAAAAGCCCCAAGCCTCTTGTTTGTTGTGAAGCTCAATGTCAGGATCACTGGTTTCCCCTCATGCTCTTCCTGTGCTTCCACACGCTGCCTGCCAGCTGCAATCCCCTCTATTTGAACCCACTGAAGAGTGTCTATGCAAATCTCAGCACAGCCACTTCCTAATTAAACCCAGCTCGCTGCCTAGCAGTTAAACTGTGCTGGGGAGAAATCAGCCTCTTTCAGTGTTTTTTTTGCGTGATCTTTACTCCAGAACACAGAAGTGACGTTTGGAGTGAAAGAGAACAGGAGAAAATGTTGATTTTTATAAAGTGGATCATTTTGTTGGCTTCGCCATCATGTAAGTATAAAGCCCCAGCTGAGCAGCACTGAAACATCTTCCCACACAGAGACATGGCGTCATTGCATCCCTGGACTGATTGCTTTTATTTTTCTACAGGGTTTAATTTTTATTTATTACTGTTTTCTGTTTTCTTTTACTGGTTATTATCTGTTAAAAGTTCAAGTTATAATTGCACAATTTCTTTTCTATTTTTTTCTATTCAAAGATGTATCAGGTATCACACTCACTCAGACCGAGTCACAGATGAAAAAGCCCGGCGAGTCACTGAAGCTGTCTTGTAAAGTCAGTGGGTTTGATGTGAACGGCTACTGGATGGGCTGGATTCGGCAGACTCCAGGGAAGGGGCTGCAATGGCTCGCTAGCATTGGTGGTAGAAGCGATACAGAACATCACTCAAACACCATCAAGGACCGGTTTAGAGCATCCAAAGACTTTTCCAATCACATTTTCTATTTACAAATGAACAGCCTGAAGACTGAAGACACTGCCGTGTATTACTGTGCTCGAGGCTCACAGTGAGAGAAGTGAAGCCTGAGCCCTTACAAAAACCCACTCGTGTGAATCCACTCATTCATGTCAATGGGGAATTCATCCCATCTGCATGTGTTGTTTCAGTTAACACACAACGGCATCATTACAGTTACAGAGACAGAATATAACAATGTGGTTTAGAATATCCTACGTGTGGCTCAAGCCTTTACTCAAACACAAGACCTGAATATCCTCATTACAATGACCCTCCCCATTTCCCCCAATACAATATAACAACACAGTGACCCACACAGAGAGACGCTCTCCAACAGTAAATTCACACAGACAGGTCAGACCCCTTCCCTAGCAAGTATTGGGACAGACTCGGGCTGGGGGGACATTACCCCAAAACAATGGGTTTCTGCAATGGCACCACATTGATGGACAATTCTCTGTAGTTGTCAAGGAGTCTGATTACTATATTTTAGCAGCTAACCAAAATACAATTTGCTAAGCAAGGGGAGGGCTTGTTTGTCTTGTTTTAAGCTCTTTCAGTCAATACAAAGCTCTAGTAACTCTAGTATTAGTTTGCTCAGGATTTCCAGAGACTGCTCCTCCACCCTGGTGTAGCTGCAAATGAACAGCCTGCAATCTGAAGACTGCTGTACCAGTGCATTGTCTCTTTCCTTCTCATTGTGTGCTATAGCTTTACATGCAGCAGTTCTCATTTCCTGACAGTAGAGGACAGTGTCTCCAACAGAATGGCAGCACTGTAACAGTATAAAGATCTGACACGTGCATTACTGAGCTTCACAGGAACAGGGAGATCAGTCTGCTGTTCTGCCTGCAAAACACAGTCACACTTCACCACCTCAGCAACTATCTCCCCCTCTCTTTCGCTCTATTTTCTTTCTCTAAAATATGAACATAATGTTTGTGTTTAAAATGCCACTGATCAACACTGTTCCAAGGTTGTGGATTTCCCCAGCCCCTCTATCATAGTCGAGGGATTCCAGTGTGCAGTGTTTCTGGGAGTCAGCAATATAAACAAGCTGCTTTAAATAATGCAGAGAAATGTATGCAAATGTCCAGGGCTTCACTTCCTATTTAACTCTGCTGCAGTGCAGATAGGAGCAGGAGGAGAGGTAGCCTGTCTGCTGGTTACAACACTTTCTTCTTTCAATAACCACAATACTGCAGTACAATGGGGATTTTAACAGCTCTCTGTATAATAATGACAGCTCTATCAAGTAAGTATCTGACACTTGTGGAAATTAGCCTGCATTGATTCTGTATATTACTTGATGTTTTAGCAGTAGTTACTGTACGTTGTTTGCTTTTTTCCTCAAGGTGTCCGGTCTGATATAGTGTTGACTGAGTCTGGACCAGCAGTTGTAAAGCCTGCAGAGTCCCATAAACTGTCCTGTAAAGCCTCTGGATTCACATTCAGCAGCTATGGAATGGGCTGGGTTCGACAAGCTCCTGGAAAGGGTCTGGAATGGCTGGCTTGGATTAGAACTGATGGTAGTAGTACAAGCTATGCCCCGTCTGTCCAGGGAAGATTCACCATCTCCAGAGACAATTCCAACAGACTGCTGTATTTACAAATGAACAGCCTGAAGACTGAAGACACTGCCGTGTATTACTGTGCTCGATACCCACAGTGAGGAAGTGCAATGTAGGACTCGTACAAAAACTATTACATTAGATACATGTGCATAGAAAGAGGAAGTGTGACTGGTAACTGGTATTCTGGTCTCTACATGCTCCTGATGAATTCACACTGATAAATGTGTTTCATGAAAATAAAATAAAGAGAGACGCTGTTCTGCTTTGATACTTACCCTAATATTGAATTAAAATGTCACTGCTGTATTTATTTTGAAGTGATCATCAATATGTATAATTCCACTATTCTAACAGAAATGGGAATTTTCACAGTGAGCGACATATTACACAGCAATGGGAACGTTTCACTGAAATCATGAAATCTGTGATAACCATGAAAAAATACAACCTTACTTATATGGTACTGTGAAAGAGTGGGGGGATCTGCTGTGAGAGAAACAGAGAGACAGAGGGGCAAAGAGACAGAGAGACAGAGAGACACAGGAACAGAGATACAGAGAGACACTGAGACGGAGAGACAGAGGGATAGAGGGACAGAGACATAGGGACAGGAAGACAGAGTTCAGACTGTACATCAACCTGCCTGCAAACCCCTAGAACCGTGGGGACAATGAGGGATGCTGTGCGATAGTTTGCCAACCCTACTGCTCACATGTCATGAATAAAGAAATCAATATTAATAAAAGCAATCCTTGTTGTGAGTGCAGTACTGGGGCCCCTTTTCAGAGGCTTCATGAGGGAGTGTATCTTTGACATGGCTCCCCACTGTAGTATTGGAGATCAAACACTGCTTTGAGCTAATTATAAATCAAAACTACTTCAACATTTTCAGGACAACTTTATTCATAACAGGGCTGAAACTCCCAAAATACATGGGGAACTATATTTGATTTGATGTTTAAAAATAGTTTTGCTATAAAAAGCAAAGTTGCCTCAAGCTAGGTCTCCTGGAACCAGGAACCAAAAATGGACGACAAAGCAAAACAAGCAAAGTATATTTCGTCTGAGGATCGTGTCGAGACATTCCCCAAGGAAACTGTACATGCAGATGGAAGGAATTGTTTTGCACATCTTGTAATGTGACTCAAAGAAAATACGAGAGATCGCGAGAACTTCAGAATCCCACATTAAACAAAAGGCTACTACAGAGGCTGCTGAACAGAACGGAAAACAAACAGCTTTCAGAAAACAAACTGGAAAGTCAGCGCAGACGAAAAAGTATTCCTGTGTCGGTTGTAGCCAAGTTAAATCAGCACTACAGGTCCAATCAAGCACAGCTACCTCACTTCAAACAGCCTGCTCTTTACTTTTTAAACGCAGTTAGAATTGTAGACCTGAATAGGTTTCCAAGGATGGAGCAGGCTGCAGATTGTGCAATAAAAAGCAATGGGTTTTCATCAGCGCAGAATTCATGTACAGCTCTTATGGGTGCTTTTCATTTTCTGTTACAGATGTCCGATCTGACGTGGTCTTGACCCAGTGTGACCCAGCCATGAAAAAGCCTGGAGAATCTGTCCAGTTGTCCTGTCGGATCTCGGGGTTCACCTACGCTGGCAGCAGGAGCTACTATATGAACTATATGATATCTATTTTTTATCGTGGAAAACTGTAAAAATGTTTTTGCAGGCACTTGATTTTTGTGACTGTAAGTTGATTGACACGTAGGCGCTTAACCCATAGAGCACAGGGGAGGCAATACCGGTATACATTTTGCCCCTTCACGTTTTTGTTCAGTAGACACTATTATTTTGTTATGACTTTGCCTTTAAAAGGCTTTAAATGTAATAAAAACAACACACACACACAATAAAACTCACCCTACAGGAACATTGGTTTGACCCAAGTCTGCACGGCGCTGTTTACAGGTGACGTCAGCAGCAGCGTGTCTGGTAGTTTTGGTTTGGAGACAAAAAAAAAAATCTGTATTAAATAATAGAGGCGAGGTAGTTGTTAGTTTAGTTTGTTTTTATTATGTATTAATTACATTTTAAAACATTTCTGTGACGTCACCCTTTGATCTTTCAGTGGATTATATCTACGAATCGTCTAACTAAAGCGGCAGTGTGGCTTTGAAGAGAAGGGGAGTGCGGGGCAGATTAGTGTTGATAAACGAATCCACACTTTGAGCTACGAATCCACAGAAAACTGAGGATTCGTTAACAAACCACAGCCACAAACAATTCACAAAAAAAGCGCGTGTCTTTTTAATAAATAACAATTAGCGATACTTTTACAGCGTTTAAACATAATTGATTTCCACTTTCAGCACACAGTACAGTACAATATATTATTTTGTGCTTCGGAAATAACTCTAGCTTTCTTTTTATGCAAACAAACTCCTGATTTGGCCAAAAGTTTCATTTTCCCATCAGGAACACTGCGAAAACTTTCCAACTCTGGGTCATTTAAGAAACTGAAAGTGCGTCCCTGCAGTCTTAGAAAATGCTGTCTACACATTACAGGTTCGTATAGTGAATTACCACAGTACTCCTCTCCGTTACATCTTCTTACTTCTGTCACAAAACAGCTAAGGCTGTATGACAACGTAGCATGATCCATATTGACTAAATCTCCACTAATTACACGCATCTCACATTTAAAGTCAGCTTTTGAATTCTTTTCATTTAACCAAACTTCAAACAGATTCACAGCCCATTTACATTTTGCGCGAGTACTTCCAGAAAATCGATCGCTTGCAAAGATATTCACTTCTTCATCTGTTTTAGGTGCAGCAAAACGCTTACTTTCCGCTTTCCCCTTTGTTATTTTCATTCTTTTTATTTTTCTAATGCCACCTTCATGGTCTAAATTTAAAACAAAGTCCTCGTTGCTATCTTCACTTATAACACAATCTGTCGTCTGTGTCAATGGGATTTCAGGTTCAGACTCGGAACTCATGACGGCACACCAGCAAACTCATACACAATGTAGCCTATTAATAGAAATGTCAATTACCAATTTAGAGTTCAATTACTCTCATTATTGAACAATTGTTAATTAGGAAGAAATGTTTTAAATTGGATAAACCACGGGAAGTGCTGAATCGGTAAAATGATCCACAGTGTCTCGTGGCTAACGGCACTCGAAACGGTGGATTATTTTACCGATTCAACACTTCCCGTGGTTTCTCCCTTACATATTCATTAAAAACACGAGGGAACCAGACGGGTTTTGTTTTCTCTGTGAGTGTTTTTTTTGTGTGTCGCTGCGGGTTCATGAACGGATTTAAGTTCAGCACCAACTCTAAATAAAACGTTGTTACTGTTATTAAGCACTAGTAATAATCTGAAGCAGTGAAGTGCGCTAGAATGGTTTTATTATTAAAAACGTGTCGTTCTTTATTAAAATTTATTTTCAGATTTCATATGAAGGTTTTCGTGTTCATTCAATCAAACCAAGTACTAGTAGGAATTTGCTGGCACCATTTAAGACGTTTTACAAGTCAAGTAAGACTGGCAAAAGTAAACCGAAATTATTATTATTATTATTATTATTATTATTATTATTATTATCTTCGTATAACACGCACGTCTGTAAACCTGCCAGGTTGTTTTATTTCTTGATTTATTTCAGTATCGTTTCACACGGACTTGCCTTTTTTCTTTTTGTGCTGATATTATACAAAATAAAATCCAAGCTACTGTCCAGACATAATGAGAGAGTAAAACGCCACCTCGGAGCTCCGTGACGTGTCGAGAGGACTCCTCCTTTGTGACGTCACGGAACTCCTGGGCAGCTTTTTCCTCTCTGATTCTGCGCAGTAGCTTGTCTTGTATTCTCTATGTAAGGCCCTTCTCGTTATATTAGTCACTCGCCTTCGGCTCGGGGCATTTAACGGCTCGGGGCATTTAACGACACGAGGCGGTCCTTACCAGACGAGAGAGCCTCTTCTTCGGGTTATATTGCTAAAATTATTTTAATTGGGTTCAATAACGTTGAATCACGTTTCTTATTACCTCCTACAGTACAGTATTCAAAAATATGATTTTGTGAACAGTATGAGGCTTTTGAGGGTCCGATTCTGTCATGATCACGGGCCCAACAATACAAAGCTCTAGTAACTCTAGTATTAGTTTGCTCAGGATTTCCAGAGACTGCTCCTCCACCCTGGTGTAGCTGCAAATGAACAGTCTGCAATCTGAAGACTGCTGTACCAGTGCATTGTCTCTTTCCTTCTCATTGTGTGCCATTGCTTTACATGCAGCAGTTCTCATTTCCTGACAGTAGATGGCAGTGTCTCCAAATGAATGGCAGCACTGTAACAGTATAAAGATCTGACACATGTGCATTACTGAGCTTCACAGGAACAGTGAGATCAGTCTGCTGTTCTGCCTGCAAAACACAGTCACACTTCACCACCTCAGCAGCTTCATAGGACACAGAGAAGTCAAGAAGCATTCAGGGTTTATTGGAAACAGTTTACGGCTGGATATTGTTAAAAATACAGCAAACAAAAAACCCAACTATCTTCCCCTCTCTTTCGCTCTATTTTCTTTCTCTAAAATATGAACATAATGTTTGTGTTTAAAATGCCACTGATCAACACTGTTCCAAGGTTGTGGATTTCCCCAGCCCCTCTATCATAGTCGAGGGATTCCAGTGTGCAGTGTTTCTGGGAGTCAGCAATATAAACAAGCTGCTTTAAATAATGCAGAGAAACGTATGCAAATGTCCAGGGCTTCACTTCCTATTTAACTCTGCTGCAGTGCAGATAGGAGCAGGAGGAGAGGTAGCCTGTCTGCTGGTTACAACACTTTCCTCTTTCAATAACCACAATACTGCAGTACAATGGGGATTTTAACAGCTCTCTGTATAATAATGACAGCTCTATCAAGTAAGTATCTGCCACTTGTGGAAATTAGCCTGCATTGATTCTGTATATTACTTGATGTTTTAGCAGTAGTTACTGTACGTTGTTTGCTTTTTTCCTCAAGGTGTCCGGTCTGATGTAGTGTTGACTGAGTCCGGACCAGCAGATAAAAAGCCTGGAGAGTCCCATAAACTGTCTTGTAAAGCCTCTGGATTCACATTCAGCAGCTATGCTATGGGCTGGGTTCGACAAGCTCCTGGAAAGGGTCTGGAATGGGTGTCTGCTATAAGCGGTGGTGGTAGTTATACATACTATGCCTCGTCTGTCCAGGGAAGATTCACCATCTCCAGAGACAATTCCAACAGCATGCTGTATTTACAAATGAACAGCCTGAAGACTGAAGACACTGCCGTGTATTACTGTGCTAAAGACCCACAGTGATGCAATCAAACCAAGCAGCCGTACAAAATCCCCTCTCTTCAGGACTGCAGCACTGATCACTCACAGGTTCTGCTTTCTTTTTCATGGTTGAGTTGTGGTAGATCAACCATGAGATTCAGACTGTCTGTTAGAACAACAGACCACACTTTCAACAGGAAAATACAAACTGTAAAAACGGCCATGCTGAGATTGTTACACACACCCCTCCCTCCCCACCACCAGGTGTAATTTAGAACTTTATTCATTACACAAAACATCTCGGCTAAAAGCTCAAACACTTTTTCATGGTCCTCCCTACTGCAATGGCACCACATTGATGGACAATTCTCTGTTCAGGGATGCTGAGATATTGAGTTGTCAAGGAGTCTGATCTTCTATATTTTGGCGGCTAACCAAAATACAATTTGCTAAGCAAGGGCAGGGCTTGTTTGTCTTGTTTTAAGCTATTTCAGTCAATACAAAGCTCTAGTAACTCCAGTATTAGTTTGCTCAGGATTTCCAGAGACTGCTCCTCCACCCTGGTGTAGCTGCAGATCAGGGGCGGCACCACGCTTGGGCCCGAGGGGCCTGGGCCCCCCCATTTTGCTCATGGTCCCACCCAGTTACGGAGCGATTGATAATTAAAAACATTTCATGCCAAACCGTATCAGACTGTAATCCGCTGCGGCGAGTCTAGCTCATCCTTGTTATTATTATTATTATTATTTATTTCTTAGCAGACGCCCTTATCCAGGGCGACTTACAATCGTAAGCAAAAACATTTCAAGCGTTACAATACAAGTAATACAATAAGAGCAAGAAATACAATAACTTTTGTTCAAGTAAAGTACAAGTTTGACAAACCACTATTCAATAATACAGCAGGTAATAGTGATAGTTACATCAGGATATGATTAAATAGTGATAGTTACATCAGGATGTGATTAAATACAAAGTACTACAGGTTAAAAACTTGGCAGATTACAGTATTTTGAAGTACAGGATTAAATGCAGTAAAATAGGGGCTGATAAGAGCAAAATAAAGCACATTTACATGAAGGGTGATAGTGTCCCAGGATACAAACAGAGGAGTTCTACAGGTGCTCTTTGAAGAGGTGAGTCTTAAGGAGGCGCCGGAATGTGGTCAGGGACTGGGCAGTCCTGACATCTGTAGGAAGGTCATTCCACCACTGCGGAGCAAGGGTGGAGAAGGAGCGGGCTCGGGAGGCAGGGGAGCGTAGCGGTGGTAGAGCTAGTCTTCTAGTGCAGGCGGAGCGGAGAGGTCGAGTGGGGTTCAAAAAATATATCCGTCCCACCCACCTCAGCACCGTCGTCATGGTTATGAAAAAAAAAATTGGTGATTGGACGGCTGAGATATGAGATCATACGTCTTCGATACTGTAGCATCGAAATTACAGCGTGTCGGCAGCATACATACAGGAACATTTCTTTTATTGCAAGGCACGCAAGCAACTAGCTTGAGCAGCTGCTGTTTAGTTATTTGTTACATTTGTAATTAGCGATCTAATTACCTAGAGAGGGCAGCAGTGTGGAGTAGTGGTTAGGGCTCTGGACTCTTGACCGGAGGGTTGTGGGTTCAATCCCAGGTAGGGGACTCTGCTGCTGTACCCTTGAGCAAGGTACTTTACCTAGATTGCTCCAGTAAAAACCCAACTGTATAAATGGGAATTGTATGTAAAAATAATGTGATGTCTTGTAACAATTGTAAGTCTAAGAAATATAATAATGTCGAATGTTTAACCAACTTTGCAGTAAACCAGAGCTATATTTGTGTCTTACGCATTAGCTATGTCCCGACAGATTTTGTAAAAAGAAAACGAACCGACGAATCAACAAATGCGCCGGTAATGTAAGTACCTACATTTAATTTGATCAACTTGAATTCAGATGACTGATGCAGCTGAGATGTATGTTATGCTCAAGTCATGCCTCTATTCCTGTTTCGTTTTTGTTCCCATGTAACTGACACGTTTTTAAAGCTCAAAGGGAAGGATTAACATTCACTTTTAGTTACTGTATGAGAGCTTTTTAAATGTAAGCTCACTTTGGGAAGTTGAAACACGTGTGAGAGCTTTTCTCAGACGCTGACGTTATGGATTTTGTGCTGCTTTGCCTGTTGGTGGTAAATCGGATTTCCGACTGTCAAAATGTTTTGGTAGAGTGCGCGTTCGTGGAGAATATGGAGCTATTTCTGAGAGCATAGAGTCAAAGATCTTCTAGTTACTATAAAGATCTTTGATAGAGTGTCCTCAGTACGCATATTAGTAATTACGTCAATACGTTTACATCATTAAGTCATAAACGACCCGTCCGTGAAAATGTGGCGCCCAGCCAGGAATTAAATCCTGCAGCCGCTACTGCGTTAGATACCAGTTTTATAGTAGTTAAGGAACACAATACGGTGCTGTACAAATAAGGACCAATGAAAATGCGATGTGTTTGAAGCAGCCTGCGTATCCTGTATCAAGTGTTATTTATAACTCTAAGCTCATGCATGGTGGTAGAATCCATTGATCATAAATATTGTCATTGTAAAACCTGTTTGTAACCAGTGATGATTGGATATAGTCGTATATCGTTTTGTGACAATGTAAAAACACATACTGTGGTGTACAGTAATTTGTTTACACGTTGATCTATATTGTAAGGATCCTGGCGATGGCCTCGTCCTGCACATTGTGTTTGTCTTGTGTCTCTTGTTTGTTGGGTCTCGTTTAGTGTTCTGTGTATTGCAGGGCTGTAGCGAGGGGTACATTTTGACCTTCGAAGGTTCGGAACACGTCACCGAAGGAAGGGTCGAACCTTCGATGGGGCTCATTTGCATAATGTATTGGTGACGTCATCCTAGCTACTTGTTTATAGTAGATTGATTTACAGGTAATCCATATCAATGGAATAAAACACTTACATGTAGTTTAAAAATACGTTATATAAAACAGTAATCATGTTGTATAATTTAATAAGCACATGTACAGCGTGTAACGTCTTCAGGTTGAGCACTGATTTGGAAAAGTAAGACTACATATCCAAACATCGCCCCACCTTTTCAATGCTGCGCATGCGCAATGAAGTGAAATAGAAAGATTTCATTTCCCAGCGTCGCTTTCCCTTTTCACAGCTGCGCATGCGCATTGAAGTGAAAACTAAAGACTTCATTTCCCAGCATCGCTACCGATTTTCACAGCTGCGCTTGCGCATTGAAGTGAAAACTAAAGACTGAAGGTGCGTTCACTTAGATCACTCTACGCGGATTCTGTCGGGACGCGGATCAAAGCCCCTAATATCAGGATGATCCCAGTTTGATCTAGATGTCTGGTCACCCTACATAATAATAATAATAATAATAATAATAATAATAATAATATCACGTAATTGTGTGATGGGAAATTATCGCGTAATTACATCTCGGGAATTATCACTTCAAGCGCAATCCATGCTAGAGTACGGGCGCTGATGCAAATTCCAACCCGCGACTCTCAAAAAACAACAAGCCCAATCCTTATTATAAGCGGATTTAGCAACTCTGCTCAGAGTTTATAGCCCGACCTACGCGGCTGACAGCGAGCTCTGAACTCATGTGACGTATATTTTTAAGGCTGGAAATCAGCGAATCAGCTGCAAGATTCGACAGACGCAAATATTCTCATATTAACGCTTTGCAAGAATTCTCTCAAAATGAGATGTTTACCTCGATTTTGGAGTCTCGATTGAGGTGGATATTTATGATAATAACTTGTGAAAGTTAGTAAACTGAGTGCGAAGGCTGTTGCCAGTTATTGTGAAAAATGCGCGCATTGTAGCCTCACAGGGAACGCTGAACAGCATCCGTTATAAGTGGAGTGCACCTGTATAAACAAGCTGCTTTAAATAATGCAGGGAAACGTATGCAAATGTCCAGGGCTTCACTTCCTATTTAACTCTGCTGCAGTGCAGATAGGAGCAGGAGGAGAGGTAGCCTGTCTGCTGGTTACAACACTTTCTTCTTTCAATAACCACAATACTGCAGTACAATGGGGATTTTAACAGCTCTCTGTATAATAATGACAGCTCTATCAAGTAAGTATCTGACACTTGTGGAAATTAGCCTGCATTGATTCTGTATATTCCTTGATGTTTTAGCAGTAGTTACTGTACGTTGTTTGCTTTTTTCCTCAAGGTGTCCGGTCTGATGTAGTGTTGACTGAGTCCGGACCAGCAGTTGTAAAGCCTGGAGAGTCCCATAAACTGTCCTGTAAAGCCTCTGGATTCACATTCAGCAGCAACTACATGGGCTGGGTTCGACAAGCTCCTGGAAAGGGTCTGGAATGGCTGGCATGGATTAGACCTGATGGTAGTAGTGCAAGCTATACCCCGTCTGTCCAGGGAAGATTCACCATCTCCAGAGACAATTCCAACAGCATGCTGTATTTACAAATGAACAGCCTGAAGACTGAAGACACTGCCGTGTATTACTGTGCTCGACACCCACAGTGATGCAATCAAACCAAGCAGCCGTACAAAATCCCCTCTCTTCAGGACTGCAGCACTGATCACTCACAGCTTCTGCTTTCTTTTTCATGGTTGAGTTGTGGTAGATCAACCATGAGATGCAGACTCTTGTCTGTTAGAAAACCACACACTCAATTTCAAAGAAAACACAAACAAGTGTCAGCTTCTATCTGTCGTGTTTTACTTGTACCTGCAGTCAGGGCCAGCGGGACCATATAGGCAGAACAGGGCGGCAAACTGAAGGGGGCGACAAAAACGCTGTATACTGAACATGAAGTTACGTGACATCATTGAATTTCATGTATCTGACATACAGGTTGAAATATCTGTGTCCAGTGCTGACCACACAACTCCTCCTCAATTCAAATGATATTCCTCTTGGTCCCACTTCTGGACATTCCCAGCTTATTATAAAAACATCTTTAAAGAAGCACAAACCCTACAGTGGCCCCAATATTATTCACACTGTCACCCTCACTTTCAATAGCCATCCGAGTTCTCATATATTTAGGTGGAATTGTGGAAAAGAAACTTTGCATTGTACTGTTATATAAAGGGAAGATTTAGCACAATCCATGATGATGTGTTGCTGACTGACCAGCCTTTCATACCTCTGGGGACCTGGGTTCCAGTCCAGCTGGTGCGGACTCCACTACAATCAGTGTGGTGGTCACTTCTAGGTGTCCAGTGAACATTAGTCCACGTCACAAAAACAACCACACGATTCAGGGCACCACTTTCCATGAAGTGTCTGGAATTACTGTGTATTTACAGAGTAGTTACTTAGTAAATACATGTGCACTTACACATCATTACAATGTTAGTTACAATGTACTTAATGTGTCCAATGTCTTTGCACGATATACCCTGAACCCTATCCCTAACCCGAACCCTGTCCCATAGGAGTTAATGATGCCACTGTGTGAAAAGTATCACTATGAAGGACTGCAGGTACCTGTAAAGAAACCTGCTTTGTATGTTCACTGAGTCAATAAATCTGAGCTGCTTACACTGCCAATAAGAAGCGACTATTCATCCAAATCTCCCCACACTAATTCACAACACTATTGATGCATATATGTCTAGTGGTTTCCTCCCTGATTACAGAGTGCAATCCATGCTAAACAGATACAGAATGGAAACCAGTGGAATGTTGTGTCCTGGGCACAGTATTGCCAGCAGCCTGCTGTTCTCATGTCCTTCCAGTAGATGGCAGTGTCTCCTTCAGAATGGCAGCACTGGAACAGAACAAAGTTCAATGTGAAAACACTGCAGGCTGTGTATTACTGAGCTCCAGAGTAACAGTGAGTGCAGCCTGCTGTGCTTCCCTGCAAAACAGATTCACACTCCCCCACCTAATCAGCTCCCTGCAGCATGGATGTGTGGAAGACTGCATGTGTGCAGCATGGATTTATACACGGAATATCTGCTTTGAACGCATTTCTCCAGATCTCTAACATGCAGGATCAAGGAGATGGGAATAAAACAGTTTACTTGTGAATTCTCAAAAGAAATATTGAAAAAAGCTTCTTTCCTAAAATCAAAAAGGGGTGTATATTTCAAGCCTGATGCCTGTGCCAGTTACCCTTTAAACAATGATCTGTGTGAATCAATCAGGGTCCAGGTGTTTGCTAATAATCTGTGCTAATGGCCTGATTGTTCTATTAGTGCTCAATACACAGTCTAGGCTGAGTCTAAACTGACACATGGGACTGAATTAAAGAGGAGAAAATCCCTCCTTGAAATACTCAAGGTCCTGATTAGAAATGAGAAATGATCAATTATAAAACACATGGCTTGAGTTGATGAGAATAATCAGATTTGTTTGACACATTTCTCCAGCTCCACTGTCTTTGTAGAGGGATTCCAGTGTGCAGTGTTTTTGTGAGTCAGCAATATAAACAAGCTGCTTTAAATAATGCAGAGAAACGTATGCAAATGTCCAGGGCTTCACTTCCTATTTAACTCTGCTGCAGTGCAGATAGGAGCAGGAGGAGAGGTAGCCTGTCTGCTGGTTACAACACTTTCTTCTTTCAATAACCACAATACTGCAGTACAATGGGGATTTTAACAGCTCTCTGTATAATAATGACAGCTCTATCAAGTAAGTATCTGACACTTGTGGAAATTAGCCTGCATTGATTCTGTATATTACTTGATGTTTTAGCAGTAGTTACTGTACGTTGTTTGCTTTTTTCCTCAAGGTGTCCGGTCTGATGTAGTGTTGACTGAGTCCGGACCAGCAGTTATAAAGCCTGGAGATTCCCATAAACTGTCCTGTAAAGCCTCTGGATTCACATTAAGCAGCTACTGGATGCACTGGGTTCGACAAGCTCCTGGAAAGGGTCTGGAATGGGTGTCTGCTGTTAGTGGTGGTAGTGCATACTATGCCCAGTCTGTCCAGGGAAGATTCACCGTCTCCAGTGACAATTCCAACAGCATGGTGTATTTACAAATGAACAGCCTGAAGACTGAAGACACTGCCGTGTATTACTGTGCTCGAGACCCACAGTGATGCAATCAAACCAAGCAGCCGTACAAAAACCCCTCTCTTCAGGACTGCAGCACTGATCACTCACAGGTTCTGCTTTCTTTTTCATGGTTGAGTTGTGGTTGATCAACCATGAGCTTCAGACTGTCTGTCTGTTAAAACACCAGACCACACTTTCTACAGGAAAATACAAACTGTAAAAGCGGCCATGCTGAGATTTTTACACCCCTCCCTCCCTCCCTCCCCACCACCAGGTGTAATTTAGAACTTTATTCATTACACAAAACATCTCAGCTAAAAGCTCAAACACTTTTTCATGGTCCTCCCTACTGACAATCCCAGCTACTGCTGGGGAGTAATCAGGTTTGGTTTATTTGCCAATACTTGATGGAGGGAAGTATTAAAATAGGTAGAGCCTCTAAGTTAGAAAATACCAGAACACACTATTGACATGTCCAGTGGCTTCCTCCAATATTCCAGAGTGCAATCCATCATAAATGGATACCATGTGAAATGGACTGCAGTTCCATTGTCTGCCAGTAGATGACGGTGTCCTCAAAGGAAAGGTTCACATGTGTTTTAAAAGAATGATCTATAAAAAGGTTATTTTCTCATTACCAAGTCAAACTGCTATTTCCACTGGAGTATCTGAACAATAAGCAACCTCCCTCCTTTATAAGCAACACGTCCGGGCAGTCAGCTTATTCTTTAGAGTGAAGGATTTTATTCCATCTCAATAACAATCCTCACCTCTCTTTACCAGCAAAAAAGGAGACACAAACCCCAGAAATCAATGTGTTCAAATCTCTTCCCATCTGTCTGTCTAATGAATAGATAGCCCATTATAAAACACTATAGCCTGCTAGTACTAATAGTACACTAAACCTATAATGTTTTTACCCAGGTATATTTGAGGAGTATTGCTTCTTTTTGTAAGGGACATGTCATTCTAAAGTGAAGCATCTAAATGGAAGCAGTCAGTTACAGAATTGGATTGTGTGTTTCTGTCTTATCAGTATTTATTACACGATGAACTGTTTATTCAGAGACTCTTCAATGCTCCTCCTCTACACAATTGTTGCCTAATGATCCATTGAACTGTTTGCTGTTTTATATGAAAAAATCGCAGCTCCATTTGAATGCACTGCACACAAAGCCTCTATGCAAAGCAGGTGGCAGCTCCTCTTTACTTAAATACCTGAAGCAGCTCTCAGTGTTAGTCTGAGGAGAGACTGAAGCATCTGATACAGCAGAAGCCAAGCCTTCAAACAATGTGTTTCCTGAGAGATTAACTGCTGCTCTGTGTGGGTTTGCAGTGTAAGGAATCACAATCTAATATGAGAAACCAATTCTAATCAGAATTATTATTATTATTATTATTATTATTATTATTATTATTATTATTATTATTATTATTATTATTATTATTATTACTACAACTTGTGTGTGTTTGTTATTTTCAGATGCAGGCTCTGCTGAGGTTATAACCCAGCCCATTTCAGAAGTCGGAAAGCCAGGAGAATCTCTCAAGCTGTCTTGTAAAATCTCTGGATACTCTTTGACTGACAGCAGTAGCTGGCACGGCACAGGCTGGATTCGTCAGCCCCCCGGGAAAGCACTGGAATGGCTGGCAGTTGTGTGGTATGATGCAAACAGAGCCTACCTGCCTTCAGTCCAGGGCCGGTTCACAGTCAGCAAGTCTGATTCCAGCAGCACTGTGTTCTTACAGATGAACAGCCTGAAGACTGAAGACACTGCCGTGTATTACTGTGCTCGATACCCATAGTGAGGAAGTGCAATGCAGGACTCGTACAAAAACTATTACATTAGATACATGTGCATAGAAAGAGGAAGTGTGACTGGTAACTGGTATTCTGGTCTCTACATGAACTTCATAAAGTGCATCAAACTTTATTAAATTTGTTCAAAAGAATGAACATAAAGAGAGCCCCTAATATTATTGAGTCGGGTCACAGAGCTGAGGCCTGTGTGGAACACAATTCTATTGTCTCTATAGAGAAGCTGTTCAGGATCAGTTCTGTTGGACGGACTGGCTCACTCTTTCAGCTCCAGGACTCTTTGTTGTGTAGTAATGATTTGTAACAGCACAGGCTGAACCTTTAATCTAGTTAAGCTATTAATTTTTTTTTATCATTTTTTGCAGTTGTGCTTAATGTATTATGTCCATAGCTTATATATTATTATTTGTTTATTTAGCAGACGCCTTTATCCAAGGAGACCTACAGAGACTAGGGTGTGTGAACTATGCATCAGCTGCAGAGTCACTTACAACTACGTCTCACCCGAAAGACGGAGCACAAGGAGGTTAAGTGACTTGCTCAGGGTCACACAATGAGTCAGTGGCTGAGGTGGGATTTGAACCAGGGACCTCCTGGTTACAAGCCCTTTTCTTGAACTACTGGACCACACAGCCTCCATATTGATGCGTAACAAGTTTAGAGTGAATTCACTAAACAGTTGGCCAGTCTACCAGTTACAATCTAAAGAGAGTTCTCATTTATACACCTCTCCCCAATCAGAAATTAACACAGAATTCAATATTATATTAAAGAATCATAGAAACTATTTACAATATTCTGTGTCGGTATTTTTCAGTTCAATTACAGCATGTCTCGTCTCACTGCTTTCATCTACAAATCCTGCAGTGCTGAAGTAGGGGTTGAATCCATCGCAAACTGCACACAGACATGACTTTGTTTTTTTTCGCATAAAATGGTTGCTTGGTGGTTTTTTTGGGGGGGTGGAGGTGGGGGGTCCAGTTCACAGTCTTCCACCAGGGTCCAGAAACTCCCAGCGCGTCACTTTGCACTTGTTTCTATTCTCACGAGACCCGTTTCAAGGTCTCCTTCCCACTCATGCCCTGGCAATGGCAATGCAGTGGAAATGTACCCAGGATTCTCTGCTGCAGTACCAGCCCATCGGGGCAGTGGAGACAGAAACCAGCAATGTACCATCGAGGCTTCATTCACACACTCTGAAGCCTTTTCTAAGCTCTTTCAGTTACGTTTATTTAGAGCTAAAATAAATGCTATACTACTAATTGAAAAAATCACTGTATTTGATAACTGCATTCTTTACACTGTCCTGCTTATTACCTGCTACAGTACAGTATTCAAAAATATGATTTTGTGAACATTATGAGGCTTTTGAGGGTCCGATTCTGTCATGATCACGGGCCCAACAATACAAAGCTCTAGTAACTCTAGTATTAGTTTTCTCAGGATTTCCAGAGACTGCTCCTCCACCCTGGTGGAGCTGCAAATGAACAGCCTGCAATCTGAAGACTGCTGTACCAGTGCATTGTCTCTTTCCTTCTCATTGTGTGCTATTGCTTTACTAGCAGCAGTTCTCATTTCCTGACAGTAGATGGCAGTGTCTCCCTCAGAATGGCAGCACTGTAACAGTATAAAGATCAGACACATGTGCATTACTGAGCTTCACAGGAACAGGGAGATCAGTCTGCTGTTCTGCCTGCAAAACACAGACACACTTCACCACCTCAGCAGCTTCATAGCACACAGAGAAGTCAAGAAGCATTTAGGGTTTATTGGAAACAGTTTACAGCTGGATATTATTAAAAATACAGCAAACAAAAAACCCAACTATCTCCCCCTCTCTTTCGCTCTATTTTCTTTCTACAAAACATGAACTTAATGTTTGTGTTTAAAATGCCACTGATCAACACTGTTCCAAGGTTGTGGATTTCCCCAGCCCCTCTATCATAGTCGAGGGATTCCAGTGTGCAGTGTTTCTGGGAGTCAGCAATATAAACAAGCTGCTTTAAATAATGCAGAGAAACGTATGCAAATGTCCAGGGCATCACTTCCTATTTAACTCTGCTGCAGTGCAGATAGGAGCAGGAGGAGAGGTAGCCTGTCTGCTGGTTACAACACTTTCTTCTTTCAATAACCACAATACTGCAGTACAATGGGGATTTTAACAGCTCTCTGTATAATAATGACAGCTCTATCAAGTAAGTATCTGACACTTGTGGAAATTAGCCTGCATTGATTCTGTATATTACTTGATATTTTAGCAGTAGTTACTGTACGTTGTTTGCTTTTTTCCTCAAGGTGTCCGGTCTGATGTAGTGTTGACTGAGTCCGGACCAGCAGTTGTAAAGCCTGGAGAGTCCCATAAACTGTCCTGTAAAGCCTCTGGATTCACATTCAGCAGCTCCTGGATGGGCTGGGTTCGACAAGCTCCTGGGAAGGGTCTGGAATGGGTGGCTTATATTAGCACTGATGGTAGTAGAACAAGCTATGCCCATTTTGTCCAGGGAAGATTCACCATCTCCAGAGACAATTCCAACAGCATGCTGTATTTACAAATGAACAGCCTGAAGACTGAAGACACTGCCGTGTATTACTGTGCTCGAAACCCCACAGTGAGGAAGTGCAATGCAGGACTTGTACAAAAACTATTCCATTAGATACATGTGCATAGAAAGAGGAAGTGTGACTGGTAACTGGTATTCTGGTCTCTACATGCTCCTGATGAATTCACACTGTGATAAATGTGTTTTATGAAAATAAAATAAAGACAGACGCTGTTCAGCTTTGATACTTACCCTAATATTGAATTAAAATGTCACTGCTGTTTTTATTTTGAAGTGATCAACAAGTGAACCCACCCTTCTCTATATCTATACCAGAACCTATACCAGATCCCACCCTTCTCTAGATCTATACCAGAACACACCCTTCTCTAGATCTATACCAGATCCCACCCTTCTCTAGATCTATATCAGATCCCACCCCTCTCTAGATCTCAGCACTGTATGACAAATGCATTGTTGTGGTATTAATTCATGGCAGATTCCTTGATAAATAACACAGCTAGCTTTAACTAACTAGTGCTGGTATTTTCGCTGCTATTAGAATGGACTCATTCTTCTTGCACTGAAGGTTTTGGGAAGACTCTTACCTCAATGTGATATTGTGTGGGGCTTAAAGGACACAGGACTGGAAGATCAGAGCGTCGTTCTCAAGCTCAGATGAACTGATCGATGGAACATCTCAAAGTTCCAAGCCCCGCCCCCTTGTATTGAATTACATTTTACTATCTCGTTGGTTCATTTTTTTTTCTTTTTTATTCTGCATTACAGTTACAACAATGATGTGCAGAACTGAGAAATGCAATCTGGTGGTTCTTGTTGCATTGATTGTTCACACATAAAAGAGCTGTGAATGTGTAGTCTCAGTTCTATCCTTTGCTTTTGCCTTTTGGAGTCTGTGTTTGGTGTCAGTAGGCATAATCCAACATGAAGACTAGGGAGCTGTCTATGAAAGAAAAGCAAGCAATTTGGATGCTAAATGAAAAGAGGAACTCAATTAGAACCATAACACAAAAGTTGGGCATAGCCAAATCAACAGTGTGGAATGTCCTGAAAAAGAAAGAAACCACTGGTGTCTTCAGCAATCGGCCAAGGAAAACAACAGCAGTTGGTGACAGAAAAATGACCAGAGCTGTGAAAAACAACCCTAAAATAAGTGTCAGTGAAATCACCAACAACCTCCAGAAAGCTGGGATGAAAGTGTCACAATCTACTGTTCGCAGAAGACTTCGGCACCAGAATTACAAAGGCTACACTGCAAAATGCAAACCTCTGATCAGCACCAAAAACAGAAAGGCCAGATTAGAATTTGCTAAAAAGTACAGCGATGAGCCAGTAGAGTTTTAGAACAGAGTTTTATGGACAGATGAGACGAAAATTAACCTTTATGAAAGTGATGGGAAGGCAAAAGTGTGGAGAAAAATGTTACTGCAGATGATCCAAAGCATACCACCTCATCTGTGAAGCATGGTGGAGGTGGTGTCATGGCATGGGCATGCATGGCTGCCTCTGGAACGGGCTCACTCATCTTTATTGATGATGTAATGAATGATGGCAGCAGCAGAATGACTTCAGAAGAGTACAGAAGCATCTTGGCTACCAATGTACAAGAAAATGCCACCAGACTCATTGGGCTGCGCTTCACAATGCAACAGGACAATGACCCAAAACACACTGCCAACGCAACCAAGGAGTTCATCAGGGGAAAAAAGTGGAAAGTTTTAGACTGGCCAAGTCAATCTCCTGATTTAAATCTAATTGAACATGCATTTCACTTGCTGAAGAGGAGACTGAAGTCAGAAACTCCCCAAAACAAGCAACAGCTGAAAATGGCTGCAGTAACGGCTTGGCAAAGCATCTCAATGGACGATACCAAGAGTTTGGTGATGTCAATGGGTCGCAGACTCACTGCTGTTATTGCATGCAAGGGATTTGCGACTAAATACTAGCATTTATACTTCTTATATTTGCTTTGAGTTGAATTGTCCCAATACTTATGCTCACATAAAATGGGGGGATGGAACTCTGAAAGTGCTGTTATTCTTAGTTGGTAAAACATATATGTGTTGAAACAGACAGAAATAAAAGGTGACATTCTCCTTTTGCCTCATATTCATCTTTTAATCATATTTTCATACTGCTTGAGTGTACAGCAAAAATAGCAATTTTGACTTCACTGTCCCAATACTTATGGAGGGCACTGTATATACACACAGTAGATAGAAGGTTTGAAGGGCTATCTTCTCACAGAAAGCCATGTAAACACTGTGTTGAAGCCTCTGAGACCAACCTTTACCATTCTTCCCATTTGACTCCCTGTCTGCATTAATTACACACTGTACTGTGAGCTCTACAGGAATCCCATGGGTATCACATGTGAGGGACCGTGCAGCTTCACCACAGACAGACTCATATGCAAACGGACCACTAGGGGTCACTGCTGCGTCGCTGCAGACACTTGCATATTAAAAGCAGTTAATACAATATATGCAAAGTGACAGGGTTGTGCTTTCTTTAAAAAGCCGCTGAAGCACAGAGAGGAAGACCAACTCTTTGTTGTGCTTCACCCGAGGCACAGGGGATCATTTAGCATCATCACTGCAGGTCACTGGAGACGAGAGCCATGGGGCTTTTATACACTTCTTGTATAGCATTCGCTCTTTTGTCATGTGAGGATTTCAGCTTCTTAATCACTGCTCTGGGGCTGTTTGTGCAGATTTTGAAATTTGCTTTGAATTTTCGTTTAATGTTATTTTTACTTACAGATGTCCGATGTGATATTGATTTGAGCCAGTCTGGTTCTGAACTGAGAAAGCCAGGGGAGTCAGTAAAGATGTCTTGTAAAGCAGCAGCTATTGGATACACTGGATCCGGCAAGCTCCTGGGAAAGCTCTGGAATGGTTGGCACAGATTAGAGGAGATAATGCTGGTATTCAATATTCCACTTCGATCCAAGGTCGTTCTTCTGTTTCCACGGATACTTCCACCACAGCATAGCTGCAACTGAACAGCCTGAAGACTGAAGACACTGCCGTGTATTACTGTGCTCGAGACTCACAGTGAGAGAAGTGAAGCCTGAGCCCTTACAAAAACCCACTCGTGTGAATCCACTCATTCATGTCAATGGGGAATTCATCCCATGTGCATGTGTTGTTTCAGTTAACACACAACGGCATCATTACAGTTACAGAGACAGAATATAACAATGTGGTTTAGAATATCCTACGTGTGGCTCAAGCCTTTACTCAAACACAAGCACTGACTATCTTCATTACAATGTCCCTCCCCATTTTTCCTAATACAATAAAACAGCACAGTGACCCACACAAAGAGACGCTCTCCAACAGTAAATTCACACAGACAGGTCAGACCACTTCCCTAGCAAGTATTGGGACAGACTCAGGCTGGGGGAACATTACCCCAAAACAATGGGTTTCTGCAATGAAAAAGTCAATACAAAGCTCTAGTAACTCTAGTATTAGTTTGCTCAGGATTTCCAGAGACTGCTCCTCCACCCTGATGTAGCTGCAAATGAACAGCCTGCAAATTGAAGACTGCTGTACCAGTGCATTGTCTCTTTCCTTCTCGTTGTGTGCTATTGCTTTACATGCAGCAGTTCTCATTTCCTGACAGTAGATGGCAGTGTCTCCAACACAATGGCAGCACTGTGACAGTATAAAGATCTGACACATGTGCATTACTGAGCTTCACAGGAACAGAGAGATCAGTCTGCTGTTCTGCCTGCAAAACACAGTCACACTTCACCACCTCAGCAGCGTCATACGACACAGAGAAGTCAAGAAGCATTTAGGGTTTATTGGAAACAGTTTACAAATGGATATTGTTAAAAATACAGCAAACAATAAACCCAACTATCACCCACTGTCTCGTTATATACTTTCATCAATATATGATCATAATGTTTGTGTTTAAAATGCCACTGATCAACACTGTTCCAAGGTTGTGGATTTCCCCAGCCCCTCTATCATAGTCGAGGGATTCCAGTGTGCAGTGTTTCTGGGAGTCAGCAATATAAACAAGCTGCTTTAAATAATGCAGAGAAACGTATGCAAATGTCCAGGGCTTCACTTCCTATTTAACTCTGCTGCAGTGCAGATAGGAGCAGGAGGAGAGGTAGCCTGTCTGCTGGTTACAACACTTTCTTCTTTCAATAACCACAATACTGCAGTACAATGGGGATTTTAACAGCTCTCTGTATAATAATGACAGCTCTATCAAGTAAGTATCTGACACTTGTGGAAATTAGCCTGCATTGATTCTGTATATTACTTGATGTTTTAGCAGTAGTTACTGTACGTTGTTTGCTTTTTTCCTCAAGGTGTCCGGTCTGATGTAGTGTTGACTGAGTCCGGACCAGCAGTTGTAAAGCCTGGAGAGTCCCATAAACTGTCCTGTAAAGCCTCTGGATTCACATTCAGCAGCAACTACATGGGCTGGGTTCGACAAGCTCCTGGAAAGGGTCTGGAATGGCTGGCTTGGATTAGCACTGATGGTAGTAGTACATACTATGCCCAGTCTGTCCAGGGAAGATTCACCATCTCCAGAGACAATTCCAACAGCCTGCTGTATTTACAAATGAACAGCCTGAAGACTGAAGACACTGCCGTGTATTACTGTGCTCGAGAGTCACAGTGATGCAACCAAACCAAGCAGCCGTACAAAATCCCCTCTCTTCACGACTGCAGCACTGATCACTCACAGGTTCTGCTTTCTTTTTCATGGTTGAGTTGTGGTAGATCAACCATGAGATTCAGACTCTTGTCTGTTAGAAAACCACACACTCAATTTCAAAGAAAACACAAACAAGTGGCAGCTTCTATCTGTCGTGTTTTACTTGTACCTGCAGTCAGGGCCAGCGTGACCATATAGGCAGAACAGGGCGGCAAATTGAAGGGGGCGGCAAAAACGCTGCATACTGAACATGAAGTTACGTGATATCATTAAATTTCATGTATCTGACATACAAGTTGAAATATCTGTGTCCAGTGCTGACCACACAACTCCTCCTCAATTCAAATGATATTCCTCTTGGTCCCACTTCTGGACATTCCAAGCTTATTATAAAAACATCTTCAAAGAAGCACAAACCCTACAGTGGCCCCGATATTATTCACACTGTTACCCTCACTTTCAATAGCCGTCTGAGTTCTCATATATTTAGGTGGAATTGTGGATAAGAAACTTTGCATTGTACTGTTATATAAAGGGAAGATTTAGCACAATCCATGATGATGTGTTGCTGACTGACCAGCCTTTCATACCTCTGGGGACCTGGGTTCCAGTCCAGCTGGTCAGGACTCCAGTACAATCAGTGTGGTGGTCACTTCTAGGTGTCCAGTGAACATTAGTCCACGTCACAAAAACAACCACACGATTCAGGGCAACACTTTCCATGAAGTGTCTGGAATTCCTGTGTATTTACAGAGTAGTTACTTAGTAAATACATGTGCACTTACACATCATTACAATGTTAGTTACAATGTACTTAATGTGTCCAATGTCTTTGCACGATATACCCCGAACCCTATCCCTAACCCGAACCCTGTCCCATAGGAGTTAATGATGCCACTGTGTGAAAAGTATCACTATGAAGGACTGCAGGTACCTGTAAAGAAACCTGCTTTGTATGTAAACTGAGTCAATAAATCTGAGCTGCTTACACTGCCAATAAGACGCAACTATTCATCCAAATCTCCCCACACTAATTCACAACACTATTGATGCATATATGTCTAGTGGTTTCCTCCCTGATTACAGAGTGCAATCCATGCTAAACAGATACAGAATGGAAACTAGTGGAATGTTGTGTCCTGTGCACAGTATTGCCATCAGCCTGCTTTTCTCATGTTCTTCCAGTAGATGGCAGTGTCCCCAACAGAATGGCAGCACTGTAACAGTATAAAGATCTGACACGTGTGCATTACTGAGCTTCACAGGAACAGAGAGATCAGTCTACTGTTCTGCCTGCAAAACACAGTCACACTTCACCACCTCAGCAGCTTCATAGGACACAGAGAAGTCAAGAAGCATTTAGGGTTTATTGGAAACAGTTTACGGCTGGATATTGTTAAAAATACAGCAAACAAAAAACCCAACTATCTTCCCCTCTCTTTCGCTCTATTTTCTTTCTCCAAAATATGAACATAATGTTTGTGTTTAAAATGCCACTGATCAACACTGTTCCAAGGTTGTGGATTTCCCCAGCCCCTCTATCATAGTCGAGGGATTCCAGTGTGCAGTGTTTCTGGGAGTCAGCAATATAAACAAGCTGCTTTAAATAATGCAGAGAAACGTATGCAAATGTCCAGGGCTTCACTTCCTATTTAACTCTGCTGCAGTGCAGATAGGAGCAGGAGGAGAGGTAGCCTGTCTGCTGGTTACAACACTGACACTTGTGGAAATTAGCCTGCATTGATTCTGTATATTACTTGATGTTTTAGCAGTAGTTACTGTACGTTGTTTGCTTTTTTCCTCAAGGTGTCCGGTCTGATGTAGTGTTGACTGAGTCCGGACCAGCAGTTGTAAAGCCTGGTGAATCCCATAAACTGTCCTGTAAAGCCTCTGGATTCACATTCAGCAGCTATGCTATGCACTGGGTTCGACAAGCTCCTGGAAAGGGGCTGGAACGGGTGGCCAGTATTTATAGCAGCGGTGCAAGCTATGCCCCGTCTGTCCAGGGAAGATTCACCATCTCCAGAGACGATTCCAACAGCATGCTGTATTTACAAATGAACAGCCTGAAGACTGAAGACACTGCCGTGTATTACTGTGCTCGAGACGCACAGTGATGCAATCAAACCAAGCAGCCGTACAAAATCCCCTCTCTTCAGGACTGCAGCACTGATCACTCACAGGTTCTGCTTTCTTTTTCATGGTTGAGTTGTGGTAGATCAACCATGAGATTCAGACTCTTGTCTGTTAGAAAACCACCCACTCAGTTTCAAAGAAAACACAAACAAGTGGCAGCTTCTATCTGTCGTGCTTTACTTGTACCTGCAGTCAGGGCCAGCGGGACCATATTATTATTATTTATTTCTTTCTTTCTTATCCGGGGCGACTTACAACTGTTACAAGTTTTCACATTATTTTTACATACAATTACCCATTTATACAGTTGGGTTTTTACTGGAGTAATCTAGGTAAAGTACCTTGGTCAAGTGTACAGCAACAGTGTCCCCCACCTGGGATTGAACCCACGACCCTTCGGTCAAGAGTCCAGAGCCCTGACCACTACTCCACACTGCTGCCCAGTTCTACAGCAGAAGAGGTGAGTCTTGAGGAGGTGGTCAGGGACTGTGCAGTCCTGACATCTGTAGGAAGGTCATTCCACCACCACGGGGCGAGGGTGGAGAAGGAGCGGGCTCTGGAGGCAGGGGAGCATAGAGGAGGTAGAGCCAGTCTTCTAGTGCAGGAGGAGCGGAGAGGTCGAGTGGGGGTGTAGGGAGAGATGAGGGTCTGGAGGTAGCTGGCTGCAGCCTGGTCAAGGCATCTGTAGGCGAGTACAAGAGTCTTGAACTGGATGCGAGCGGTGATCGGGAGCCAGTGGAGTGAGCGGAGCAGTGGAGTTGCGTGGGAGAAGCGATACAGAGAGAACACCAGGGAGGCAGCGGAGTTCTGGATGAGCTGGAGCGGACGGGTGGCGGACGCAGGGAGGCCAGCCAGGAGGGAGTTGCAGTAGTCTAGGCGCGAGAGTACCAAGGCCTGGACCACGAGCTGGGTGGTCCAGCAGACTGTATTAAATGTGATTAACAATAATAGAAGGAAGAGACTCCTGTAGCACTGATATTTAGTGCTGTGAACCCGACTCCCCCCATGATCCCCTTTACACTCGTGGGAAACTTGTAAAGAAATAATACAGAAAGAAACTCAAGCCCAGAGAATCCCAACACAACACTGAGCTATTGCATTGAAACAAAAGGAATTGATGAGAAATAAAGAGAAAGAAAGACTGGATGGCACTTTCATTCCAGGGAACATATTCCATAGTATTGTAGTTATATATAGTATTCCATTGTTTGATATTTTGTTCAATTAGCTGTTTGTTTATAAATAAAAATAATTGGTTTGGCAGCAAACTTCTCTGTGATCTGTGTGCGCGTGTGTGTGTCTGTGTGCGGGTCAGAACCTGTGTGTGTGTGTCAGTCACACACACACAGACACTGAGACACACACACACACACTGAGACACACACACACACACTGAGACACTTCCACACAGAGACACACACACAGAGACACACACGCACACACTGACACACACAGAGACAGAGACACATACTGTGAGCCAAACACACACTGAGACACTCACACACACACACCGGTACTGACACGCACACACACACACACACTCTCACACACACACACACACCGGTACTGACACGCACACACACACACACACACACACGCTAAGCGGGAGGAGCTCATTTGCATACAAACTCCAGATTTAGCTGCCAGTTAAATATTTAGCTAAATGTTAAATCTAGATAAGAGATTTACTATTGTAATATTGTGTTAAATCTTGTAACTAGGTTTCTAAATGATATCTGAATGCACACATTTATAAAAAGCTGTATTTATTTTCTCCTCATTTCTGGCAGCCCATACTAACGGCGCTCGGAACTTTGGCATTTTTAAATCCTAACGGTCTCTGCTCAGCGGAGTGGAATGTTCAGGAGCCGGTTGCCTAGCAGCGTCTCCGCCTCCTTCTCTGCCCCGCCCCCTCTCTCCCTCTCTCGTTGCTCCAGCTAGGAGTTCAAATTCAGCTTCCTTAGATTATATAGCGCCATTCTTTACTAACTTTTACAAATGAGCTTATTGGAGGCTTCGTCTTTTTAAGATGGTTCAGGTGCAGTCCGGGCAGACTGACTGCAGCATCATTACAGTATACCGCACTGCGCTCGGCTTTGTGTGGAGGCTGATATACAAAATAATGAACGACTGGTAAAGAAATCACATGGATTGCTTTTTAATGCTAAATGTGTATCTGGTATTCTAAGTATTACCTAAAATTAATAACTCAGGTATATTCATATTCAGAATGTGATACAGTATTAAGCCTTTACTCAAACACAAGCACTGACTATGTTCATTACAATGTCCCTCCCCATTTCTCCGAAAACAATAAAACAACACAGTGAGCCACACAGAGACACGCTCTCCAACAGTAAATTCACACAGACAGGTCAGACCCCTTCCCTAGCAAGTATTGGGACAGACTCGGGCTGGGGGAACATTACCCCAAAACAATGGGTTTCTGCAATGAAAAAGTCAATACAAAGCTCTAGTAACTCTAGTATTAGTTTGCTCAGGATTTCCAGAGACTGCTCCTCCACCCTGGTGTAGCTGCAAATGAACAGCCTGCAATCTGAAGACTGCTGTACCAGTGCATTGTCTCTTTCCTTCTCATTGTGTGCTATTGCTTTACATGCAGCAGTTCTCATTTCCTGACAGTAGAGGGCAGTGTCTCCCTCAGAATGGCAGCACTGTAACAGTATAAAGATCTGACACATGTGCATTACTGAGCTTCACAGCAACAGAGAGATCAGTCTGCTGTTCTGCCTGCAAAACACAGTCACACTTCACCACCTCAGCAGCTTCATAGGACACAGAGAAGTCAAGAAGTGTTTAGGGTTTATTAGAAACAGTTTACAGATGGATATTGTTAAAAATACAGCAAACAAAAAACCCAACTATCTCCCCCTCTCTTTCGCTGTATTTTCTTTCTCTAAAATATGAACATAATGTTTGTGTTTAAAATGCCACTGATCAACACTGTTCCAAGGTTGTGGATTTCCCCAGCCCCTCTATCATAGTCGAGGGATTCCAGTGTGCAGTGTTTATGGGAGTCAGCAATATAAACAAGCTGCTTTAAATAATGCAGAGAAACGTATGCAAATGTCCAGGGCTTCACTTCCTATTTAACTCTGCTGCAGTGCAGATAGGAGCAGGAGGAGAGGTAGCCTGTCTGCTGGTTACAACACTTTCTTCTTTCAATAACCACAATACTGCAGTACAATGGGGATTTTAACAGCTCTCTGTATAATAATGACAGCTCTATCAAGTAAGTATCTGACACTTGTGGAAATTAGCCTGCATTGATTCTGTATATTACTTGATGTTTTAACAGAAGTTACTGTGCGTTGTTTGCTTTTTTCCTCAAGGTGTCCGGTCTGATGTAGTGTTGACTGAGTCCGGACCAGCAGTTATAAAGCCTGGAGAGTCCCATAAACTGTCCTGTAAAGCCTCTGGATTCACATTCAGCAGCTACTACATGCACTGGGTTCGACAAGCTCCTGGAAAGGGTCTGGAATGGGTGGGTCGTATTACCAGTGGTGGTGGTACAGCTTATGCCCAGTCTGTCCAGGGAAGATTCACCATCTCCAGAGACGATTCCAACAGCATGCTGTATTTACAAATGAACAGCCTGAAGACTGAAGACACTGCCGTGTATTACTGTGCTCGACCCCCACAGTGAGGAAGTGCAATGCAGGACTCGTACAAAAACTATTCCATTAGATACATGTGCATAGAAAGAGGAAGTGTGACTGGTAACTGGTATTCTGGTCTCTACATGAACTTCATAAAGTGCATCAAACTTTATTAAATGTGTTCAAAAGAATGAACATAAAGAGAGCCCCTGATATTATTGAGTCGGGTCACAGAACTGAGACCTGTGTGTCTCAATAACAATGCTGGGATTGAGTTCATGATCAGCTCCATTACTGTGCGTCTCAGTCACAATGTTGGTATTGTGTTCAGGATCAGCTCCATTACTGTGTGTCTCAGTCACAATGCTGGTATTGAGTTCAGGATCAGCTCCATTACTGTGTGTCTCAGTCACAATGCTGGTATTGAGTTCAGGATCAGCTCCATTACTGTGTGTCTCAGTCACAATGCTGGTATTGTGTTCAGGATCAGCTCCATTACTTGTGGAAGGATTGGCTCACTTTTTCAGTTCCAGGGCACATGTTATTCTGTAGTAATCACTGAGGAACTAGAAGGAAAGCACACTTAGTGTAATGCTGAAACAATGCCCTTCTAATTCCATTCATTCCACTGCAGTTACCACATGCCTATGTTGTCACTTCAATGGAATGTGTGCCCTGTAAGTGAAAGTCTCTCTGCAGTCCAGTCTAGAAGCATTGATCTAAACAGCTTGTAACAAACTCAACGCTAGAGTTTAATAAAAATAACTTTAATTACCTGATCACAATAATATCACCCCACCTGCAATAAGTCAAAAAGATACGCGAGCAGAGAGCCAGACCACGAAATGAACACGGGGTGAGACAGTAATCCTGACTATAAATATGCACTGAGCCAGTCCAAACAAACCACAAAGGAAGAAGAGAAATACTGCAGAACAATAAAACTGCAGAGCAAGAAGATAGATACGTGAAAAAAAAGAAATCACATCCTACAATTACAGAACAAGAAATCTGAGAAGTTAGCCCAAGAAATAAAGACAGTCCAATTTGAGTCCTTGATCGCCAAATGGGCAGAGTCCCCAAAAACACAAATAAAAAAACTAAATGTCAAAAGAAAACCCGTCCCCTGACTTATCCTGTCCCTGCACAGGACATAATAAAGAAAATCAAGTAATAAACTGGAGCTTCGGTCCCGAGGCGCTCGCTGAACCCCAGTAAAAACAGCAAAACAAAGAGATTTGACCAGAACAAAGATATAGAACCAATCCAGGTGATGAAGGAAAAAAAACACAAAAAGAAAATATATAAAGAAGGTTTTCAATAAGAGTAATCCAGCAGCAGAATAAAAAGAGTAAATGGGTTTGATCTCAGCCAGCGTTCGGGAAATGTCCGTCCGACAAGCGATTTCCCAACGGAGAGGCAGCTCCGACGAAGAATCCTTTTCAATCCCAGGGTGAAACAGGAACACCTTGGTGAGACAATGAACAGAAATCCACAGGGTGGGCAGAAAGACTTCAGTAAATCTCTATTCATCTGCTGAAGCAAAGTTCAGACTCAGCTAAAGAAGTTAATTAAGGCATTGATCGGCTTTTTGATATAAACTTATTTCCTGAGCGTTTTCTTTATTCTTCAAAAGCCGTAGCTTTGAAAATACTTTTACTAACACACACGCACGCACACACGCACGCACACACGCACGCACGCACGCACACTTCTCTCTCCTCTCTACACAAAACAGACCCCCTCTTAACCAGTCAGTTTCCTGGAATAAAGAAATTGCCAAGTGGCTTAATGAGACAAAGATAATCAATTCAAGTAGAACCAGGCCATTTCTATAAGGACACGTTAACAATAAACTAGATAAACAGGAGAACGGATGCAGGGATCATTACTAATGTTGTGGGGCAGCAGTGTGGAGTAGTGGTTAGGGTTCTGGACTCTTGACCGGAGGGTTGTGGGTAGTAATCACTGAGGAACAATCCCCAGCTAGGGGACACTGCTGCTGTACCCTTGAGCTGTACCCTTGAGCAAGGTACTTTACCTAGATTGCTCCAGTAAGAACCCAACTGTATAAATGGGTAATTGTATGTAAAATAATGTGATATCTGTATAATGTGAAATAATGTATAATGTGATAACTTGTAACAATTGTAAGTCGCCCTGGATAAGGGCGTCTGCTAAGAAATAAATAATAATAATAATAATAATAATAATGTGTTCTGTATGGAAAACAGAATATATAAAGATTTCAATAACTTTCAGCCTTCACCGGGAAACCTCAGAAAAAAATGTGTGGCTTTAATATAAAATTGCTTAATAAGCTTTCAATTAAACTTTGATAACCTGGCCAGGTTTTCTGAAATCCAATTAAGCATCGCAGGCAGCAAACTCCTTATGCTGCACCACTGTAGCTAATGCTACACACACGCTGCCTGCCAGCTGAGATCTCCTCTATTTGAACCCACTGAAGAGCGTCTATGCAAACCTCAGCACAGTCCCTTCCTATTTAAACCCAGCCTGCTGTCTGCTAGTTCAGATGTGCAGAGGAGAGGTTGGGCTGCATTTCTCAGCTCGCTCTTTACACACCACAAAGTGTCTTTGCTACAAATTATTCATTACAAGTCATTCACAATGTTGGGTGCTTTAAAAGTCATCCTGTTATTGTCTTATCTGACATGTGAGTATAAATTGCAATCACTTGTATTCTCATTCAACATGCATTATTAGTGTACATACTATGAAAAACAACGATTTTAATAATTATCATCATTCGAATTAATGTTAAAACTTGTGTGTGTTTGTTATTTTCAGATGCAGGCTGTGCTGATGTTATAACCCAGTCCAGTCCTGAAGTCAGAAAGCCTGGAGAATCTCTCAAGCTGTCTTGTAAAATCTCTGGATACTCTTTGACTGACAGCAGTAGCTGGTACGCCACAGGCTGGATTCGTCAGCCCCCCGGGAAAGCACTGGAATGGCTGAGTAGAATCGACTATGATGCAGAGGCATTTTATGCACAGTCAGTCCAGGGCCGGTTCACAGTCAGCAAGTCTGATTCCAGCAGCACTGTGTTCTTACAGATGAACAGCCTGAAGACTGAAGACACTGCCGTGTATTACTGTGCTCGATACCCACAGTGAGGAAGTGCAATGCAGGACTCGTACAAAAACTATTCCATTAGATACATGTGCATAGAAAGAGGAAGTGAGAATGTTTACAGATGTCTGATCTGATATTGTTTTGAGCCAGTCTGGTTCTGAACTGAGAAAGCCAGGGGAGTCTGTAAAGATGTCTTGTAAAGTCTCTGGATTCACATTAAGCAGCAGCTATTGGATACACTGGATCCGGCAAGCTCCTGGGAAAGCTCTGGAATGGTTGCTGAACTGTACATAATCAATATTCAATACTGTCCATCGATATAAGGTCATTCTACTGGTTTCCATGGATACTTCCAACACAGCATATCTGCAAATGAACAGCCTGAAGACTGAAGACACTGCCGTGTATTACTGTGCTCGAGACTCACAGTGAGAGAAGTGAAGCCTGAGCCCTTACAAAAACCCACTAGTGTGAATCCACTCATTCATGTCAAGGGGAAACGCAGAACTCTGCCAGACTTTGCTTTGTTAATGTATACTGAACATGAAGTTACGTGATTTCATTGAATTTCATGTATCTGACATACAGGTTGAAATATCTGTGTCCAGTGCTGACCACACAACTCCTCCTCAATTCAAATGATATTCCTCTTGGTCCCACTTCTGGACATTCCCAGCTTATTATAAAAACATCTTCAAAGAATCACAAACCCTACAGTGACCCCGATATTATTCACACTGTCACCCTCACTTTCAATAGCCGTCCGAGTTCTCATATATTTAGGTGGAATTGTGGATAAGAAACTTTGCATTGTACTGTTATATAAAGGGAAGATTTAGCACAATCCATGATGATGTGTTGCTGACTGACCAGCCTTTCATACCTCTGGGGGCCTGGGTTCCAGTCCAGCTGGTCAGGACTCCAGTACAATCAGTGTGGTGGTCACTTCTAGGTGTCCAGTGAACATTAGTCCACGTCACAAAAACAACCACACGATTCAGGGCAACACTTTCCATGAAGTGTCTGGAATTACTGTGTATTTACAGAGTAGTTACTTAGTAAATACATGTGCACTTACACATCATTACAATGTTAGTTACAATGTACTTAATGTGTCCAATGTCTTTGCACGATATACCCCGAACCCTATCCCTAACCCTAACCCTGTCCCATAGGAGTTAATGATGCCACTGTGTGAAAAGTATCACTATGAAGGACTGCAGGTACCTGTAAAGAAACCTGCTTTGTATGTTCACTGAGTCAATAAACCTGAGCTGCTTACACGGCCAATAAGAAGCGACTATTCATCCAAATCTCCCCACACTAATTCACAACACTATTGATGCATATATGTCTAGTGGTTTCCTCCCTGATTACAGAGTGCAATCCATGCTAAACAGATACAGAATGGAAACTAGTGGAATGTTGTGTCCTGGGCACAGTATTGCCACAGCCTGCTTTTCTCATTTTTGTCCAGTAGATGGCAGTGTCTCCCTCAGAATGGCAGCACTGTAACAGAATAAAGATCTGACACGTGCATTACTGAGCTTCACGGGAACAGAGACATTATTATTATTATTATTATTTATTTCTTAGCAGACGCCCTTATCCAGAGCGACTTACAATTGTTACAAGATATCACATTATTTTTTACATACAATTACCCATTTATACAATTAGGTTTTTTACTGGAGCAATCTAGGTAAAGTACCTTGCTCAAGGGTACAGCAGCAGTGTCCCCTACCAGGGATTGAACCCACGACCCTCCGGTCAAGAGTACAAAGCCCTAACCACTACTCCACACTGCTGCCCAGTCTGCTGTTCTGCCTGCAAAACACAGTCACACTTCACCACCTCAGCAGCTTCATACTACACAGAAGTCAAGAAGCATTTAGGGTTTATTGGAAACAGTTTACATCTGGATAGTGTTAAAAATACAGCAACCAAAAAATGCAACTATCTCCCCCTGTATGAACATAATGTTTGTGTTTAAAATGCCACTGATCAACACTGTTCCAAGGTTGTGGATTTCCCCAGCCCCTCTATCATAGTCGAGGGATTCCAGTGTGCAGTGTTTCTGGGAGGCAGCAATATAAACAAGCTGCTTTAAATAATGCAGAGAAACGTATGCAAATGTCCAGGGCTTCACTTCCTATTTAACTCTGCTGCAGTGCAGATAGGAGCAGGAGGAGAGGTAGCCTGTCTGCTGGTTACAACACTTTCTTCTTTCAATAACCACAATACTGCAGTACAATGGGGATTTTAACAGCTCTCTGTATAATAATGACAGCTCTATCAAGTAAGTATCTGACACTTGTGGAAATTAGCCTGCATTGATTCTGTATATTACTTGATGTTTTAGCAGTAGTTACTGTACGTTGTTTGCTTTTTTCCTCAAGGTGTCCGGTCTGATGTAGTGTTGACTGAGTCCGGACCAGCAGTTATAAAGCCTGGAGAGTCCCATAAACTGTCCTGTAAAGCCTCTGGATTCACATTCAGCAGCTACTACATGCACTGGGTTCGACAAGCTCCTGGAAAGGGTCTGGAATGGGTGGGTCGTATTACCAGTGGTGGTGGTACAGCTTATGCCCAGTCTGTCCAGGGAAGATTCACCATCTCCAGAGACAATTCCAACAGCATGCTGTATTTACAAATGAACAGCCTGAAGACTGAAGACACTGCCGTGTATTACTGTGCTCGACACCCACAGTGAGGAAGTGCAATGCAGGACTCGTACAAAAACTATTCCATTAGATACATGTGCATAGAAAGAGGAAGTGTGACTGGTAACTGGTATTCTGGTCTCTACATGCTCCTGATGAATTCACACTGTGATAAATGTGTTTCATGAAAATAAAATAAAGAGAGACGCTGTTCTGCTTTGATACTTACCCTAATATTGAATTAAAATGTCACTGCTGTATTTATTTTGAAGTGATCATCAATATGTATAATTCCACTATTGTAACAGAAATGGGAATTTTCACAGTGAACGACATATTACAAAGCAATGGGAACGTTTCACTGAAACAGGGCTGAAACTCCCAAAATACATGGGGAACTATATTTGATTTGATGTTTAAAAATAGTTTTTCTATAAAAAGCAAAGTTGCCTCAAGCTAGGTCTCCTGGAACCAGGAACCAAAAACGGACGACAAAGCAAAACAAGCACAGTATATTTTGTCTGAGGATCGTGTCGAGACATTCCCCAAAGAAACTGTACATGCAGATGGAAGGAATTGTTTTGCACATCTTGTAATGTGACTCAAAGAAAATACGATCGATCGCTAGAGCTTCAGAATCCCACATTAAACAAAAGGCTACTACAGAGGCTGCTGAACAGAACGGAAAACAAACAGCTTTCAGAAAACAAACTGGAAAGTCAGCGCAGACAAAAAAGTATTCCTGTGTCGGTTGTAGCCAAGTTAAATCAGCACTACAGGTCCAATCAAGCACAGCTACCTCGCTTCAAACAGCCTGCTGTTTACTTTTTAAACGCAGTTAGAATTGTAGACCTGAATAGGTTTCCAAGGATGGAGCAGGCTGCAGATTGTGCAATAAAAAGCCATGGGTTTTCATCACAGCAGAATTCATGTACAGCTCTTACAGATGCTTTTCATTTTCTGTTACAGATGTCCGATCTGACGTGGTTTGTATGACTTGAAGTGACTGAGACTGAGACACACACACACACACACACACACACACACACACACACACACACACACACACGGAGAGACACACACACTGAGACACACACTCAGACACACACACACACACACACACTGAGACACACACACCGAGACACACACAGGGACTGACACACACACACACACACTGAGACACTCACACACTGAGAAACACACACTGTGAGACAAACACACTGAGACACAAACACACACTGAGACACACACACACTGAGACAAATACACTGAGACACACACACTGAGACACACACACCGAGACACACACAGCGACTGACACACACACACACACACTGAGACACTCACACACTGAGAAACACACACTGTGAGACAAACACACTGAGACACAAACACACACTGAGACACACATACACACACACACACACTGAGACACACACACCGAGACACACACAGGGACTGACACACACACACACACACTGAGACACTCACACACTGTGAGACAAACACACTGAGACACAAACACACACTGAGACACACACACACTGAGACAAATACACTGAGACACACACACTGAGACACACACAGGGACTGACACACACACACACACACACTGAGACACTCACACACTGAGAAACACACACTGTGAGACAAACACACTGAGACACAAACACACACTGAGACACACACACACACTGAGACACACACACACTGAGACAAATACACTGAGACACACACACACTGAGACAAAAACACACTCTGAGACACACACACTGTGAGCGAAGCACACACTGAGACAAACACACTGAGACACACACACACAGAGACACACTGAGACACACATACAGACACTGAAACACACACACATTGAGAGACACACACTGAGACACACACACACCGAGACACTCACACACTGAGACACAAACACACAGAGACACATACTGAGACACTCACGCACTGAGACACAAACACACAGAGACACACACTGTGACACACACACCGGTACTGACACACACACACACACAAACACACACGCACACACACACACACACACACACACACGCGCTAAGCGGGAGGAGCTCATTTGCATACAAACTCCAGATTTAGCTGCCAGTTAAATATTTAACTAAATGTTAAATCTAGCTAAAAGATTTAAGATTTATTTAAATATTTAGCTAAATGTTAAATCTAGCTAAGAGATTTAATATTGTAATATTGTGTTAAATCTTGTAAGTAGATTTCTAAATGATATCTGAATGCACACATTTATAAAAAGCTGTATTTATTTTCTCCTCATTTCTGGCAGCCCATACTAACGGCGCTCGGAACTTTCGCATTTTTAAATCCTAACGGTCTCTGCTCAGCGGAGTGGAATGTTCAGGAGCCGGTTGCCTAGCAGCGTCTCCGCCTCCTTCTCTGCCCCGCCCCCTCTCTCCCTCTCTCGTTGCTCCAGCTAGGAGTTCACATTCAGCTTCCTTAGATTATATAGCGCCATTCTTTACTAACTTTTACAAATGAGCTTATTGGAGGCTTCGTGTTTTTAAGATGGTTCAGGTGCAGTCCGGGCAGACTGACTGCAGCATCATTACAGTATACCGCACTGCGCTCGGCTTTGTGTGGAGGCTGATACACAAAATAATGAACGACTGGTAAAGAAATCACATGGATTGCTTTTTAATGCTAAATGTGTATCTGGTATTCTAAGTATTACCTACAATTAATAACTCAGCTATATTCATATTCAGAATCTGATACAGTATTAAGACAGGGTCCAGTATTAGAAATAAATAAACACGCTTTGAGGGTGGATTGCTCAGATTGAGATTCAGTCTGGATCAGACTCGATCTCGGATTGAATCTTGGATTGATATTTTTTTCCATTGTGCAGATCGAGATTCAAATTCACGCACACACACACACACACACACACACACACACACACACACACACACACACACAGGTACTGACGCACACACACACACACACACACACACACACACTCACACACACACAGACACACACACACACACACACACACACACACACATATTAAGAGGAAGTGTGAATGTTTACAGATGTCTGATCTGATATTGTTTTGAGCCAGTCTGGTTCTGAACTGAGAAAGCCAGTGGAGTCTGTAAAGATGTCTTGTAAAGTCTCTGGATTCACATTAAGCAGCAGCTATTGGATACACTGGATCCGGCAAGCTCCTGGGAAAGCTCTGGAATGGTTGCTGAACTGTACATAACCAATATTCAATACTGTCCATCGATATAAGATCATTCTACTGGTTTCCATGGATACTTCCACCACAGCATATCTGCAAATGAACAGCCTGAAGACTGAAGACACTGCCGTGTATTACTGTGCTCGAGACTCACAGTGAGAGAAGTGAAGCCTGAGCCCTTACAAAAACCCACTAGTGTGAATCCACTCATTCATGTCAATGGGGAATTCATCCCATGTGCATGTGTTGTTTCAGTTAACACACAACGGCATCATTACAGTTACAGAGACAGAATATAACAATGTGGTTTAGAATATCCTACGTGTGGCTCAAGCCTTTACTCAAACACAAGCACTGACTATCTTCATTACAATGTCCCTCCCCATTTCCCCCAATACAATAAAACAACACAGTGACCCACACAGAGAGACGCTCTCCAACAGTAAATTCACACAGACAGGTCAGAACCCTTCCCTAGCAAGTACTGGGACACACTCGGGCTGGGGGGACATTACCCCAAAACAATTGGTTTCTGCAATGAAAAAGTCAATACAAAGCTGTATTAAATATATTATTAGCTTGCTCAGGATTTCCAGAGACTGCTCCTCCACCCTGGTGTAGCTGCAAATGAACAGCCTGCAATCTGAAGACTGCTGTACCAGTGCATTGTCTCTTTCCATCTCATTGTGAGCTATTGCTTTACATGCAGCAGTTCTCATTTCCTGACAGTAGATGGCAGTGTCTCCCTTAGAATGGCAGCACTGTAACAGTATAAAGATCTGACACATGTGCATTACTGAGCTTCACAGGAACAGAGAGATCAGTCTGCTGTTCTGCCTGCAAAACACAGTCACACTTCACCACCTCAGCAGCTTCATATGACACAGAGAAGTCAAGAAGCATTTAGGGTTTATTGGAAACAGTTTACAGATGGATATTGTTAAAAATACAGCAAACAAAAAACCCAACTATCTCCCCCTCTCTTTCGCTCAGTTTTCTTTCTCCAAAATATGATCATAATGTTTGTGTTTAAAATGCCACTGATCAACACTGTTCCAAGGTTGTGGATTTCTCCAGCCCATCTATCATAGTCGAGGGATTCCGGAGCACAAGGAGGTGAAGTGACTTGCTCAGGGTCACACACACACACACACACACACACACACACACACACACACACACACACACACACACACACACACACACACACACACACACACACACACACACACACACACACACACACACACACACACACACACACAGTGAGTCAGTGGCTGAGCTGGGATTGAAGTCTTGCTATAGCGTTTCTTTCAGCAGGTTATACAGCATCTGTGTTGCTTTGCTGCGCACCAGACTGACAGCTGAGAGCTCTCTCGGTCAAAACTGCGGTGCGATCAGGGGGCGTGGCTACCAGTGACCCATATATATTTTATTGTGGAAAACTGTAAAAATGTTTTTGCAGGCACTTGATTTTTGTGACTGTAAGTTGATTGAGACCGTAGGCGCCTAACCCATAGAGCACAGGGAGGCAATACCGGTATACATTTTGCCCCCTTATTATTTTGTGATGTTTTTGCCTTTAAAAGGCTTAAAATATAATAAAAAACTGAAAGTCATTCAGTAGACACCAGAAGTGTGACATTGATAAAAAAAATATAAATAAATATATAAATACATAAATAAAACTCACCCTACAGGAACATTGGTTTGACCCAAGTCCGCGCCGCACTGTTTACAGGTGACGTCACCAGCAGCGTGTCTGCATTAAATAATATAGGCGAGGTAGTTGTTAGTTTAGTTTGTTTTAATATGTATTAAATTAAATTATATTCATTAAAAAAGACGAGAGAACCAGACGGGTTTTGTTTTCTCTGTGTGTGTTTTTTTTTTTGTGTGTCGCTGCGGGTTCATGAACGGATTTAAGTTCAGCACCAACTCGAAATAAAACGCTGTTCCTGTTATTAAGCACTAGTAATAATCTGAAGCAGTGAAGTGCGCTACAATGGTTTTATTATTAAAAACGTGTCGTTCTTTATTAAAATTTATTTTCAGATTTCATATGAAGCTTTTTGTGTTCATTCAATCAAACCAAGTACTAGTAGGAATTTGCTGGCACCATTTAAGACGTTTTTCAAGTCAAGTAGACTGGCAAAAATAAGACGAAATTATTATTATTATTATTATTATTATTATTATTATTATTATTATTATTATTATTATTATTATTATCTTCGTATAACACGCACGTGTGTAAACCTGACAGGTTGTTTTATTTCTTGATTTATTTCAGTTTCGTTTCACACGGACTTGCCTTTTTTCTTTTTGTGCTGATATTATACAAAATAAAATCCAAGCTACTGTCCAGACATAATGAGAGAGTAAAACGTCACCTCGGAGCTCCGTGACGTGTCGAGAGGACTCCTCCTTTGTGACGTCACGGGACTCCCGGGCCGCTTTTTCCTCTGTGATTCTGCGCAGTAGCTTGTCTTGTATTCTCTATGGAAGGCCCTTCTCGTTATATTAGTCACTCGCCTTCGGCTCGGGGCATTTAACGACACGAGGCGGTCCTTCCCACACGAGAGAGCCTCTTCTTCGGGGTCTGTTGCTTAAATAGTTTGAATTGGGTTCAATAATCATCTTGAATCACGTTGTGCTTTTGCAGGTTTGCTGCTGATTTTCAGCTATTGGCATATAGAAACATATATAATATATTGTCCTTGATCTAGGGTTGTCTTTTCGGGTTTGCCTCAGCGCACATCACCATGGAATGGAGTTCTGCCCGGGATGTTCACACTGTCCACTTCCTCACCATCTTGTTATTGGGGTTTCCAGTTTGCTATGCGTTGCTGTGGCACCGATAGCGACGCTGCAGTGAATAGCGAACCCAATAGCGAACTGCCATTTTGGACCAATTTCCCGACGAGCTAGAACCACTAAACTTGACACGTGACGTGTACTCGACGTCATTATTTTACCGTTTTCAGAAATTTAACAACTGAAAATAGTGTTTGTTATTTTCATTTAAGTTTACACTTAGAAAATTGAATAAAAAACAAACAAACAAACATGCATCAAACCGCATTCGTGTTTTTTTTTTATTTGCATGAGTTTTAAGATTTGTTTATTTAACTTTTAAGATTTGTTTTTAAATATTTCACACATCATTTTCTTTTGTTATATAATTTGACATATTTGCTGCGGACCCCCTGAAGCTTCGCCCCCAGTTTGGGAGCCCCTGGTCTAATCTACTGCGATCAGAAAACAAACCGAACCAAGGTAGTATTGGAGGACTGTCAATCACAACTCAAATCCGCAAATCACAGCTCACAGCTTGTCTATTTGGAGGCGGGACGTAGCAACCGCTCTGCCAATAGGTCAGTGTTAAAGTGACGTCATTTCTCTGTTGCTGTAATTCGTGAGACGGAACAGAACTGAACAACCTGATCTGGAGAAACCGATCCGCCGTCCTGCCGAACAGCCCGGTCTGCACCCGGCGAAACACGGGGAAAACACGCAGACACAGCGAGGGGAACACGGGGAAAACACGCAGACACAGCGAGGGGAACACGGGGAAAACACGCAGACACAGCGAGGGGAACACGGGGAAAACACGCAGACACAGCGAGGGGAACACGGGGAAAACACGCAGACACAGCGAGGGGAACACGGGGAAAACACGCAGACACAGCGAGGGGAACACGGGGAAAACACGCAGACACAGCGAGGGGAACACGGGGAAAACACGCAGACACCGCGAGGGGAACACGGGGAAAACACGCAGACACCGCGAGGGGAACACGGGGAAAACACGCAGACACAGCGAGGGGAACACGGGGAAAACACGCAGACACAGAGAGGGGAACACGGGGAAAACACGCAGACACAGCGAGGGGAACACGGGGAAAACACGCAGACACAGCGAGGGGAACACGGGGAAAACACGCAGACACAGCGAGGGGAACACGGGGAAAACACGCAGACACAGCGAGGGGAACACGGGGAAAACACGCAGACACCGCGAGGGGAACACGGGGAAAACACGCAGACACCGCGAGGGGAACACGGGGAAAACACGCAGACACCGCGAGGGGAACACGGGGAAAACACGCAGACACCGCGAGGGGAACACGGGGAAAACACGCAGACACAGCGAGGGGAACACGGGGAAAACACGCAGACACAGCGAGGGGAACACGGGGAAAACACGCAGACACAGCGAGGGGAACACGGGGAAAACACGCAGACACAGCGAGGGGAACACGGGGAAAACACGCAGACACAGCGAGGGGAACACGGGGAAAACACGCAGACACAGCGAGGGGAACACGGGGAAAACACGCAGACACAGCGAGGGGAACACGGGGAAAACACGCAGACACCGCGAGGGGAACACGGGGAAAACACGCAGACACAGCGAGGGGAACACGGGGAAAACACGCAGACACAGCGAGGGGAACACGGGGAAAACACGCAGACACAGCGAGGGGAACACGTCTGGCATCACCTGCATTTACTTTTTGTTGGATTGAGGCAATTAAAAAAAAAACACACATCATTTAGATGTTTTATTTAACATGTAATCAATTAAACTACAGAACAAAATCACAAAAGTAAACCACGCCCCATAGAATGGGAGAGGAGCAGGGATAGACCCGGTTGGTCAGTCTGGGTGAAGTGGGCGGGACCAACGGGGGAGGTATAAGTACCGCCTCCGCGGGAGAGTGAAAAGAAAGCGGAATGAAAGAGATGGAGGGATGGAGGGATGGAAGGATGGAAGGATGGAAGGATGGAGCCGAGCCGAGCCGCGCAGCCCTGGGGAGAGACGCCCTGTGAGAGACTGGAAGAGGACGGAGTCTGGGGGAGAGGCACAGTGGGGGAGAGGGAGTGAAGGAAGGAGTTTGGGTTTCATTGATTTTGTGGCGTGGTCTTGGCCCGAACAAGGACTGTGTTCATTTTACCAATAAAATGGTTATTCAGGCACCCCGGCATCGCGTCTGTCTTGTGTTTTCTCCTCCGAGGGCACGAGTCATTACAATAATACAATAAACAGCCTCGATTTACGATGGTCTGTACTGCATGCATAGAGAGATAAATAGATATTTGACCATAATTTTAATGTTATCGTTTATTACATATGATATAACTACTGCTTGGAACTTTCTCTCTGAAAAAAACCTTCACAATTTACAAACAGCGTCCCCAAATCGCTGTCAGCCGTGATGCTAGAAGAGAGATGGAACTAAATGATTTCTCGAAAAGGCTGAAACCTGTTCCATTTCCACATCGAACAAGCTGAACGTGTCCGAGCGTGTCCGCCTCACGAAATTCCGCCGTAACTAATGCATGCTAAAAATTCAATTAAAAAAATGACCTGCTTTTGGGATATGAATTTGTTCAGTGTGTTTGTAGAATGATGTTTTTGCTTCCCGGTATGAGTTGAATTCGCATTTGTACTTTGAGCTAAGTTTTGAGATGCAGACGTGTGTTATTTTATAGAAACGTTTTGATACTTTTGTTTTGTACTTGATAATATTAATTTAAAAATCCACGTGATGCCTATGGCTAACACGTTTTGTGACTAATTTGAAGCTATGAATATGTTTCAATATTAACTAAATCGAGTCATTAATCACGTGACAGTGTTGCACCGGGTTCCAGAAAATCTTTGCCCTTGTTTCTATTCTCGCGAGACCAGTTTCAAGGTCTCCTCCCCACTCATGCCCTGGCAATGGCCCTGCAGTGGAAATGTACCCAGGATTCTCTGCTGCAGTACCAGCCCATCAGGGCAGTGGAGACAGAAACCAGCAATGTACCATTGAGGCTTCATTCACACACTCTGAAGCCTTTTCTAAACTCTTTCAGTCACATTTATTCAGAGCGAAAATAAATACTGTGCTACAAATTGAAATAATCACTGTATTTGATAACTGCATTCTTTACACTGTCCTGCTTATTACCTGCTACAGTACAGTATTCAAAAACATGATTTTGTGAACAGTATGATGCTTTTGAGGGTCCGATTCTGTCATGATCACGGGCCCAACAATACAAAGCTCTAGTAACTCTAGTATTAGTTTGCTCAGGATTTCCAGAGACTGCTTCTCCACCCTGGTGTAGCTGCAAATGAACAGCCTGCAATCTGAAGACTGCTGTACCAGTGCATTGTCTCTTTCCTTCTCATTGTGTGCTATTGCTTTACATGCAGCAGTTCTCATTTCCTGAAACTAGATGGCAGTGTCTCCAACAGAATGGCAGCACTGTAACAGTATAAAGATCTGACACATGTGCATTACTGAGCTTCACAGGAACAGAGAGATCAGTCTGCTGTTCTGCCTGCAAAACACAGTCACACTTCACCACCTCAGCAGCTTCATAGGACACACAGAAATCAAGAAGCATTTAGGGTTTATTGGAAACAGTTTACAGATGGATATTGTTCAAAACACAGCAAACAAAAAACCCAACTATCTCCCCCTCTCTTTCGCTCTATTTTCTTTCTCCAAAATATGAACATAATGTTTGCGTTTAAAATGCCACTGATCAACACTGTTCCAAAGTTGTGGATTTCCCCAGCCCCTCTATCATAGTCGAGGGATTCCAGTGTGCAGTGTTTCTGGGAGTCAGCAATATAAACAAGCTGGTTTAAATAATGCAGAGAAACATATGCAAATGTCCAGGGCTTCACTTCCTATTTAACTCTGCTGCAGTGCAGATAGGAGCAGGAGGAGAGGTAGCCTGTCTGCTGGTTACAACACTTTCTTCTTTCAATAACCACAATACTGCAGTACAATGGGGATTTTAACAGCTCTCTGTATAATAATGACAGCTCTATCAAGTAAGTATCTGACACTTGTGGAAATTAGCCTTCATTGATTCTGCATATTACTTGATGTTTTAGCAGTAGTTACTGTACGTTGATTGCTTTTTTCCTCAAGGTGTCCGGTCTGATGTAGTGTTGACTGAGTCCGGACCAGCAGTTGTAAAGCCTGGAGAGTCCCATAAACTGTCCTGTAAAGCCTCTGGATTCACATTCAGCAGCGCCTACATGCACTGGGTTCAACAAGCTCCTGGAAAGGGTCTGGAATGGGTGGCTTACATTAGCACAGCTAGTAGTCCTATATACTATGCCCAGTCTGTTCAGGGAAGATTCACCATCTCCAGAGACGATTCCAACAGCATGCTGTATTTACAAATGAACAGCCTGAAGACTGAAGACACTGCCGTGTATTACTGTGCTCGAGACCCTCACAGTGAGGAAGTGCAATGCAGGACTCGTACAAAAACTATTCCATTAGATACATGTGCATAGAAAGAGGAAGTGTGACTGGTAACTGGTATTCTGGTCTGTACATACTCCTGATGAATTCACACTTTGATAAATGTGTTTCATGAAAATAAAATAGAGAGAAGTTGTTCTGCTTTGATACTTACCCTAATATTGAATTAAAATGTCACTGCTGTATTTATTTTGAAGTGATCATCAATATATATAATTCCACTATTCTAACAGAAATGGGAATTTTCACAGTGAACCACATATTACACAGCAATGGGAACGTTTCACTGAAATCATGAAATCTGTGATAACCATGAAAAAAATACAGCCTTACTTATATGGTACTGTGAAAGAGTGGGGGGATCTGCTGTGAGAGAAACAGAGAGACAGAGGGACAGAGAGACACAGGAACAGAGATACAGAGAGACACAGAGACAGAGACAGAGGGATAGAGGGACAGAGACATAGGGACAGGAAGACAGAGTTCAGACTGTACATCAACCTGCCTGCAAACCCCTACAACCGTGGGGACAATGAGGGATGCTGTGTGATAGTTTGCCAACCCTACTGCTCACATGTCATGAATGAAGAAATCAATATTAATAAAAGCAATCCTTGTTGTGAGTGCAGTACTGGGGCCCCTTTTCAGAGGCTTCATGAGGCAGCTTGTATCTTTGACATGGCTCCCCACTGTAGTATTGTAGATCAAACACTGCTTTGAGTTAATTATAATCCAAACTACTTCAACATTGTCAGGACTACTTTATTCATAACAGGGCTGAAACTCCCAAAATACATGGGTAACTATATTTGATATGATGTTTAAAAATAGTTTTGCTATAAAAAGCAAAGTTGCCTCAAGCTAGGTCTCCTGGGACCAGGAACCAGAAATGGACGACAAAGCAAAACAAGCAAAGTATATTTTGTCTGAGGATCGTGTCGAGACATTCCCCAAAGAAACTGTACATGCAGATGGAGGGAATTGTTTTGCACATCTTGTAATGTGACTCAAAGAAAATACGAGAGATCGTGAGAACTTCAGAATCCCACATTAAACAAAAGGCTACTACAGAGGCTGCTGAACAGAACGGAAAACAAACAGCTTTCAGAAAACAAACTGGAAAGTCAGCGCAGACAAAAAAGTATTCCTGTGTCGGTTGTAGCCAAGTTAAATCAGCACTACAGGTCCAATCAAGCACAGCTACCTCGCTTCAAACAGCCTGCTGTTTACTTTTTAAACGCAGTTAGAATTGTAGACCTGAATAGGTTTCCAAGGATGGAGCTGGCTGCAGATTGTGCAATAAAAAGCAATGGGTTTTCATCAGAGCAGAATTCATGTACAGCTCTTATGGGTGCTTTTCATTTTCTGTTACAGATGTCCGATCTGACGTGGTCTTGACCCAGTGTGACCCAGCCATGAAGAAGCCTGGAGAATCTGTCCAGTTGTCCTGTCGGATCTCGGGGTTCACCTACGCTGGCAGCAGGAGCTACTATATGAACTGGATGAGACAAGAGCCTGGGAAGAGTCTGGAGTGGCTCGCAAACATGAGAGGAGACAAAGCTTACACTAACAATGCCATCTCCATCAAAGTTCATCTGCTACTCTATACCTGCAGATGAACAGCCTGAAGCCTGTGTGTGTGTGTGTGTGTGTGTGTGTGTGTGTGTGTGTGTGTGTGTGTGTGTGTGCGTGCGTGCGTGCGTGCGTGCGTGTGTGTGCGTGTATTTATGTTTTTTTTGTCACATTTGATGTAAGAGTGTTTCAGTCTTTTGGTACAGATGGTAATTCTAAGTGATTTCGTTTTGCCGCTGCAACATGATGAAAACAGCTAAACTCTTGGAGCTGTATAGAGACTCTCGGTCATTTCAAACACGTTTTTCTAACTCCTCTAAATCCCATGACAAAAACATTGTCAATGTAAAAAAACAAGTTCGAAAAACACAACAGCCGTTTAAAGGGGTGATATCAAACACAAAAGCCCAAGTTAGGAGAAGCAATTAGGCCAATCTTGTCAAGCATCAAGAAAATAGGCACACTTGGAAAGGTGCTGGGGCCCAAGATTCACACAATTCCTGCTTCTAACTTGGCGCCTTTTTTTGATCGCTTCGCTCCACTTTATCGCTCCACTTGAAATGCTCTTTGTATGACTTGAAGAGACTGAGACTGAGACACACACACACACACACACACACACACACACACACACACACACACACAGAGACACACACACACACACACACACACACACACACACACACACACACACTGAGACACACACTTATCCTATGCACTTGTTATGCTAATTGTAAATATGCAAATGTAAACATTACAAGAGCCAATCAAATCGCGTGAAAGCACGAAGCGGGCGGAGCTAATTTGCATACAAACTCCAGATTTAGCTGCCAGTTAAATATTTAACTAAATGTTAAATCTAGCTAAGAGATTTAAGATTTATTTAAATATTTAGCAAACTGTTAAATCTAGCTAAGAGATTTAAGATTTATTTAAATATTTAGATGAATGTTAAATCTTGTAACTAGATTTCTAAATGATATCTGAATGCACACATTTATAAAAAGCTGTATTTATTTTCTCCTCATTTCTGGCAGCCCATACTAACGCCGCTCGGAACTTTGGCATTTTTAAATCCTAACGGTCTCTGCTCAGCGGAGTGGAATGTTCAGGAGCCGGTTGCCTAGCAGCGTCTCCGCCTCCTTCTCTGCCCCGCCCCCTCTCTCCCTCTCTCGTTGCTCCAGCTAGGAGTTCACATTCAGCTTCCTTAGATTATATAGCGCCATTCTTTACTAACTTTTACAAATGAGCTTATTGGAGGCTTCGTGTTTTTAAGATGGTTCAGGTGCAGTCCGGGCAGACTGACTGCAGCATCATTACAGTATACCGCACTGCGCTCGGCTTTGTGTGGAGGCTGATACACAAAATAATGAACGACTGGTAAAGAAATCACATGGATTGCTTTTTAATGCTAAATGTGTATCTGGTATTCTAAGTATTACCTACAATTAATAATTCAGCTATATTCATATTCAGAATGTGATACAGTATTAAGACAGGGTCCAGTATTAGAAATAAATGAACACGCTTTAAGAGAAACAGCAGTGATGTTTATTGACCATTCCCATCCATTCTCTAGATGTTTCTACATTGTGGTTGCAATCCACAGGGTCAAGGGACTCAGCGATGTTAAATAAAAAACTAGAGCCCACAATTAACCAATATAGAAAGGAAGGGGGGAGAAATGTATTGCCTGCGTGCAGCACCTTCCACTTTCCTCTATTAAATATCATTTGCCATGTGTCTGCCCAGTTCTGAATGCTGTCTAGATCATTTTGAATGATCTTTGCTGCTGCAACAGTGTTTGCCACTCCTCCTGTTTGGAACTGCAAACACAAGTCAAAAAGGAAGTTAGAAAGGCCAAGAGAGAGACAGAAATGAACATTGCTAAGGGGGTGTGAGGGAGGAGACGCTCACATTGTCTCAGTATGTATCTGGACATTTACTGCAAATGTTTTGAAACTGTTTTTGTATGGTGTTGCTGATCTTTGTGTCTAGTAAGGAAAATAATAAAAACAAAATTCACTTCCCTGTTGTACGGGGACTGGAGGCCTGTGGTCGGGACTGTCCTGAAAAACAAAAGAAAGGTTAATGAAGAGTACGGTTTAGAGAGCTGGTTTGGAAGGGAGCACACTTCCACAACAATGGATTGCAGGACTATTGTTAAGATAAACTTTTAAAATGAACAACAGCTATTTTAATGTGCATGTTTTTGATATGCAGTGGTTCAGGAAACCTGAGTTGGGTGTGGTGGTGAGGTCCTCCATCTTGACAGGAAGTGGGGAAGCAGCCATGTTGGTGAGGGAAGCTTTTATTGACTTCCCTGAGTACTGACTTCCTGTAGTCAGGGCAGTACCTGTAGAAGATATTGAAAGGGGGGAGAGCTGATTTTAAGTATGTTTCCCTCTGCTTGTTTTGAAGCATAGTTTTAATGCACGTGTTAGATTAATGTTTAGTTATATATATATATATATATATATATATATATATATATATATATATATATATATATATATATATATATATATATATATTCATTAATTTGTTTCTTTTTAAATACTTTATTTATTATTGATAACTGTTTGCTGGTTTGTTTCTATATACCCACCTGCATAATGGTTTATTTTGGGGGAGGGGGAGGTCTGGAAGGGTATAAAGGCTGTTAGTTTTGTTCAGTCAGGATCGTCTTTTTGTGCAGATCAGAGGGCAGTTTTGCAGCTCTGTGGTTGGACTCAGTTATTGGTGTCAGTACCTGTGATTAGGTGACTAGAAATAGTTCTTTTTAGTTTCCACTTTTTCTTTCCTCAAATTGTTTGATATTTTGTTCAATTAGCTGTTTGTTTATCATTGTTCTTAAATAAAAATAATTGGTTTGGCAGCAAACTTCTCTGTGATCCGTGTGCACGTGTGTGTGTCTGTGTGCGGATCAGTACCTGTGTGTGTCTGTGTGCGGGTCAGTACCCTTGTGTGTGTGTCAGTCACACACACACACACACACACACTGTGACACTCACAAGCTGACACACACACACACTGAGACACTCACACACTGAGACACACACACTGAGACACACACACACCGAGACACACACTGAGACACTCACACACTGAGACACAAACACACCGAGACACACACTGAGACACTCACACACTGAGACAAACACACCCACACTGTGAGACAAACACACACTGAGACACACACACACTGAGACACACATACAGGCACTGACACACACACACGAACACACACACACACACACACACACTCTAAGTGGGCGGAGCTCATTTGCATACAAACTCCAGATTTAGCTGCCAGTTAAATATTTAACTAAATGTTAAATCTAGCTAAGAGATTTAAGATTTATGTAAATATTTAGCTAAATGTTAAATCTTGTTAAGAGATTTAAGAGTTATTGAGACACACATTGAGACACACACTGTGAGACAAACACACTGAGACACACACACACACTGAGACAAACACACTGAGACACACACACACACTGAGACACAGACACACACTGAGACACACACACACACACTGAGACACACACTGAGACACACAAACACACACTGAGACAAACACACACTGAGACACACACACACTGAGACACACACACAGGTACTGACACACACACACACACGCTAAGCGGGAGGAGCTCATTTGCATACAAACTCCAGATTTAGCTGCCAGTTAAATATTTAACTAAATGTTAAATCTAGCTAAGAAATTTAAGATTTATTTAAATATTTAACTAAATGTCAACTCTAGCTAAGAGATTTAAGATTTATTTAAATATTTAGCTAACTGTTAAATCTTGTAACTAGATTTCTAAATGATATCTGAATGCACACATTTATAAAAAGCTGTATTTATTTTCTCCTCATTTCTGGCAGCCCATACTAACGGCGCTCGGAACTTTGGCATTTTTAAATCCTAACGGTCTCTGCTCAGCGGAGTGGAATGTTCAGGAGCCGGTTGCCTAGCAGCGTCTCCGCCTCCTTCTCTGCCCCGCCCCCTCTCTCCCTCTCTCGTTGCTCCAGCTAGGAGTTCACATTCAGCTTCCTTAGATTATATAGCGCCATTCTTTACTAGCTTTTACAAATGAGCTTATTGGAGGCTTCGTGTTTTTAAGATGGTTCAGGTGCAGTCCGGGCAGACTGACTGCAGCATCATTACAGTATACCGCACTGCGCTCGGCTTTGTGTGGAGGCTGATACACAAAATAATGAACGACTGGTAAAGAAATCACATGGATTGCTTTTTAATGCTAAATGTGTATCTGGTATTCTAAGTATTACCTACAATTAATAATTCAGCTGTATTCATATTGAGAATGTGATACAGTATTAAGACAGGGTCCAGTATTAGAAATAAATAAACACACTTTGAGAGTGGATTGCTCAGATTGAGATTCAGTCTGGATCATTAGATTAGTCCATGTCACAAAAACAACCACATGATTCAGGGCACCACTTTCCATGAAGTGTCTGGAATTACTGTGTATTACAGAGTAGTTACTTAGTAAATACATGTGCACTTACACATCATTACAATGTTAGTTACAATGTACTTAATGTGTCCAATGTCTTTGCACGATATACCCTGAACCCTATCCCTAACCCGAACCCTGTCCCATAGGAGTTAATGATGCCACTGTGTGAAAAGTATCACTTTGAAGGACTGCAGTTACCTGTAAAGAAACCTGCTTTGTATGTTCACTGAGTCAATAAATCTGAGCTGCTTACACTGCCAAGAAGAAGCGACTATTCATCCAAATCTCTCCACACTAATTCACAACACTATTGATGCATATATGTCTAGTGGTGTTCTCCCTGATTACAGAGTGCAATCCATGCTAAACAGATACAGAATGGAAACTAGTGGAATGTTGGGTCCTGTGCACAGTATTTTCTTCAACCTGCTGTTCTCATGTTCTTCCAGTAGATGGCAGTGTCTCCAACAGAATGACAGCACTGTAGCAGTATAAAGATCTGACACATGTGCATTACAGAGCTTCACAGGAACAGAGGGATCAGTCTGCTGCTCTGCCTGCAAAACACAGTCACACTTCACCACCTCAGCTGCTTCATAGGACACAGAGAAGTCAAGAAGCATTTAGGGTTTATTGGAAACGTTTACAGCTGGATATTGTTAAAAATACAGCAAAAAATCCAACTATCTCCCCCTCTCTTTCGCTCTATTTTCTTTCTCTAAAATATGAACATAATGTTTGTGTTTAAAATGCCACTGATCAACACTATTCCATGGTTGTGGATTTCCCCAGCCCCTCTATCATAGTCGAGGGATTCCAGTGTGCAGTGTTTCTGGGAGTCAGCAATATAAACAAGCTGCTTTAAATAATGCAGAGAAACGTATGCAAATGTCCAGGGCTTCACTTCCTATTTAACTCTGCTGCAGTGCAGATAGGAGCAGGAGGAGAGGTAGCCTGTCTGCTGGTTACAACACTTTCTTCTTTCAATAACCACAATACTGCAGTACAATGGGGATTTTAACAGCTCTCTGTATAATAATGACAGCTCTATCAAGTAAGTATCTGACACTTGTGGAAATTAGCCTGCATTGATTCTGTATATTACTTGATGTTTTAGCAGTAGTTACTGTACGTTGTTTGCTTTTTTCCTCAAGGTGTCCGGTCTGATGTAGTGTTGACTGAGTCCGGACCAGCAGTTGTAAAGCCTGGAGAGTCCCATAAACTGTCCTGTAAAGCCTCTGGATTCACATTCAGCAGCGCCTACATGAACTGGGTTCGACAATCTCCTGGAAAGGGTCTGGAATGGGTGGCTTGGATTAGCACTGATGGTAGTAGTACAAGCTATGCCCAGTCTGTCCAGGGAAGATTCACCATCTCCAGAGACAATTCCAACAGCATGCTGTATTTACAAATGAACAGCCTGAAGACTGAAGACACTGCCGTGTATTACTGTGCTCGAGACCCACAGTGATGCAATCAAACCAAGCAGCCGTACAAAATCCCCTCTCTTCAGGACTGCAGCACTGATCATTCACAGGTTCTGCTTTCTTTTTCATGGTTGAGTTGTGGTAGATGAACCATGAGATTCAAACTGTCTGTTAGAAAACCAGACCACACTTTCTACAGGAAAATACAAACTGTAAAAGCGGCCATGCTGAGATTGTCACACACACCCCTCCCTCCCCACCACCAGGTGTAATTTAGAACTTTATTCATTACACAAAACATCTCGGCTAAAAGCTCAAACACTTTTTCATGGTCCTCCCTACTGCAATGGTACCACATTGATGGACAGTTCTCTGTTCAGGAATGCCGAGATACTGAGTTATCAAGGAGTCTAACATTCTATATTTTAGCAGCTAACCAAAATACAATTTGCTAAGCAAGGGGAGGGCTTGTTTGTCTTGTTTTAAGCTCTTTCAGTCAATACAAAGCTCTAGTAACTCTAGTATTAGTTTGCTCAGGATTTCCAGAGACTGCTCCTCCACTCTGGTGTAGCTGGAGATCAGGGGCGGCACCACGCTTGGGCCCGAGGGGCTTGGGCCCCCCCATTTTGCTCATGGTCCTACCCAGTTACGGATCAATTGACAATTAAAAACATTTCATGCCAAACCGTATCAGACTGTAATCCGCTGCGGCGAGTCTAGCTCATCCTTGTGGTTCAAAAACTATATCCGTCCCACCCACCTCAGCACCGTTGTCATGGTTATGAAAAAAAAGATTGGTGATTGGACGGCTGAGATATGAGATCATACGTCTTCGATACTGTAGCATCGAAATTACAGCGTGTCAGCAGCATACATACAGGAACATTTCTTTTATTGCAAGGCATGCAAGCAACTAGCTTGTGCAGCTGCTGTTTAGTTATTTGTTACATTTGTAATTAGCTATCTAATTACCTAGAGAGGGCAGCAGTGTGGAGTAGTGGTTAGGGCTCTAGACTCTTGACCGGAGGGTCGAGGGTTCAATCCCAGGTGGGGGACTCTGCTGCTGTACCCTTGAGCAAGGTACTTTACCTAGATTGCTCCAGTAAAAACCCAACTGTATAAATGGGTAATTGTATGTAAAAATAATGTAATATCTTGTAACAATTGTAAGTCGCCCTGGGTAAGGGCGTCTGCTAAGAAATAAATAATAATAATAATAGAAAGAGGAAGTGAGAATGTTTACAGATGTCTGATCTGATATTGTTTTGAGGCAGTCTGGTTTTGAACTGAGAAAGTGAAGCCTGAGCCATTACAAAAACCCACTTGTCTGAATCCACTCATTCATGTCAATGGGGAATTCATCCCATCTGCATGTGTTGTTTCAGTTAACACACAACGGCATCATTACAGTTACAGAGACAGAATATAACAATGTGGTTTAGAATATCCTACGTGTGGCTCAAGCCTTTACTCAAACACAAGCACTGACTATCCTCATTACAATGTCCCTCCCCATTTCTCCCAATACAATAAAACAGCACAGTGACCCACACAAAGAGACGCTCTCCAACAGTAAATTCACACAGACAGGTCAGACCACTTCCCTAGCAAGTATTGGGACAGACTCAGCCTGGGGGAACATTACCCCAAAACAATGGGTTTCTCCAATGAAAAAGTCAATACAAAGCTCTAGTAACTCTAGTATTAGTTTGTTCAGGATTTCCAGAGACTGCTCCTCCACCCTGGTGTAGCTGCAAATGAACAGCCTGCAGTCTGAAGACACTGCCGTGTATTACTGTGCTCGACACCCACAGTGAGGAAGTGCAATGCAGGACTCGTACAAAAACTATTCCATTAGATACATGTGCATAGAAAGAGGAAGTGTGACTGGTAACTGGTATTCTGGTCTCTACATGCTCCTGATGAATTCACACTTTGATAAATGTGTTTCATGAAAATAAAATAAAGAGAGACGCTGTTCTGCTTTGATACTTACCCTAATATTCAATTAAAATGTCACTGCTGTCTTTATTTTGAAGTGATCATCAATATATATAATTCCACTATTCTAACAGAAATGGGAATTTTCACAGTGAACGACATATTACACAGCAATGGGAACGTTTCACTGAAATCATGAAATCTGTGAGAACCATGAAAAAAATACAGCCTTACTTATATGGTACTGTGAAAGAGTGGGGGGATCTGCTGTGAGAGAAACAGAGAGACAGAGGGACACAGGAACAGAGATACAGAGAGACACAGAGACGCAGAGAAAGAGGGATAGAGGGACAGAGACATAGGGACAGGAAGACAGAGTTCAGACTGTACATCAACCTGCCTGCAAACCCCTACAACCGTGGGGACAATGAGGGATGCTGTGCGATAGTTTGCCAACCCTACTGCTCACATGTCATGAATAAAGAAATCAATATTAATAAAAGCAATCCTTGTTGTGAGTGCAGTACTGGGGCCCCTTTTCAGAGGCTTCATGAGTCAGCTTGTATCTTTGACATGGCTCCCCACTGTAGTATTGGAGATCAAACACTTCTTTGAGCAAATTATAATCAAAACCACTACAACGTTTTCAGAACTATTTTATTCATAACAGGGCTGAAACTCCCAAAATACATGGGGAACTATATTTGATATGATGTTTAAAAATGGTTTTCCTATAAAAAGCAAAGTTGCCTCAAGTTAGGCCTCCTGGAACCAGGAACCAAAAACGGACGACAAAGCAAAACAAGCAAAGTATATTTCTGTTGAGGATCGTGTCGAGACATTCCCCAAAGAAACTGTACATGCAGATGGAGGGAATTGTTTTGCACATCTTGTAATGTGACTCAAAGAAAATACGAGAGATCGCGAGAACTTCAGAATCCCACATTAAACAAAAGGCGACTACAGAGGCTGCTGAACAGAACGGAAAACAAACAACAGCTTTCAGAAAACAAACTGGAAAGTCAGCGCAGACGAAAAAGTATTCCTGTGTCGGTTGTAGCCCAGTTAAATCAGCACTACAGGTCCAATCAAGCACAGCTACCTCACTTCAAACAGCCTGCTCTTTACTTTTTAAACGCAGTTAGAATTGTAGACCTGAATAGGTTTCCAAGGATGGAGCAGGCTGCAGATTGTGCAATAAAAAGCAATGGGTTTTCATCAGCGCAGAATTCATGTACAGCTCTTACGGATGCTTTTCATTTTCTGTTACAGATGTCCGATCTGACGTGGTCTTGACCCAGTGTGACCCAGCCATGAAGAAGCCTGGAGAATCTGTCCAGTTGTCCTTTCGGATCTCGGGGTTCACCTACGCTGGCTACGCTATATGAACTGGATGAGACAAGAGCCTGAGAAGAGTCTGGAGTGGCTCGCAAACATGAGAGGAGACAAAGCTTACACTAACAATGGCGACTCCATCAAAGTTCATCTGCTACTCTATACCTGCAGATGAACAGCCTGAAGCCTGTGTGTGTGCGTGTGTGTGCGTGTGTGTGTGTGTGTGTGCGCGTGTGTGTGCGTGTGTTTACGGTTTTTTTGTCACATTTGATGTAAGAGTGTTTCAGTCTTTTGGTACAGATGGTATTTCTAAGTGATTTCGTTTTGCCGCTGCAACACGATGAAAACAGCTAAACTCTTGGAGCTGTATAGAGACTCTCGGTCGTTTCAAACACGTTTTTCTAACTCCTCTCAATCCCATGACAAAAACATTGTCAATGTAAAAAAACAAGTTCGAAAAACGCTGAAGATGAAGAGCTGGTCAGACTGACGCAGTGTTCTCGTTCTATCTACATAGCATCTCAATGCCCGAACCAAGCATAGGGAATTCAATCTCCTATCCGACTCCTCTGCCAAGGGACTAACAAACCCTATTATTAATTTAATTGATCTTAAATGATTAATTCATTAAATTAGTCTTATCTATACAGAACACGATCATCTGGCCAGGTTTCTGTCACTCAGTTAAGTGCAGAACGCAGCAATATTCCTTATGCTGTTGTGATGAAGCCAATGCTACAAGTTCACTCCCAGCAATATACACAACTGAGTAACACTTTCAATGAAGTGTCTCTAATGTGTATTTACACAGCAGTGACTTAGTAAACATGTGCACTTACACATCATTACAATGCTATCATGCATCCTTACAATGGACTTAATGTGTAAATCTGAATGGAAAGTGTTACAAAGTATTGAAATACAGGACAATGCAGATATTACCATTGTCATTTACAACCGCAACATTGCAAATGCTAGGAGGCTTTTGAGAGTTTGCTAAGAGTGATTTACAGCACCTCCACACACTGCAGTTCTCATCTCCTGACAGTAGATGGCAGTGTCTCCTTCAGAATGGCAGCACTGGAACAGAACAAAGTTCAATGTGAAAACACTGCAGGCTGTGTATTACTGAGCTCCAGAGTAACAGTGAGAGCAGCCTGCTGTGCTTCCCTGCAAAACAGATTCACACTCCCCCACCTAATCAGCTCCCTGCAGCATGGATGTGTGGAAGACTGCATGTGTGCAGCATGGATTTATGCACGGAATATCTGCTTTGAACGCATTTCTCCAGATCTCTTACATGCAGGATAAAGGAAATGGGATTAAAACAGTTTACTTGTGAATTCTCAAAAGAAATATTGAAAAAAGCTTCTTTCCTAAAATCAATAAGGGGTGTATATTTCAAGCCTGATGCCTGTGCCAGTTACCCTTTAAACAATGATCTGTGTGAATCAATCAAAGCCCAGGTGTTTGCTAATAATCTGTGCTAATGGGCTGATTGTGCTATTAGTGCTCAATACACAGTCTAGGCTGAGTCTAAACTGACACATGGGACTGAATTAAAGAGGAGAAAATCCCTCCTTGAAGTACTCAAGGTCCTGATTAGAAATGAGAAATGATCAATTATAAAACACATCGCTTGAGTTGTTGAGAATAATCAGATTTGTTTGGCACATTTCTCCAGCCCCTCTGTCTTTGTAGAGGGATTCCAGTGTGCAGTGTTTCTGGGAGTCAGCAATATAAACAAGCTGCTTTAAATAATGCAGAGAAACGTATGCAAATGTCCAGGGCTTCACTTCCTATTTAACTCTGCTGCAGTGCAGATAGGAGCAGGAGGAGAGGTAGCCTGTCTGCTGGTTACAACACTTTCTTCTTTCAATAACCACAATACTGCAGTACAATGGGGATTTTAACAGCTCTCTGTATAATAATGACAGCTCTATCAAGTAAGTATGTGACACTTGTGGAAATTAGCCTGCATTGATTCTGTATATTACTTGATGTTTTAGCAGTAGTTACTGTACGTTGTTTGCTTTTTTCCTCAAGGTGTCCGGTCTGATGTAGTGTTGACTGAGTCCGGACCAGCAGTTGTAAAGCCTGGAGAGTCCCATAAACTGTCCTGTAAAGCCTCTGGATTCACATTCAGCAGTTCTGAAATGGGCTGGGTCCGACAAGCTCCTGGAAAGGGTCTGGAATGGGTGGCTTATATTAATAGTGCTGGTAGTAGTACATACTATGCCCCGTCTGTCCAGGGAAGATTCACCATCTCCAGAGACAATTCCAACAGCATGCTGTATTTACAAATGAACAGCCTGAAGACTGAAGACACTGCCGTGTATTACTGTGCTAAAGACCCACAGTGATGCAATCAAACCAAGCAGCCGTACAAAATCCCCTCTCTTCAGGACTGAAGCAGGGCTCACTCACAGGTTCTGCTTTCTTTTTCATGGTTGAGTTGTGGTAGATCAACCATGAGATTCAGACTCTTGTCTGTTAGAAAACCACACACTCAATTTCAAAGAAAACACAAACAAGTGGCAGCTTCTATCTGTCGTGTTTTACTTGTACCTGCAGTCAGGGCCAGCGTGACCATATAGGCAGAACAGGGCGGCAAATTGAAGGGGGCGGCAAAAACGCGACATAATTACATGTTATACTTCACATTCCTTTAATCGTAAAATGTTCCACATCTCAGATCACTGTTTCTTGTTCTGCCGGGGTGAAATCTGCTCTCCCCTGGGAACAGGCTCGTGGCTGTTGAGCCCGTTGCTAAGCAAAGGACGCTTTGAAGTTCCTTGCGTATTCAAAAGGGGCGGGGTTTCATTCGCCGCACCCCTCGTTCCAGCGCCCCTGGTTGTTTGATATTTAAACATTTTCATAACACATCAGTAAAGATTATTTCATTCTTTAAAGTTAATTCTCAAGTCAAGGATCTGCCTGTATTAAAATGTACCGGATGATCTGCTGTGCACGATTATATGATCACTAACCTACACGTTAGATCCCAGTTTTATAGTAGTTAAGGAACACAATACGGTGCTGTACAAATAAGGACCAATGAAAATGCGATGTGTTTGAAGCAGCCTGCGTATCCTGTATCAAGTGTTATTTATAACTCTAAGCTCATGCATGCTGGTAGAATCCATTGATCATAAATATTGTCATTGTAAAACCTGTTTGTAACCAGTGATGATTGGATATAGTTGTATATCGTTTTGTGACGATGTAAAAACACATAATGTGGTGTACAGTAATTTGTTTACACGTTGATCTGTATTGTAAGGATCCTGGCGATGGCCTCGTCCTGCACATTGTGTTTGTCTTGTGTGTCTTGTTTGTTGGGTCTCGTTTAGTGTTCTGTGTATTGCAGGGCTGTAGCGAGGGGTACATTTTGACCTTCGAAGGTTCGGAACACGTCACCGAAGGAAGGGTCGAACCTTCGATGGGGCTCATTTGCATAATTTATTGGTGACGTCATCCTAGCTACTTGTTTATATTTCATTGATTTACAGGTAATCCGTATCAATGGAATAAAACACTTGCATGTAGTTTAAAAATACGTTATATAGAACAGTAATCATGTTGTATAATTTAATAAGCACATGTACAGCGTGTAACGTCTTCAGGTTGCTCATTGAATTGAAAAAGTAAGACTTCATTTCCCAGCGTCGCTCTCCCTTTTCACAGCTGCGCTTGCGCATTGAAGTGAAAACTAAAGACTGACGGTGCGTTCACTTAGATCATTCTGCGCAGAATCTGACCAGTTTAGCCAATGATCTTCTAAGAATTGGTCAGATTCTGCACAGAATCTGCAGAGAATGGTCTCCGTGAACACACCCTTAATCAGCCTATCAGTGCGTCTGTACTGGCTTTTCTGTGCCCTGCTGTACTGTGCGGAGCAGGTGGGACACAGGCAGGGCTGCATTGTTTTCATTCAGATTGCTAAAATCTAGTTTTCAGCATTAGACGTAAAATACCAAAAATGGACGACAAAGCAAAACAAGCACAGTGTATTTCGGGTGAGGATCGTGTCGAGACATTCCCCAAAGAAACTGTACATTATTTTTGTATTTTCTTTTTCAATATTCACCCTTTGTCCCCGGGTGACCTCACTGTATTTGATAACTGCATTCTTTACACTGTCCTGCTTATTACCTGCTACAGTACAGTATTCAAAAATATGATTTTGTGAACAGTATGAGGCATTTGAGGGTTCGATTCTGTCATGATCACGGGCCCAACAATACAAAGCTCTAGTAACTGTAGTATTAGTTTGCTCAGGATTTCCAGAGACTGCTCCTCCACCCTGGTGTAGCTGCAAATGAACAGTCTGCAATCTGAAGACTGCTGTAACAGTGCATTGTCTCTTTCCTTCTCATTGTGTGCTATTGCTTTACATGCAGCAGTTCTCATTTCCTGACAGTAGAGGGCAGTGTCTCCTACAGAATGGCAGCACTGTGACAGTATAAAGATCTGACACATGTGCATTACTGAGCTTCACAGGAACAGAGAGATCAGTCTGCTGTTCTGCCTGCAAAACACAGTCACACTTCACCACCTCAGCAGCTTCATAGGAAACAGAGAAGTCAAGAAGCATTTAGAGTTTATTGGAAACAGTTTACAGCTGGATATTGTTCAAAACACAGCAAACAAAAAACCCAACTATCTCCCACTGTCTCGTTATATTTTCTTTCATCAATAAATGAACATAATGTTTGTGTTTAAAATGCCACTGATCAACACTGTTCCAAGGTTGTGGATTTCCCCAGCCCCTCTATCATAGTCGAGGGATTCCAGTGTGCAGTGTTTCTGGGAGTCAGCAATATAAACAAGCTGCTTTAAATAATGCAGAGAAACGTATGCAAATGTCCAGGGCTTCACTTCCTATTTAACTCTGCTGCAGTGCAGATAGGAGCAGGAGGAGAGGTAGCCTGTCTGCTGGTTACAACACATTCTTCTTTCAATAACCACAATACTGCAGTACAATGGGGATTTTAACAGCTCTCTGTATAATAATGACAGCTCTATCAAGTAAGTATCTGACACTTGTAGAAATTAGCCTGCATTGATTCTGTATATTACTTGATGTTTTAGCAGTAGTTACTGTACGTTGTTTGCTTTTTTCCTCAAGGTGTCCGGTCTGATGTAGTGTTGACTGAGTCCGGACCAGCAGTTGTAAAGCCTGGAGAGTCCCATAAACTGTCCTGCAAAGCCTCTGGATTCACATTCAGCAGCCATGATATGCACTGGGCTCGGCAAGCTCCTGGAAAGGGTGTGGAATGGGTTTCTGCTATAAGCACTGGTGGGGGAACATGGTATGAACCCTCTGTCCAGGGAAGATTCACCATCTCCAGAGACAATTCAAACAGCATGCTGTATTTACAAATGAACAGCCTGAAGACTGAAGACACTGCCGTGTATTACTGTGCTCGAGAGGCTCACAGTGAGAGAAGTGAAGCCTGAGCCCTTACAAAAACCCACAAACCTCAGTCCCCTCCTGCAGCAGTGATGGGATTGATTCCAGTGTTTATGGACAATGATTTCTGTGGTTCAGATGAGTATCCTGTATGTAGCTGAGCGTCACTATTGCCACAGTTCTGACACAGTAATTCACTTTAGAGGACTGTTCCTTTCAGTTTTGCTACTCAACTATTCAGAATGCAATCCCCAAAAATAATGTGTTTAGAAATGAATGGTTTACGTTTTTAAAGAGGTTCAGAACATCGCTGCTGTTTCTCCTGCTTTCTCCCCTTTAATGCAGCTCAAAGAATATGAAGTTATTATTATTATTATTATTTCTTTCTTAGCAGACGCCCTTATCCAGGGCGACTTACAATTGTTACAAGATATCACATTATACATTATTTCACATTATACAGATATCACATTATTTTTACATACAATTACCCATTTATACAGTTGGGTTTTTACTGGAGCAATCTAGGTAAAGTACCTTGCTCAAGGGTACAACAGCAGTGTCCCCCACTGGGGATTGAACCCACAACCCTCCGGTCAAGAGTCCAGAGCCCTGACCACTACTCCACACTGCTGCCCACAGCTCCTTTTTTAACATGAAGTTCAGACATCATGTTAAAAAAGGAAAAGGGGAATACAGCTACATGTAAGAAGAGAGGAGAAATTAAAGCTATCATCTTTTAAAAAGCTTCTGAAGATCCGTGACTCCCAGCCCTCCAGTTCAGATAAACTGGCAAAGTGTCGCTTGCCTAAATTAGGGCTTGATTGAAACAAAGTCCTGTGTTAATAGAACCTCGAGGGCCAGAGTTGGGAGCTCCCGTTCTGAACTTCACACACTTTCTTCTGTCGAGAGCCTTCACAAAGGATTTCCAACATGGTCCAGCTCCTACACAGCAATATACAGTAGATCTGAACATTTGCACAGCTTCTGAGTCTGTGTTCCTGAGTTTAGAAAGGGGAAAACACTAGAAAAAGCTCCCAGCTTCACCCTTGGCATCAGCTTTGCCATTGCAGAGCGACACGTCTTTCTTGGCGTACTGACAGCACTGCAGATATTGGTCTAAAGAGCTCCCAAACCCCAGAGTCAAACTCTTTTCACTGGAGTAGATGAAAAATGAGCAGCCTCCTCATGCACAAAGAGGAATCGCGGACATGATTGAAGAGTTTCAAATGGGAGAAGGAGTTGACATGGTTAGCCTGAAGCAATACTTTAAACTCAGCACAGGAACCAGGACCAGAGGACACAGTTACAAATGAAGTGGAGAGAGACTGAGGACAGAGGGAAGGAGACGCTTCTTCACACAAAGGGGTGAGAGGATGGAATGGGCTGCCTAGTCATGTTGTTGAGGCACAATCACAGGGATCCTTTAAGACCCGACTTGACAAAGTTCTGAAATCAATGAGCTCCTAGACCTGGACGATCCCTGATGGGCTGGACGACCTCCTCTCGTTTGTAACTGTCTCATGTTCTCATGTGCAGGCAGTCAGTTCATTCTTTAGTGTCAAGGATTGGATTCCATCTCCAATTCTATCCACTGCTGGTCTCTCCTCAAACAAGGCTCCTCAGGTCTGTGCAGCACTCGGAAGTGTTCTGATTGGTGGATCCAGAGGGTTTTAAAGCCTCTGTCAGCTTGTGTATTACACAGTAAATCAATAGATGAGAAGTATGCTGTATGTGTCTATCTCTCTGTGAGGAAAGAGCATTGCTAGGAAGTGCTGCAGACTCAGCAGAGATCTCCTCTATTTGAACCCACTGAAGAGTCTCTATGCTAAGCTCAGCACAGTCCCTTCCTATATAAACACAGCCTGCTGCAATGTCAGTTGAAATGCACTGGGGACAAATAGGCCTCTTGCAGCTTTTATTCTGTCACTCCACAATGCAGAAGTGATTTTATTATTGCAAGAGGAGGGAAATGTAGATTTTTACAACCTTGATACCTTTGTTCATTTCTTATTACAAGGCAAAAAGAGGAGCTACCAGAAAACACAAGCCAAATTCAGAAATAGGGAAGTATAACATGCAAACACCAAACCTCTGCAATGCATCTATTCATGCTGTTCTGAAAACCAGGAGCAATAACTGCTCAGAAAAAAAAACAACAGTTTGCAGGTGTAGCTGCAAATGAACAGCCTGCAATCTGAAGACTGCTGTACCAGTGCATTGTCTCTTTCCTTCTCATTGTGTGCTATTGCTTTACATGCAGAGGTTCTCATTTCCTGACAGTAGAGGGCAGTGTCTCCTACAGAATGGCAGCACTGTAACAGTATAAAGATCTGACACATGTGCATTACTGAGCTTCACAGGAACAGAGAGATCAGTCTGCTGTTCTGCCTGCAAAACACAGTCACACTTCACCACCTCAGCAGCTTCATAGGACACAGAAGTCAAGAAGCATTTAGGGTTTATTGGAAACAGTTTACGGCTGGATATTGTTAAAAATACAGCAAACAAAAAACCCAACTATCTCCCGCTCTCTTTCACTCTATTTTCTTTCTCCAAAATTTGATCATAATGTTTGTGTTTAAAATGCCACTGATCAACACTGTTCCAAGGTTGTGGACTTCCCCAGCTCTAGTGTCATCACCTGTGTTGAAAATTAAATCTGTGCGCCTGGGTGTCAGATCAGCACCAATGCTGTGTGTGTCTCAGTGTGTTCCAGTGACTCCCCCGACACGAAACACATCCCCTGTTACACCAACCATCTCCCCTCTCTTTCACTATTTTCTTTCTCTAAAATATGAACATAATGTTTGTGTTTAAAATGCCACTGATCAACACTGTTCCAAGGTTGTGGATTTCCCCAGCCCCTCTATCATAGTCGAGGGATTCCAGTGTGCAGTGTTTCTGGGAGTCAGCAATATAAACAAGCTGCTTTAAATAATGCAGAGAAACGTATGCAAATGTCAAGGGCTTCACTTCCTATTTAACTCTGCTGCAGTGCAGATAGGAGCAGGAGGAGAGGTAGCCTGTCTGCTGGTTACAACACTTTCTTCTTTCAATAACCACAATACTGCAGTACAATGGGGATTTTAACAGCTCTCTGTATAATAATGACAGCTCTATCAAGTAAGTATCTGACACTTGTGGAAATTAGCCTGCATTGATTCTGTATATTACTTGATGTTTTAGCAGTAGTTACTGTACGTTGTTTGCTTTTTTCCTCAAGGTGTCCGGTCTGATGTAGTGTTGACTGAGTCTGGACCAGCAGTTGTAAAGCCTGGAGAGTCCCATAAACTGTCCTGTAAAGCCTCTGGATTCACATTCAGCAGCTATACTATGGGTTGGGTTCGACAAGCTCCTGGAAAGGGTCTGGAATGGGTGGCCAGTATTTATAGCACCACATACTATGCCCAGTCTGTCCAGGGAAGATTCACCATCTCCAGAGACAATTCCAACAGCATGCTGTATTTACAAATGAACAGCGTGAAGACTGAAGACACTGCCGTGTATTACTGTGCTCGAGACCCACAGTGAGGAAGTGCAATGCAGGACTCGTACAAAAACTATTCCATTAGATACATGTGCATAGAAAGAGGAAGTGTGACTGGTAACTGGTATTCTGGTCTCTACATGCTCCTGATGAATTCACACTTTGATAAATGTGTTTCATGAAAATAAAATAAAGAGAGACGCTATTCTGCTTTGATACTTACCCTAATATTGAATTAAAATGTCACTGCTGTATTTATTTTGAAGTGATCAACAAGTGAACCAACCCTTCTCTATATCTATACCAGAACCTTTACCAGATCCCACCCTTCTCTAGATCTATACCAGAACCCACCCTTCTCTAGATCTATACCAGAACCCACCCTTCTCTAGATCTATATCAGATCCCTCCCTTCTCTAGATCTATACCAGAACCCACCCTTCTCTAGATCTATACCAGATCCCACCCTTCTGTAGATCTCAGCACTGCATGGCACATGCGTTGTTGTGGTTTTAATTCATGGCAGATTCCTTGATAAATAACACAGCTAGCTTTAACTAACTAGTGCTGGTGTTTGCGCTGCTATTAGAATGGACTCATCCTTCTTGTACTGAAGGTTTACTCAAGCTCAGATGAATTGATCGATAGAACAGGTCAAAGTTCCGAGCCCCGCCCCCTTGTATTGAATTACATTTTACTATCTAGTTGGTTTAGATTTTTTTTTTTATTCTGCATTACAGTTTCAACAACGGTGTGCAGAACTGAGAAATACAATCTAAAAAAAAACAGTGATGTAAGAGTCACAAACAAATCGAATGGGTTTACACTGGCATTGGAGATACTTCAAACCACTATGAATAGGATGCTTCCCTGCAGCAGGGCTGTGATGGGCATTGCTGTCTGTCTGTCTGTCTGTGTGTCTGTCTGTGTGTCTGTCTCTGGAGTCCAGATTACTAGAAGCTCCTTAACCTGCCTGTTAGTTTGAATGTTTTATATGCTTCAACACAGAAAGATGTTTGAACGGGTTTATATTATGAAATACGAGAGGAATTCCTACTCTTAGTTTAAAGAGATAGAGAGATAGAGAGAGAGATAGATAGACAGAGATAGAGATAGCGATAGATAGACAGATAGATAGAGATAGAGAGAGACATAGCGATAGATAGATAGATAGATAGAGAGATAGCGATAGATAGATAGAGAGATAGATAGATAGATACATAAAGGCAGCAGTGTGGAGTAGTGGTCAGGGCTCTGGACTCTTGACCGGAGGGTCGTGGGTTCAATCCCAAGTGGGGGACACTGCTGCTGTACCCTTGAGCAAGGTACTTTACCTAGATTGCTCCAGTAAACACCCAACTGTATAAATGGGTAATTGTATGTAAAAATAAAGTGATGTCTTGTAACAATTGTAAGTCGCCCTGGATAAGGGCGTCAGCTAAGAAATAAATAATGATAATAATTCATCCCATCTGCATGTGTTGTTTCAGTAACACAAAGTCAGGTTTCACATACTTCTGTTTATTCTGTTACACACTCATAGACTCCGGGGAGACTCCCAGACCAGCTCTCCAAGGAAAGGACCAGCTTTCAACTTGAATGAACAAACTTTCAACCGATAACTAAACTATAGTTCTGTTCTTTCACTTATAGTCATATTTAGGATTCATTACACTTTAAAACATCTGGCTGTTTAGACAGTCCTTAATCGCAAAAATTAATAATATATTTTATACTTGTCCGGTTACTCCTGTAAATGAAGCGTATGTGATCTCATGCTCCCTGTTTCTCTAATCCCTAGATATGTGAGGTCATCTCTAAAATGAATAATACATTTCTCGTGTACCATACAGTTCTTATTGTTGGTTAACTAAGATAAAGAGGAGGTGTTTTTTTATATATACCAAACCTGTTCTGTCAATTAGTTCTTCTTTGGGTAAAATATATTCCCTTCTCTTTAGATAAAAACAGCAAACTTGTCTTATAATTTAAAGAAGCTATATTTCTCAGTGAACTTCACCTGGCTCACTAAAATCCCTTTCCTGGAGGGATCTAGCAGTTCCTGGCAATTTACAGATAAGAAGTACAATTCAAGAGGCCCTGTTTTTGGCTGGAGTTACTTTTTGCTGATGAGAAACTTAGACCTGTAAGCACATTTTTAAGTTTATTAAACTAGGTCGTCGTTTTGCTAAATTGTCTCAGTTTAGGCTAACACAGGCTCTGCCCTAATATTTCTACTTGTTCAATATCCTTTAAACACAGTACATAGTTTTCACAAGATTTCAACTCTCTCTTTCCCTTCAACATTGTTACAGTTTAACAGTGTTTTCAATCTCTTTCTCCAGATCGCATCCCAGATCTCAGGCTGTTCCCAGCAGGAGTGAATGTCTTGGCCAGGCTCTGCTCTCAATGGATGTGTGAAAGCGATTACAGGCTGGGAGATCCATTTTCTTGCATTAAAAGCCTGATACTTGCAAAACACGAGCCTTGTTAGCTGGCCTCCCATCTTTGCATTCTCATCTCCATCATCAGTGGGGAACCCCCAAAGAAACAGAGCTGACTTGATGAAAGGGCCATGCAGCTCTGCCGCATATAACCTCAGAGGGTGTGAGTGCCTTGTGCAAGGGAGGAGGGGCTTTGGGGTCACTGACAACACAGCGACATCATTACAGTTACACTGAGTGAATACAGCAGTGTGGTTTACAATGCCCGACGTGTGGCTCAAGCCTTTACTCAAACACAAGACCTGAATATCCTCATCTGCTCCACAGCAAGCAAGATAAGACACAGTTCAGAAAACCAAAAAACACAGGGCAGTAAAGTAACAAATGCTTTGATGGGTCATTCAGTGAACCAATCCAATCAGATATGGGGCTGCTGGTTCAGTGCCCTTCAAGGTATACACTGAGGAGAAACTACAGTCCAATATAGAACATGTTTCTGAGAAAAAAAGACTGCAAGAGTTTACACCATGCCATTAAAACACCCCTCCCTCTCTCCCCCCACTCCCACTCCTCACACAGACACACAACCCCCAACAGCAAACCCAGGCTAGGCTCCCCTTCCCTCCAACAAGTATTGGGACAAACAAGTAAAGGCACATACAGATGGGTTTCTGCAATGGTGACTTCCAAGACTGGTATCACACTGATGGGTCGAGCCTCTATTCAGGTATGGAGAGATGTTTATGTGATATTTATATGTATTAAACTGGAAGAGCCACTAGAGGGCACAGCAACACCTTTCTCTGGCTGAAGCTGAGGGAACACAAAACCACTTTTTCAGGGACAGTGGCTGGTAACCTGGTTCCAGGAGACCTAGTTTAAGGCAACTTTGCTGAATCAAACCCCAAGTCTCCCCTGGTGTGCCGTGCAGGGGTCTGAAACCTAGTCTCCTGAAACCAAGCTCCAAGCCTCAAAGTGGCTTCGTGTTCCCTCAGCTTTAGATGGACACACTGCAAAAACAACACACACTTTAGTTAGTTTGTATCTTTCTCAAATTCATGAAGAAAATCTGCCAGAGAAGTGCATCACAATCAAAATGAATCAAATACAATGAAAGCACAGAAGCTGTTGCATTGTGATATTATCTGTTGTCTTGACCTCATTCAGAACCAAGCACAGAATCATCCACAGTGAACCCACTGCTTCTCAATCACTGCAAACGACCCTGGCAGCGTGAATAAAACAGGAGTGTGATGTATTATTAATATCATTTCAAAGAATATTCTCATAGCAGAATCCAATAATACAATAACATGCAATCACACATCCACAGTCTATTGTATTGTAAGCAACTGAAAGCAAACTGTAACATGGGTTCCTGTGTTGTGTTCAGTGAACTCTGTATCCTGCTGAATTTATCCAGCCGTATGCAAACTCAGAGACCCACTTCCTATTTAATGCAGAGCAGAGGCACCCAGAAGGCAAGTGCCAGGGACCCGGGCAACGGTATAGAAGTGACACACAGTGTAGCGTCTCATTACTGAACAAGACATGGGAGGCATTGCACAGCTCTGCATCGTACTGTACTGCTTGGCAGGTAGGAGCCTGGACTGACTGAATTACAGTCATTCACACACACACACACACTGTAAACCCAAGTCATGGGCTTGTGAATAATATATGGCTTTTGCAGCAGCCATTTCGAACAGCGTTGTGTGTTGCTTTGAGGTCAGTGAAGGGTTTTGATGTGCTTTTCTGCTTTCAGGTGTTTGGGCGGACATTGTGTTGAAGCAGTCCGATCCTGAGGTTAGAAAGCCAGGAGACTCTGTGAAACTGTCCTGTCAAGGCTCCGGGGAAGATGAGGATGGGGATACTATCACTGCTTATAGGATGAGCTGGATTCGACAAGTTCCTGGGAAGGGGCTGGAATGGGTGGGCTACATTAGCACTGGTGGTAGTAGTACAAGCTATGCCCAGTCTGTCCAGGGAAGATTCACCATCTCCAGAGACGATTCCAACAGCATTCTGTATTTACAAATGAACAGCCTGAAGACTGAAGACACTGCCGTGTATTACTGTGCTGCTGCACAGTGAGTCAGTTCAATGCTCTGCTCGTACAAAAACTCTACCCACAGTGGACTGCTCTACAGCACACTGCACTGAGGAGCAATACGGTTAGCTGAACCATTCTCTTGATCATCATCAATGCAATTTAGATGCAATTCCATGTTATTTACTCTGGATCTAGAGAAGGATCTGACACTTGAATGCTCAGTTAAGATGAAAGGCATTTACTAGAGCAGACTGCATAGAAAATCTGCAATGATGTGTCTCTGCTTTGTTTGTTCACTGCAACCAAATCTCAGTTTCAAGAGCTCTGCTCACATTGCCAATAGAGATAGGAACTATTTATCCATATCTACAACACGAACTCAGAAAATCTGCAGCAATACTGAAACAAGCTGTTGGCATGCACAGTGGTGTCCTGCCATGTTGCAGAGTGCAATCCATGCTAAATGGATCCCATGCAGCTACACTGGGGCTGTGTTTGACATGCTTTCAGTTTGTGTAGAGACAGGATTGTTCAGGGACTCAACAGAAACACTCCGTCACAAACACAAGGACTTGGGGGTTGATTTGATGCACTTGTAATCTGCTGGGATAAGACACAGCTGGATGTTTTACTGCAGTTTACAGCACTGAGGAATAACCCTGGATTGCATCAAGCACCTATCTGTAGTTCTCACTGCGTTCCCTCCATACTGTACACAAGTGCTTGAAACAATGTTCAATTCTTTATTCAAACCCAGCTGTGCTTCTTCCTAGCAAATAAGCCCCTTGGTTTCTTCTAACTTTTCCATTGCAAATGCACAGCGCTTCTCATTGTCATCAAGTCAATGGCAGGGTCTGTATTATAATGCGACAGAATGCCACGACCTTAAAAGGTACAAGAAATAGATTTTCACAAAATCAAATCATTATCTCACCCACCTATCATTCATCTTATTTAATGTTGATTTTTTTTTTTCATGGCATGCTTGAAATGTTAATTTTTTTTAATTGAGTTTAGCTGCTTAGCGTCTCAGGATTACTTTCCATTTACACAGCAGTGACTTAGTAAACACATGTGCACTTACACATCATTACAATGCTATCATGCATCCTTACAATGGACTTAACGTGTAAATCTGAATGGAAAGTGTTACAAAGTACTGAAATACAGGACAATGCAGATATTACCATTGTCATTTACAACCGCAACATTGCAAATGCTAGGAGGCTTTTGAGAGTTTGCAAAGAGTGATTTACAGCACCTCCACACACTGCAGTTCTCATCTCCTGACAGTAGATGGCAGTGTCTCCTTCAGAATGGCAGCACTGGAACAGAACAAAGTGCAATGTGAAAACACTGCAGGCTGTGTATTACTGAGCTCCAGAGTAACAGTGAGAGCAGCCTGCTGTGCTTCCCTGCAAAACAGATTCACACTCCCCCACCTAATCAGCTCACTGCAGCATGGATGTGTGGAAGACTGCATGTGTGCAGCATGGATTTATGCACGAAATATCTGCTTTGAACGCATTTCTCCAGATCTCTTACATGCAGGATAAAGGAAATGGGATTAAAACAGTTTACTTGTGAATTCTCAAAAGAAATATTGAAAAAAGCTTCTTTCCTAAAATCAATAAGGGGTGTATATTTCAAGCCTGATGCCTGTGCCAGTTACCCTTTAAACAATGATCTGTGTGAATCAATCAAAGCCCAGGTGTTTGCTAATAATCTGTGCTAATGGGCTGATTGTGCTATTAGTGCTCAATACACAGTCTAGGCTGAGTCTAAACTGACACATGGGACTGAATTAAAGAGGAGAAAATCCCTCCTTGAAGTACTCAAGGTCCTGATTAGAAATGAGAAATGATCAATTATAAAACACATCGCTTGAGTTGTTGAGAATAATCAGATTTGTTTGGCACATTTCTCCAGCCCCTCTGTCTTTGTAGAGGGATTCCAGTGTGCAGTGTTTCTGGGAGTCAGCAATATAAACAAGCTGCTTTAAATAATGCAGAGAAACGTATGCAAATGTCCAGGGCTTCACTTCCTATTTAACTCTGCTGCAGTGCAGATAGGAGCAGGAGGAGAGGTAGCCTGTCTGCTGGTTACAACACTTTCTTCTTTCAATAACCACAATACTGCAGTACAATGGGGATTTTAACAGCTCTCTGTATAATAATGACAGCTCTATCAAGTAAGTATCTGACACTTGTGGAAATTAGCCTGCATTGATTCTGTATATTCCTTGATGTTTTAGCAGTAGTTACTGTACGTTGTTTGCTTTTTTCCTCAAGGTGTCCGGTCTGATGTAGTGTTGACTGAGTCCGGACCAGCAGCCTGGAGAGTCCCATAAACTGTCCTGTACAGCCTCTGGATTAAGCAGTTACTACATTGGCTGGATTCGACAAGCTCCGGGAAAGGGTCTGGAATGGGTGGCTTATATTGGTACTGCCAGTAGCCCAATATCCTACGCTCAGTCTGTCCAGGGAAGATTCACCATCTCCAGAGACAATTCCAACAGCATGCTGTATTTACAAATGAACAGCCTGAAGACTGAAGACACTGCCGTGTATTACTGTGCTCGAGAGTCACAGTGATGCAATCAAACCAAGCAGCCGTACAAAATCCCCTCTCTTCAGGACTGCAGCACTGATCACTCACAGGTTCTGCTTTCTTTTTCATGGTTGAGTTGTGGTAGATCAACCATGAGATTCAGACTCTTGTCTGTTAGAAAACCACACCCTCAATTTCAAAGAAAACACAAACAAGTGGCAGCTTCTATCTGTCGTGTTTTACTTGTACCTGCAGTCAGGGCCAGCGGGACCATATAGGCAGAACAGGGCGGCAAACTGAAGGGGGCGGCAAAAACGCGACATAATTACATTTTATACTTCATTTCTTTAATCGTAAAATGTTCCACATCTCAGATCACTGTTTCTTGTTCTGCCGGGTGAAATCTGCTCTCCCCTGGGAACAGGCTCGTGGCTGTTGAGCCCGTTGCTAAGCAAAGGACGCTTTGAAGTTCCTTGCGTATTCAAAAGGGGCGGGGTTTCATTCGCCGCACCCCTCGTTCCAGCGCCCCTGGTTGTTTGATATTTAAGCATTTTCATAAAACATCAGTAAAGATTCTTTCATTCTTTCAAGTTAATTCTCAAGTCAAGGATCTGCCTGTATTAAAATGTACCGGATGATCTGCTGTGCACGATTATATGATCACTAACCTACACGTTAGATACCAGTTTTATAGTAGTTAAGGAACGCAATACGGTGCTGTACAAATAAGGACCAATGAAAATGCGATGTGTGTGAAGCAGCCTGCGTATCCTGTATCAAGTGTTATTTATAACTCTAAGCTCATGCATGGTGGTAGAATCCATTGATCATAAATATTGTCATTGTAAAACCTGTTTGTAACCAGTGATGATTGGATATAGTTGTATATCGTTTTGTGACGATGTAAAAACACATACTGTGGTGTACAGTAATTTGTTTACACGTTGATCTGTATTGTAAGGATCCTGGCGATGGCCTCGTCCTGCACATTGGGTTTGTCTTGTGGGTCTTGTTTGTTGGGTCTCGTTTAGTGTTCTGTGTATTGCAGGGCTGTCGCGAGGGGTTCATTTTGACCTTCGAAGGTTCGGAACACGTCACCGAAGGAAGGGTCGAACCTGCGATGGGGCTCATTTGCATAATGTATTGGTGACGTCACCCTAGCTACTTGTTTATAGTAGATTGATTTACATGTAATCCATATCAATGGTATAAAACACTTACATGTAGTTTAAAAATACGTTATATAGAACAGTAATCATGTTTTATAATTTAATAAGCACATGTACTGCCCTCAGGCGGCAGGATTAGCTCGGCAAGGGGGCATCAGAAATGACTAAGGGGGCTCAAATATTTTCGCTCGATGATAACACAGGATGGATAATAATCGATAGTACAATTACACACAATGTATTTGCAACCACGCACGGCTGTCTTGCCACAAGAATACAGGCTACTGCACTGCTTTACAAACATGGACAACTCACAACCGGCTCGAAAAACTGCAAGTTATGACAACGCTACACAGCTACATGCACAACACCCATCAATGCAATGCAAAACAGTTGCTACTTACCATAATAACACTTCCCCATGCCAATAAAATGCATTTCCAATCGCGGAAAGCAAACACTACTGTACAATGCACTAGCACGACTTATCGGTACAATGCAGCTTGGACGCAGCTAGCAAGCGAGCTCGCCACGAGAGTGCGGTACTGCGCTGCTATGACAACAACAGAGGAATTTGAATTCCATAGCAACGCGTTGTTGATGGCAACGCTATAGCTACATCGTTACTCAACCATTGCTCAAGGTCTGCCCACCCTCATCAATGTAATGCAAAGCACCTATTCTACCATATAAAACAACATTAAAACAATCCGATTATATTATAAACCAAACATTTCCAATCACACCACAGAGATCAAGCAGCAGACGAGGCAGCAACGCCAATGAAGAAAATCACGTCGAGGCCTATTTCTGACATTTCCCACGCATTTCCAAAAGCGAGCAAATAACAAACTAACACAAGCCCAGCCGGGCTGCCTTTTCTTACCCTGATTCAGAAGAGTTGCTGCCGTCTTGATGCGGTGTTGAACCTCCTCAGCAGCCTCTCCTTCCACTCCCCACGGAATTTGCTTGGAAGATCCCTCTCAAATGCCGGTTGAATCAGCTGTGCTTTCCTCCTGTGCATCGTGCTCCTCTGTGCTCACTCAATACGTTTTTCAATGTTGAAAAACACTTCTCGCAAGTTGCCGTGGATGCTCCAAATGTTAATCTCAGCTTCAATGCCATCATCACAGTAGGCATTGCTGTTAGAGGCCCGGAGTATCTATCCAAAATGCTCTGCGGAGTCCATTTTTTATCTCCAGATCTGGCGATTTCAGTCTGTAGATACTGGCGTGCGACAGTAACCTCAGCTTCCACAAAGTCTCCGGAGATGAAGTCCAGCAGTGGTTTCACCTTTTCCGCATGCATAAAGGTTTCTCTCTCGGTGATTATCGTCGGCTCGGCGGTCTTGTCCTCTGTGGCTGGCTTCTCACCCTCCCCGCCGCTTTGATGCGATGCTGCCGTCCTGCCCTGGAGAAACCACTTTCTGAGATCCACCATGCTACCGATCAGATACCTAGCTAAACTATTTCATTTGCCTAACTAATTAGCTAAATTCCATCCAGCTGCGCGGTAAAACTTTTTTTTTTCATAGTACATAACTTTGGAAGTAAACCTAAACGGTCAAATTTATCCCACCCCCTTCCACTGTGAAGGCCAATCAATTGTTTTTTTTTAACTGTTAAAATGTGTGTGACTTACGTATGATGCGTGCAAGGAGTTGCATGAATGAAGCATATAGACACAACACATCGGGTGGGCATGACTGAGGGGGCAGATTGAAGGACAGAATAGGGATACAAAACTGACGGGGCACAATATTCCAACTGAGGGGGCATTGCCCCCTTTTGCACCCTCGTGGCGCCGGGCCTGATACCGTGTAACGTCTTCAGGTTGCGCATTGAATTGAAAAAGTAAGACTTCATTTCCCAGCATCGCTGCAACTTTTCATAGCTGCGCATGCGCAATGAAGTGAAAAAAAGACTGAAGGTGCGTTCACTTAGATCACTCTGCGCAGAATCTGACCAGTTTAGCCAATGATATTCTAAGAATTGGTCAGATTCTGCACAGAATCTGCAGAGAATGGTCTCCGTGAACACACCCTTAATCAGCCTATCAGTGCGTCTGTACTGGCTTTTCTGTGACCTGCTGTACTGTGCGGAGCAGGTGGGACACAGGCAGGGCTGCATTGTTTTCATTCAGGTTGCTAAAATCTAGTTTTCAGCATTAGACGTAAAATACCAAAAATGGACGACAAACCAAAACAAGCAAAGTATATTTCGGGTGAGGATCGTGTCGAGACATTCCCCAAAGAAACTATACATTATTTTTGTATTTTCTTTTTCAATATTCACCCTTTGTCCCCGGGTGACCTCACTGTGTTTAATAACTGCATTCTTTACACTGTCCTGCTTATTACCTGCTACAGTACAGTATTCAAAAATATGATTTTGTGAACAGTATGAGGCTTTTGAGGGTCCGATTCTGTCATGATCACGGGCCCAACAATACAAAGCTCTAGTAACTCTAGTATTAGTTTGTTCAGGATTTCCAGAGACTGCTCCTCCACCCTGGTGTAACTGCAAATGAACAGCCTGCAATCTGAAGACTGCTGTACCAGTGCATTGTCTCTTTCCTTCTCATTGTGTGCTATTGCTTTACATGCAGCAGTTCTCATTTCCTGACAGTTGAGGGCAGTGTCTCCCTCAGAATGGCAGCACTGTAACAGTATAAAGATCTGACACATGTGCATTACTGAGCTTCACAGGAACAGAGAGATCAATCTGCTGTTCTGCCTGCAAAACACAGTCACACTTCACCACCTCAGCAGCTTCATTCGACACGGAGAAGTCAAGAAGCATTTAGGGTTTATTGTAAACAGTTTACAGATGGATATTGTTCAAAACACAGCAAACAAAAAACCCAACTATCTCCCCCTCTCTTTCGCTGTATTTTCTTTCTCAAAAAATATGAACATAATGTTTGTGTTTAAAATGCCACTGATCAACACTGTTCCAAGGTTGTGGATTTCCCCAGCCCCTCTATCATAGTCGAGGGATTCCAGTGTGCAGTGTTTCTGGGAGTCAGCAATATAAACAAGCTGCTTTAAATAATGCAGAGAAACGTATGCAAATGTCCAGGGCTTCACTTCCTATTTAACTCTGCTGCAGTGCAGATAGGAGCAGGAGGAGAGGTAGCCTGTCTGCTGGTTACAACACTTTCTTCTTTCAATAACCACAATACTGCAGTACAATGGGGATTTTAACAGCTCTCTGTATAATAATGACAGCTCTATCAAGTAAGTATCTGACACTTGTGGAAATTAGCCTGCATTGATTCTGTATATTACTTGATGTTTTAGCAGTAGTTACTGTACGTTGTTTGCTTTTTTCCTCAAGGTGTCCGGTCTGATGTAGTGTTGACTGAGTCCGGACCAGCAGTTATAAAGCCTGGAGAGTCCCATAAACTGTCCTGTAAAGCCTCTGGATTCACATTCAGCAGCAACTACATGGGCTGGGTTCGACAAGCTCCTGGAAAGGGTCTGGAATGGGTGTCTCTTATAAGCACTGGTGGTAGTGGTACATACTATGCCCCGTCTGTCCAGGGAAGATTCACCATCTCCAGAGACGATTCCAACAGCATGCTGTATTTACAAATGAACAGCCTGAAGACTGAAGACACTGCCGTGTATTACTGTGCTCGAAACCCCACAGTGATGCAATCAAACCAAGCAGCCGTACAAAATCCCCTCTCTTCAGGACTGCAGCACTGATCACTCACAGGTTCTGCTTTCTTTTTCATGGTTGAGTTGTGGTAGATCAACCATGAGATTCAGACTCTTGTCTGTTAGAAAACCACACACTCAATTTCACAGAAAACACAAACAAGTTGCAGCTTCTATCTGTCGTGTTTTACTTGTACCTGCAGTCAGGGCCAGCGTGACCATATAGGCAGAACAGGGCGGCAAATTGAAGGGGGCGGCAAAAACGCTACATCATTACATTTTATACTTCACTTTCCTTTAATCGTAAAATGTTCCACATCTCAGATCACTGTTTCTTGTTCTGCCGGGGTGAAATCTGCTCTACCCTGGGAACCGGCTCGTGGCTGTTGAGCCCGTTGCTAAGCAAAGGACGCTTTGAAGTTCCTTGCGTTTTAAAAGGGGCGGGGTTTCATTCGTCGCACCCCTCGCTCCAGCGCCCCTGGTTGTTTGATATTTAAGCATTTTCATAAAACATCAGTAAAGATTCTTTCATTCTTTCAAGTTAATTCTCAAGTCAAGGATCTGCCTGTATTAAAATGTACCGGATGATCTGCTGTGCACGATTATATGATCACTCACCTACACGTTAGATACCAGTTTTATAGTAGTTAAAGAACGCAGTACGGTGCTGTACAAATAAGGACCAATGAAAATGCGATGTGTTTGAAGCAGCCTGCGTATCCTGTATCAAGTGTTATTTATAACTCTAAGCTCATGAATGGGGGTAGAATCCATTGATCATAAATATTGTCATTGTAAAACCTGTTTGTAACCAGTGATGATTGGATATAGTCGTATATCGTTTTGTGACGATGTAAAAACACATAATGTGGTGTACAGTAATTTGTTTACACGTTGATCTGTATTGTAAGGATCCTGGCGATGGCCTCGTCCTGCACATTGGGTTTGTCTTGTGGGTCTTGTTTGTTGGGTCTCGTTTAGTGTTCTGTGTATTGCAGGGCTGTCGCGAGGGGTACATTTTGACCTTCGAAGGTTCGGAACACGTCACCGAAGGAAGGTTCGAACCTTCGATGGGGCTCATTTGCATAATTTATTGGAGACGTCATCCTAGCTACTTGTTTATAGTAGATTGATTTACAGGTAATCCATATCAATGGAATAAAACACTTACATGTAGTTTAAAAATACGTTATATAGAACAGTAATCATGTTGTATAATTTAATAAGCACATGTACAGCGTGTAACGTCTTCAGGTTGCTCATTGAATTGAAAAAGTAAGACTTCATTTCCCAGCGTCGCTCTCCCTTTTCACAGCTGCGCTTGCGCATTGAAGTGAACACTAAAGACTGACGGTGCGTTCACTTAGATCATTCTGCGCAGAATCTGACCAGTTTAGACAATGATCTTCTAAGAATTGGTCAGATTCTGCACAGAATCTGCAGAGAATGGTCTCCGTGAACACACCCTTAATCAGCCTATCAGTGCGTCTGTACTGGCTTTTCTGTGCCCTGCTGTACTGTGCGGAGCAGGTGGGACACAGGCAGGGCTGCATTGTTTTCATTCAGATTGCTAAAATCTAGTTTTCAGCATTAGACGTAAAATACCAAAAATGGACGACAAAGCAAAACAAGCACAGTGTATTTCGGGTGAGGATCGTGTCGAGACATTCCCCAAAGAAACTGTACATTAGTTTTGTATTTTCTTTTTCAATATTCACCCTTTGTCCCCGGGTGACCTCACTGTATTTGATAACTCCATTCTTTACACTGTCCTGCTTATTACCTGCTACAGTACAGTATTCAGAAATATGATTTTGTGAACAGTATGAGGCATTTGAGGGTCCGATTCTGTCATGATCACGGGCCCAACAATACAAAGCTCTAGTAACTGTAGTATTAGTTTGCTCAGGATTTCCAGAGACTGCTCCTCCACCCTGGTGTAGCTGCAAATGAACAGTCTGCAATCTGAAGACTGCTGTAACAGTGCATTGTCTCTTTCCTTCTCATTGTGTGCTATTGCTTTACATGCAGCAGTTCTCATTTCCTGACAGTAGAGGGCAGTGTCTCCTACAGAATGGCAGCACTGTGACAGTATAAAGATCTGACACATGTGCATTACTGAGCTTCACAGGAACAGAGAGATCAGTCTGCTGTTCTGCCTGCAAAACACAGTCACACTTCACCACCTCAGCAGCTTCATAGGAAACAGAGAAGTCAAGAAGCATTTAGAGTTTATTGGAAACAGTTTACAGCTGGATATTGTTCAAAACACAGCAAACAAAAAACCCAACTATCTCCCACTGTCTCGTTATATTTTCTTTCATCAATAAATGAACATAATGTTTGTGTTTAAAATGCCACTGATCAACACTGTTCCAAGGTTGTGGATTTCCCCAGCCCCTCTATCATAGTCGAGGGATTCCAGTGTGCAGTGTTTCTGGGAGTCAGCAATATAAACAAGCTGCTTTAAATAATGCAGAGAAACGTATGCAAATGTCCAGGGCTTCACTTCCTATTTAACTCTGCTGCAGTGCAGATAGGAGCAGGAGGAGAGGTAGCCTGTCTGCTGGTTACAACACATTCTTCTTTCAATAACCACAATACTGCAGTACAATGGGGATTTTAACAGCTCTCTGTATAATAATGACAGCTCTATCAAGTAAGTATCTGACACTTGTAGAAATTAGCCTGCATTGATTCTGTATATTACTTGATGTTTTAGCAGTAGTTACTGTACGTTGTTTGCTTTTTTCCTCAAGGTGTCCGGTCTGATGTAGTGTTGACTGAGTCCGGACCAGCAGTTGTAAAGCCTGGAGAGTCCCATAAACTGTCCTGCAAAGCCTCTGGATTCACATTCAGCAGCCATGATATGCACTGGGCTCGGCAAGCTCCTGGAAAGGGTGTGGAATGGGTTTCTGCTATAAGCACTGGTGGGGGTACATGGTATGAACCCTCTGTCCAGGGAAGATTCACCATCTCCAGAGACAATTCAAACAGCATGCTGTATTTACAAATGAACAGCCTGAAGACTGAAGACACTGCCGTGTATTACTGTGCTCGAGAGGCTCACAGTGAGAGAAGTGAAGCCTGAGCCCTTACAAAAACCCACAAACCTCAGTCCCCTCCTGCAGCAGTGATGGGATTGATTCCAGTGTTTATGGACAATGATTTCTGTGGTTCAGATGAGTATCCTGTATGTAGCTGAGCGTCACTATTGCCACAGTTCTGACACAGTAATTCACTTTAGAGGACTGTTCCTTTCAGTTTTGCTACTCAACTATTCAGAATGCAATCCCCAAAAATAATGTGTTTAGAAATGAATGGTTTACGTTTTTAAAGAGGTTCAGAACATCGCTGCTGTTTCTCCTGCTTTCTCCCCTTTAATGCAGCTCAAAGAATATGAAGTTATTATTATTATTATTATTTCTTTCTTAGCAGACGCCCTTATCCAGGGCGACTTACAATTGTTACAAGATATCACATTATTTTTTACATATAATTACCCATTTATACAGTTGGGTTTTTACTGGAGCAATCTAGGTAAAGTACCTTGCTCAAGGGTACAACAGCAGTGTCCCCCACTGGGGATTGAACCCACAACCCTCCGGTCAAGAGTCCAGAGCCCTGACCACTACTCCACACTGCTGCCCACAGCTCCTTTTTTAACATGAAGTTCAGACATCATGTTAAAAAAGGAAAAGGGGAATACAGCTACATGTAAGAAGAGAGGAGAAATTAAAGCTATCATCTTTTAAAAAGCTTCTGAAGATCCGTGACTCCCAGCCCTCCAGTTCAGATAAACTGGCAAAGTGTCGCTTGCCTAAATTAGGGCTTGATTGAAACAAAGTCCTGTGTTAATAGAACCTCGAGGGCCAGAGTTGGGAGCTCCCGTTCTGAACTTCACACACTTTCTTCTGTCGAGAGCCTTCACAAAGGATTTCCAACATGGTCCAGCTCCTACACAGCAATATACAGTAGATCTGAACATTTGCACAGCTTCTGAGTCTGTGTTCCTGAGTTTAGAAAGGGGAAAACACTAGAAAAAGCTCCCAGCTTCACCCTTGGCATCAGCTTTGCCATTGCAGAGCGACACGTCTTTCTTGGCGTACTGACAGCACTGCAGATATTGGTCTAAAGAGCTCCCAAACCCCAGAGTCAAACTCTTTTCACTGGAGTAGATGAAAAATGAGCAGCCTCCTCATGCACAAAGAGGAATCGCGGACATGATTGAAGAGTTTCAAATGGGAGAAGGAGTTGACATGGTTAGCCTGAAGCAATACTTTAAACTCAGCACAGGAACCAGGACCAGAGGACACAGTTACAAATGAAGTGGAGAGAGACTGAGGACAGAGGGAAGGAGACGCTTCTTCACACAAGGGGTGAGAGGATGGAATGGGCTGCCTAGTCATGTTGTTGAGGCACAATCACAGGGATCCTTTAAGACCCGACTTGACAAAGTTCTGAAATCAATGAGCTCCTAGACCTGGACGATCCCTGATGGGCTGGACGACCTCCTCTCGTTTGTAACTGTCTCATGTTCTCATGTGCAGGCAGTCAGTTCATTCTTTAGTGTCAAGGATTGGATTCCATCTCCAATTCTATCCACTGCTGGTCTCTCCTCAAACAAGGCTCCTCAGGTCTGTGCAGCACTCGGAAGTGTTCTGATTGGTGGATCCAGAGGGTTTTAAAGCCTCTGTCAGCTTGTGTATTACACAGTAAATCAATAGATGAGAAGTATGCTGTATGTGTCTATCTCTCTGTGAGGAAAGAGCATTGCTAGGAAGTGCTGCAGACTCAGCAGAGATCTCCTCTATTTGAACCCACTGAAGAGTCTCTATGCTAAGCTCAGCACAGTCCCTTCCTATATAAACACAGCCTGCTGCAATGTCAGTTGAAATGCACTGGGGACAAATAGGCCTCTTGCAGCTTTTATTCTGTCACTCCACAATGCAGAAGTGATTTTATTATTGCAAGAGGAGGGAAATGTAGATTTTTACAACCTTGATACCTTTGTTCATTTCTTATTACAAGGCAAAAAGAGGAGCTACCAGAAAACACAAGCCAAATTCAGAAATAGGGAAGTATAACATGCAAACACCAAACCTCTGCAATGCATCTATTCATGCTGTTCTGAAAACCAGGAGCAATAACTGCTCAGAAAAAAAAACAACAGTTTGCAGGTTTAGCTGCAAATGAACAGCCTGCAATCTGAAGACTGCTGTACCAGTGCATTGTCTCTTTCCTTCTCATTGTGTGCTATTGCTTTACATGCAGCAGTTCTCATTTCCTGACAGTAGAGGGCAGTGTCTCCTACAGAATGGCAGCACTGTAACAGTATAAAGATCTGACACATGTGCATTACTGAGCTTCACAGGAACAGAGAGATCAGTCTGCTGTTCTGCCTGCAAAACACAGTCACACTTCACCACCTCAGCAGCTTCATAGGACACAGAAGTCAAGAAGCATTTAGGGTTTATTGGAAACAGTTTACGGCTGGATATTGTTAAAAATACAGCAAACAAAAAACCCAACTATCTCCCGCTCTCTTTCACTCTATTTTCTTTCTCCAAAATTTGATCATAATGTTTGTGTTTAAAATGCCACTGATCAACACTGTTCCAAGGTTGTGGACTTCCCCAGCTCTAGTGTCATCACCTGTGTTGAAAATTAAATCTGTGCGCCTGGGTGTCAGATCAGCACCAATGCTGTGTGTGTCTCAGTGTGTTCCAGTGACTCCCCCGACACGAAACACATCCCCTGTTACACCAACCATCTCCCCTCTCTTTCACTATTTTCTTTCTCTAAAATATGAACATAATGTTTGTGTTTAAAATGCCACTGATCAACACTGTTCCAAGGTTGTGGATTTCCCCAGCCCCTCTATCATAGTCGAGGGATTCCAGTGTGCAGTGTTTCTGGGAGTCAGCAATATAAACAAGCTGCTTTAAATAATGCAGAGAAACGTATGCAAATGTCCAGGGCTTCACTTCCTATTTAACTCTGCTGCAGTGCAGATAGGAGCAGGAGGAGAGGTAGCCTGTCTGCTGGTTACAACACTTTCTTCTTTCAATAACCACAATACTGCAGTACAATGGGGATTTTAACAGCTCTCTGTATAATAATGACAGCTCTATCAAGTAAGTATCTGACACTTGTGGAAATTAGCCTGCATTGATTCTGTATATTACTTGATGTTTTAGCAGTAGTTACTGTACGTTGTTTGCTTTTTTCCTCAAGGTGTCCGGTCTGATGTAGTGTTGACTGAGTCTGGACCAGCAGTTGTAAAGCCTGGAGAGTCCCATAAACTGTCCTGTAAAGCCTCTGGATTCACATTCAGCAGCTATACTATGGGTTGGGTTCGACAAGCTCCTGGAAAGGGTCTGGAATGGGTGGCCAGTATTTATAGCACCACATACTATGCCCAGTCTGTCCAGGGAAGATTCACCATCTCCAGAGACAATTCCAACAGCATGCTGTATTTACAAATGAACAGCCTGAAGACTGAAGACACTGCCGTGTATTACTGTGCTCGAGACCCACAGTGAGGAAGTGCAATGCAGGACTCGTACAAAAACTATTCCATTAGATACATGTGCATAGAAAGAGGAAGTGTGACTGGTAACTGGTATTCTGGTCTCTACATGCTCCTGATGAATTCACACTTTGATAAATGTGTTTCATGAAAATAAAATAAAGAGAGACGCTATTCTGCTTTGATACTTACCCTAATATTGAATTAAAATGTCACTGCTGTATTTATTTTGAAGTGATCAACAAGTGAACCAACCCTTCTCTATATCTATACCAGAACCTTTACCAGATCCCACCCTTCTCTAGATCTATACCAGAACCCACCCTTCTCTAGATCTATACCAGAACCCACCCTTCTCTAGATCTATATCAGATCCCTCCCTTCTCTAGATCTATACCAGAACCCACCCTTCTCTAGATCTATACCAGATCCCACCCTTCTGTAGATCTCAGCACTGCATGGCACATGCGTTGTTGTGGTTTTAATTCATGGCAGATTCCTTGATAAATAACACAGCTAGCTTTAACTAACTAGTGCTGGTGTTTGCGCTGCTATTAGAATGGACTCATCCTTCTTGTACTGAAGGTTTACTCAAGCTCAGATGAATTGATCGATAGAACAGGTCAAAGTTCCGAGCCCCGCCCCCTTGTATTGAATTACATTTTACTATCTAGTTGGTTTAGATTTTTTTTTTTATTCTGCATTACAGTTTCAACAACGGTGTGCAGAACTGAGAAATACAATCTAAAAAAAAACAGTGATGAAAGAGTCACAAACAAATCGAATGGGTTTACACTGGCATTGGAGATACTTCAAACCACTATGAATAGGATGCTTCCCTGCAGCAGGGCTGTGATGGGCATTGCTGTCTGTCTGTCTGTCTGTGTGTCTGTCTGTGTGTCTGTCTCTGGAGTCCAGATTACTAGAAGCTCCTTAACCTGCCTGTTAGTTTGAATGTTTTATATGCTTCAACACAGAAAGATGTTTGAACGGGTTTATATTATGAAATACGAGAGGAATTCCTACTCTTAGTTTAAAGAGATAGAGAGATAGAGAGAGAGATAGATAGACAGAGATAGAGATAGCGATAGATAGACAGATAGATAGAGATAGAGAGAGACATAGCGATAGATAGATAGATAGATAGAGAGATAGCGATAGATAGATAGAGAGATAGATAGATAGATACATAAAGGCAGCAGTGTGGAGTAGTGGTTAGGGGCTCTGGACTCTTGACCGGAGGGTCGTGGGTTCAATCCCAGGTGGGGGACAGTGCTGCTGTACCCTTGAGCAAGGTACTTTACCTAGATTGCTCCAGTAAACACCCAACTGTATAAATGGGTAATTGTATGTAAAAATAAAGTGATGTCTTGTAACAATTGTAAGTCACCCTGGATAAGGGTGTCAGCTAAGAAATAAATAATAATAATAATTCATCCCATCTGCATGTGTTGTTTCAGTAACACAAAGTCACGTTTCACATACTTCTGTTTATTCTGTTACACACTCATAGACTCCGGGGAGACTCCCAGACCAGCTCTCCAAGGAAAGGACCAGCTTTCAACTTGAATGAACAAACTTTCAACCGATAACTAAACTATAGTTCTGTTCTTTCACTTATAGTCATATTTAGGATTCATTACACTTTAAAACATCTGGCTGTTTAGACAGTCCTTAATCGCAAAAATTAATAATATATTTTATACTTGTCCGGTTACTCCTGTAAATGAAGCGTATGTGATCTCATGCTCCCTGTTTCTCTAATCCCTAGATATGTGAGGTCATCTCTAAAATGAATAATACATTTCTCGTGTACCATACAGTTCTTATTGTTGGTTAACTAAGATAAAGAGGAGGTGTTTTTTTATATATACCAAACCTGTTCTGTCAATTAGTTCTTCTTTGGGTAAAATATATTCCCTTCTCTTTAGATAAAAACAGCAAACTTGTCTTATAATTTAAAGAAGCTATATTTCTCAGTGAACTTCACCTGGCTCACTAAAATCCCTTTCCTGGAGGGATCTAGCAGTTCCTGGCAATTTACTGATAAGAAGTACAATTCAAGAGGCCCTGTTTTTGGCTGGAGTTACTTTTTGCTGATGAGAAACTTAGACCTGTAAGCACATTTTTAAGTTTATTAAACTAGGTCGTCGTTTTGCTAAATTGTCTCAGTTTAGGCTAACACAGGCTCTGCCCTAATATTTCTACTTGTTCAATATCCTTTAAACACAGTACATAGTTTTCACAAGATTTCAACTCTCTCTTTCCCTTCAACATTGTTACAGTTTAACAGTGTTTTCAATCTCTTTCTCCAGATCGCATCCCAGATCTCAGGCTGTTCCCAGCAGGAGTGAATGTCTTGGCCAGGCTCTGCTCTCAATGGATGTGTGAAAGCGATTACAGGCTGGGAGATCCATTTTCTTGCATTAAAAGCCTGATACTTGCAAAACACAAGCCTTGTTAGCTGGCCTCCCATCTTTGCATTCTCAACTCCATCATCAGTGGGGAACCCCCAAAGAAACAGAGCTGACTCGATGAAAGGGCCATGCAGCTCTGCCGCATATAACCTCAGAGGGTGTGAGTGCCTTGTGCAAGGGAGGAGGGGCTTTGGGGTCACTGACAACACAGCGACATCATTACAGTTACACTGAGTGAATACAGCAGTGTGGTTTACAATGCCCGACGTGTGGCTCAAGCCTTTACTCAAACACAAGACCTGAATATCCTCATCTGCTCCACAGCAAGCAAGATAAGACACAGTTCAGAAAACCAAAAAACACAGGGCAGTAAAGTAACAAATGCTTTGATGGGTCATTCAGTGAACCAATCCAATCAGATATGGGGCTGCTGGTTCAGTGCCCTTCAAGGTATACACTGTGGAGAAACTACAGTCCAATATAGAACATGTTTCTGAGAAAAAAGACTGCAAGAGTTTACACCATGCCATTAAAACACCCCTCCCTCTCTCCCCCCTCCCTCTCTCCCCCCACTCCCACTCCTCACTCAGACACACAACCCCCAACAGCAAACACAGGCCAGGCTCCCCTTCCCTCCAACAAGTATTGGGACAGACAAGTAAAGGCACATACAGATCGGATTCTGCAATGGTGACTTCCAAGACTGGTATCACACTGATGGGACGAGGCTCTATTCAGGGATGGAGAGATGTTTATGTGATATTTATATGTATTAAACTGGAAGAGCCACTAGAGGGCACTGCAACACCTTTCTTTGGCTGAAGCTGAGGGAACACAAAACCACTTTTTCAGGGACAGTGGCTTGAAAACTGGTTCCAGGAGACCTAGTTTGAGGCAACTTTGCTGAATCAAACCCCAAGTCTCCCCTGGTGTGCCGTGCAGGGGTCTGAAACCTAGTCTCCTGAATCCAAGCTCCAAGCCTCAAAGTGGCTTCGTGTTCCCTCAGCTTTAGAAGGACACACTGCAAAAACAACACACTCTTTAGTTAGTTTGTATCTTTCTCAAATTCATGAAGAAAATCTGCCAGAGAAGTGCATCACAATCAAAATGAATCAAATACAATGAAAGCACAGAAGCTGTTGCATTGTGATATTATCTGTTGTCTTGACCTCATTCAGAACCAAGCACAGAATCATCCACAGTGAAGCCACTGCTTTTCAATCACTGCAAACGACCCTGACAGTGTGAATAAAACAGGAGCGTGATGTATTATTAATATCATTTCAAAGAATATTCTCATAGCAGGATCCAATAATACAATAACATGCAATCACACATCCACAGTCTATTGTATTGTAAGCAACTGAAAGCAAACTGTAACATGGGTTCCTGTCTTGTGTTCAGTGAACTCTGTATCCTGCTGAATTTATCCAGCCGTATGCAAACTCAGAGCCCCCACTTCCTATTTAATGCAGAGCAGAGGCACCCAGAAGGCAAGTGCCAGGGACCCGGGCAACGGTATAGAAGTGACACACAGTGTAGCGTCTCATTACTGAACAAGACATGGGAGGCATTGCACAGCTCTGCATCGTACTGTACTGCTTGGCAGGTAGGAGCCTGGACTGATTGAATTACAGTCATTCACACACACACACACTGTAAACCCAAGTCATTGGCTTGTGAATAATATCTGGCTTTTGCAGCAGCCATTTCGAACAGCGTTGTGTGTTGTTTTGAGGTCAGTGAAGGGTTTTGATGTGCTTTTCTGCTTTCAGGTGTTTGGGCGGACATTGTGTTGAAGCAGTCCGATCCTGAGATTAGAAAGCCAGGAGACTCTGTGAAACTGTCCTGTCAAGGCTCCGGGGAAGATGAGGATGGGGATACTATTACTGCTTATAGGATGACCTGGATTCGACAAGCTCCTGGGAAGGGGCTGGAATGGGTGGGCTACATTAGCACTGGTGGTAGTAGTACAAGCTATGCCCCGTCTGTCCAGGGAAGATTCACCATCTCCAGAGACGATTCCAACAGCCTGCTGTATTTACAAATGAACAGCCTGAAGACTGAAGACACTGCCGTGTATTACTGTGCTACTGCACAGTGAGTCAGTTCAATGCTCTGCTCATACAGAAACTCTACCCACAGTGGACTGCTGTAAAGCACACTGCACTGAGAAGCAATATGGTTAGCTGAACCATTCTCTTGATCGTCATCAATGCAATTTAGATGCAATTCCATGTTATTTACTATGAATCTAGAGAAAGATCTGACACTTGAATGCTCAGTTAAGATGAAAGGCATTTTCTAGAGCAGACTGCATAGAAAATCTGCAATGATGTGTCTCTGCTTTGTTTGTTCACTGCAACCAAGTCTCAGTTTCAAGAGCTCTGCTCACACTGCCAATAGAGATAGGAACTATTTATCCTTATCTACAACACGAACTCAGAAAATCTGCAGCAATACTGTAACAAGCTGTTGGCATGCACAGTGGTGTCCTGCCATCTTGCAGAGTGCAATCCATGCTAAATGGATCCCATGCAGCTACACTGGGGCTGTGTTTGACATGCTTTCAGTTTGTGTAGAGACAGGATTGTTCAGGGACTCAACAGAAACACTCCGTCACAAACAGAAGGACTTGGGGGTTGATTTGATGCACTTGTAATCTGCTGGGATAAGACACATCTGAATGTTTTACTGCAGTTTACAGCACTGAGGAATAACCCTGGTGTGGCAGTCTGGCTCGCAGTGGTGATGTGGATGACGTCACGGACCAGGAAGTAACTCAAACCAAAACAGTGGATGGGCGGTTGAAGCTGAGTGCTGGTGCACTCAGCGTATTTAATAAACAAAACAAAAACAAAAGATTTAACAAAACACCAAACAAAAGGGCACGAGGGCCGAACGAATAAACAAACAAGTAAGTTTCGTGCTGGATACTCCAGCACGTTTTAGCAATTGTTTTCTTCCTCTCTCTCTCCCGTTCTCCACTCTCGAACACTCCACACCCCGAGTGCAGAGTGCTGCTGGTTTATATACTCTGGCCGAGGGATTTAACTAGTTGGTAATTATCTTATTATCCCCCGGCCAGAGTCTGCACGCGTTTGGTAAGGATGCATGACTGTCAGCTAGTTACATAATCAGTAGCTGATCAGCCATGCATCCTCACGAGGTTTTTAAATATAACAATAAAAGACGCGGCGCTTTTACCCGCGCCGCAAACAAAAATACAAATAATAATAAATAGGGGCGGGACACTCCGCCACACATGCCCCCCCTTGTGCGCAGCACACATGGCCTTTTCGGCCACCTCCCCCCTTAGTCCCCAAAGTCCCGGTTAGCAGTCCCGGCGCAGGAACAGGGGCAGCAGCGGACCAAAGGTGGCGGCCACGGTGGGATGTCCTCCTCCCACCCAAACAGCCGTAGCGTTCCAATGGCCCGCGCACCGGCCGGCTCCTCTGGCCAAAAAAATTTTGGGGGTGGTCTCCAGACCTGCCCCCCCTTCTTCATGGCCGGCCACCCTTTCTCCTGCAGCGAAATTGCTGCGGGGGAAGCTGGTCTCCTGACCTCCCCCCCCTTCTTCATGGCTGGCAGCTGCCCTTCATGGGGCTCCAGCCACAGTATTTCCTGCCGCGAAAGTGCGGCTGGGGGAGCTGGTCTCCTGACCTCCCCCCTCCTCTTCACGGCCAGCAGTTCCCCTCCGTGGGGCTCTGACCACATGATCTCCGGCCGCGAAAGTGCGGCTGGGGGAGCTGGTCTCCTGACCTTCCCCTTCCTCTTCATGGCCAGCAGTTCCCCTCCGTGGGGCTCTGACCACCCAAACTCCTGCCGCGAAAGTGCGGCTGGGGGAGCTGGTCTCCTGACCTCCCCCCTCCTCTTCACGGCCAGCAGTTCCCGTCCGTGGGGCTCTGACCACATGATCTCCAGCCGCGAAAGTGCGGCTGGGGGAGCTGGTCTCCTGACCTCCCCCCCTTTCTTCATTTCTGGCAGCTCCCTTTCATGGAGCTCCGGCCATCGTGTAGCGACCCCAGGCGAAGCAGGATCCCTGGCGACCCCAGGTGAAGCCGGACCCTCGACGACCCCAGGCGAAGCAGGATCCCTGGCGACCCCAGGCGACGGCAGCAGCAGCGGACCCTCGGAAGGCGACGGCAGCAGCAGCGGACCCTCGGAAGGCGACGGCAGCAGCAGCGGACCCTCGGAAGGCGACGGCAGCCGCAGCGGACCCTCGGAAGGCGAACTCGGGAGGGGAGCCCCTGGCCATGGAGGCGGCAGCGGGAGCTCCACTTCTCCCTCGTACCCTGTGTCCTGTGGAGAACAAAAGGCAGCCCCAGGCGATGCAGAACAGCCATCCCCAGGCAATGGCAATGGTGGGAGGGGAAAGCAGTCCTCCCACAGCGGCTGAGACGGAACCAGCAGGTATTCACCCTCTGCTGGTGGAGCTGGGAGTGGCAAGCAGTCCTCCCACGGCGGCTGAGGCGGAACCAGCAGGTATTCACCCTCTGCTGGTGGAGGTGGGAGGGGCAAGCAGTCCTCCCACGACGGTTGAGGCAGAACCAGCAGGCATTCACCCTCTGCTGGTGGAGGTGGGAGGGGCAAGCAGTCCTCCCACGACGGTGGAGGCGGAACCAGCAGGCATTCACCCTCTGCTGGTGGAGGTGGGAGGGGCAAGCAGTCCTCCCACGGCGGTTGAGGCAGAACCAGCAGGCATTCACCCTCTGCTGGTGGAGGTGGGAGGGGCAAGCAGTCCTCCCACGACGGTGGAGGCGGAACCAGCAGGCATTCACCCTCTGCTGGTGGAGGTGGCGGAGGCAGAGGCAGCTCTTGCTGCTCTGCTCCTGGTGATGGTGGAGACAGAAGCAGCTCCTGCTGCTCTGCTCCTGGTGGTGGTGGAGACAGAGGCAGCTCCTGCTGCTCTGCTCCTGGTGGTGGTGGAGGCAGAGGCGATGGGGCGGATGCTGGCCACTCAGAGGGAGGCTGTGGCGGTGCTGGCTCCCTCTGCTGTGGCGGCTGGGCTGGTGTGTGCCGTGCTCCCTTCAGCAGCATAAATAGAGGCTGCTGGGGAACACCAGCATCCTGCCCTTCTCCCCCCCAGAAAAATTCAGGGGGTTGAGCCTGTAACTCCTCCCCTTCTGGCTCTTGGGACTGCAGCTTGGGTCCTAGGGCTGTGGAAGCCCCGACTTCCCTCTCTTCGGGCCGTGGACACACCGACTCCTCCCTTTTGGGCTGTGGACGCACCGACTCCTCCCTTTTGGGCTGTGGATGCACCGACTCCCCCCTCTTGGGCTTAGGACGTTCGGGCTCCTCCCACTCAGGCGCAGGACGTTCGGGCTCCTCCCACTCAGGCGCAGGACGTTCGGGCTCCTCCCACTCAGGCGCAGGACGTGCGGGCTTCTTTGCCTTCTTAGCACCGCCCCTCCTTCCCTTCTTCGGGACCAGCAGTTCCACCTCCTGCCATGGAGGGGGTTGGTCGGGTGCTTTGTGCCCGACCTTGCCGACGGCAAAGCACCACTCCTCCCCTTTGAGGCAGGTGAGGCAGGTTTCCTGATCCACCTGCGGCGATGGTATGGCCTTCAGGTGGATCCACTCCTCCGCAGTCTCCACCTCACCTCGATCAAAGGCCTGCACAAAGAGGGGGTCTTCATATGGGCACACCTCAGGGAGGTGCCCATACTCCAGGCAGGCGAGGCACCATGTAGCCCCTCCTTCCTTCAACTCCCTCTGATGCGCATGCCACCTCTCCATATAGGCGTCCACTTCATCCATTTTTTTTTTTTTTTTTTTTTTTTTTTCAAACACAAAAAACACTATTTGAAAAAACGAACACGAAAAAAACTTCCTTTGCTGTTCCTGGTCCGGCTGTTGGAGGCGTTGTTTGTCCCACGCAGGACACCATATGTGGCAGTCTGGCTCGCAGTGGTGATGTGGATGACGTCACGGACCAGGAAGTAACTCAAACCAAAACAGTGGATGGGCGGTTGAAGCTGAGTGCTGGTGCACTCAGCGTATTTAATAAACAAAACAAAAACAAAAGATTTAACAAAACACCAAACAAAAGGGCACGAGGGCCGAACGAATAAACAAACAAGTAAGTTTCGTGCTGGATACTCCAGCACGTTTTAGCAATTGTTTTCTTCCTCTCTCTCTCCCGTTCTCCACTCTCGAACACTCCACACCCCGAGTGCAGAGTGCTGCTGGTTTATATACTCTGGCCGAGGGATTTAACTAGTTGGTAATTATCTTATTATCCCCCGGCCAGAGTCTGCACGCGTTTGGTAAGGATGCATGACTGTCAGCTAGTTACATAATCAGTAGCTGATCAGCCATGCATCCTCACGAGGTTTTTAAATATAACAATAAAAGACGCGGCGCTTTTACCCGCGCCGCAAACAAAAATACAAATAATAATAAATAGGGGCGGGACACTCCGCCACACCTGGATTGCATCAAGCACCTATCTGTAGTTCTCACTGCGTTCCCTTTATACTGTACACAAGTGCTTGAACCAATCAAGGTGAATTCTCTGGTTCTGTTCAATTCTTTATTCAAACCCAGCTGTGCTTCTTCCTAGCAAATAAGCCCGTTGGTTTCTTCTAACTTTCCCATTGCAAATGCACAGCGCTTCTCATTGTCATCAAGTCAATGGCAGGGTCTGTATTATAATGAGACAGAATGCCACAATCTTAAAAGGTACAAGAAATAGGTTTTTATAAAATCAAATCATTATCTCACCCACCTATCATTCATCTTATTTAAATTCAATTTTTTTTCATGGCATGCTTGAAATGTTACTTTTTTTAATTGAGTTTAGCTGCTTCGCATCTCAGGATCTCTTTCCATTTACACAGCAGTTACTTAGTAAACACATGTGCACTTACACATCATTACAATGCTATCATGCATCGTTACAATGGACTTAACATGTAAATCTGAATGGAAAGTGTTACAAAGTACTGAAATACAGGACAATGCAGATATTACCATTGTCATTTACAACCGCAACATTGCAACTGCTAGGAGGCTTTTGAGAGTTTGCTAAGTGTGATTTACAGCCCCTCCACACACTGGAGTTCTCATCTACTGACAGTAGATGGCAGTGTCTCCATCAGAATGGCAGCACTGGAACAGAACAAAGATCAATGTGAAAACACTGCAGGCTGTGTATTACTGAGCTCCAGAGTAACAGTGAGAGCAGCCTGCTGTGCTTCCTTGCAAAACAGATTCACACTCCCCCACCTAATCAGCTCACTGCAGCATGGATGTGTGGAAGACTGCATGTGTGCAGCATGGATTTATGCACGGAATATCTGCTTTGAACGCATTTCTCCAGATCTCTTACATGCAGGATCAAGGAGATGGAATTAAAACAGTTTACTTGTGAATTCTCAAAAGAAATATTGACAAAAGCTTCTTTCCTAAAATCAAAAAGGGGTGTATATTTCAAGCCAGATGCCTGTGCCAGTTACCCTTTAAACAATGATCTGTGGGAATCAATCAGGGCCCATGTGTTTGCTAATAATCTGTGCTAATGGGCTGATTGTTCTATTAGTGCTCAATACACAGTCTAGGCTGAGTCTAAACTGACACATGGGACTGAATTAAAGATGAGAAAATCCCTCCTTGAAATACTCAAGGTCCTGATTAGAAATGAGAAATGATCAATTATAAAACACATGGCTTGAGTTGATGAGAGTAATCAGATTTGTTTGACACATTTCTCCAGCCCCTCTGTCCTTGTAGAGGGATTCCAGTGTGCAGTGTTTCTGGGAGTCAGCAATATAAACAAGCTGCTTTAAATAATGCAGAGAAACGTATGCAAATGTCCAGGGCTTCACTTCCTATTTAACTCTGCTGCAGTGCAGATAGGAGCAGGAGGAGAGGTAGCCTGTCTGCTGGTTACAACACTTTCTTCTTTCAATAACCACAATACTGCAGTACAATGGGGATTTTAACAGCTCTCTGTATAATAATGACAGCTCTATCAAGTAAGTATCTGACACTTGTGGAAATTAGCCTGCATTGATTCTGTATATTACTTGATGTTTTAGCAGTAGTTACTGTACGTTGTTTGCTTTTTTCCTCAAGGTGTCCGGTCTGATGTAGTGTTGACTGAGTCCGGACCAGCAGTTGTAAAGCCTGGAGAGTCCCATAAACTGTCCTGTAAAGCCTCTGGATTCACATTCAGCAGCTACTACATGGGCTGGGTTCGACAAGCTCCTGGAAAGGGTCTGGAATGGGTGGCCAGTATTTATAGCAGCTACATATACTATGCCACGTCTGTCCAGGGAAGATTCACCATCTCCAGAGACAATTCCAACAGCATGCTGTATTTACAAATGAACAGCCTGAAGACTGAAGACACTGCCGTGTATTACTGTGCTCGAGACCCACAGTGATGCAATCAAACCAAGCAGCCGTACAAAAACCCCTCTCTTCAGGACTGCAGCACTGATCACTCACAGGTTCTGCTTTCTTTTTCATGGTTGAGTTGTGGTAGCTCAACCATGAGATTCAGACTCTTGTCTGTTAGAAAACCACACACTCAATTTCAAAGAAAACACAAACAAGTGGCAGCTTCTATCTGTCGTGTTTTACTTGTACCTGCAGTCAGGGCCAGCGTGACCATATAGGCAGAACAGGGCGGCAAATTGAAGGGGGCGGCAAATACGCTACATAATTACATGTACGTGGTCTTGGAGCTGTGCAATCACCTCTTATAGTTACTCTAGTAATTCTGTCATTACCATCTGAGCAGAGTTTTATAAACTCCATTAATGGTGGGGGAGCTAAATCCTGCAAAGACTTAAACACCAAACCTGCATGGGAGTAATTTATGTAATTATCAAAACTTAACAGGTTATATTTCTTGAGTATATAACAGTGATGATACCTTGTCGGCTTTCTATCTAGAATTTGTAGACTTTGTTTATACAAAGAATTCAGAGGCTTAATTGCAGTCTTCCCAGCTTGTGAGCAGACAGTTACACAACAGGACAAATGAGAGAAACTCATAGAATGGAGATACAGCTTAGCAACAGTAACGGATACATTTGGTCTAATAACCCTAAAGTCAGCCACATTGAATTCACCAGTTTTAACAACCTTTGTATATGTTTGTGAAAGGAAAGTTGCGAGTCCATTATGACACCTAAATATTTAAATTCAGAAACTATACTAATCTTTTCCCCTTTTACAAAAATAGCAAACGGATTCTGTATTGTATTTCGCTCTATAGAGAAACAGACCTCGGTTTTACATCTCATCTGAAGGACGGAGCACAAGGAGGTGAAGTGACTTGCTCAGGGTCACACACACACACACACACACACACACACACACACACACACACACACACACACACACACAGTGAGTCAGTGGCTGAGCTGGGATTGAAGTCTTGCTATAGCGTTTCTTTCAGCAGGTTATACAGCATCTGTGTTGTTTTGCTGCGCACCAGACTGACAGCTGAGAGCTCTCTCGGTCAAAAGTGCGGTGCGATCAGGGGGCGTGGCTACCAGACTGCGTGTTCTGTGATTGGTTGTTTATGTTCTGTTAATGTGTTCGTCACACTGGGATTGCACGGACTGAACTGTAGGGGGCGGGGCGAGGGGAAGCTGGCTGACGGCCAATAATAATGTCGGGTTCCTCCGGTCACGGAAATCATGGAAAAGTCATGGAATTTTAAAACAGCGATTTCCAGGACTGGAAAAAGGATTGGAAAAGTGACGAAAAATTGCTTAGAAAAGGTTTAATATTATTTAAACTGCACTATATCTTGTTTAAGACTATCGTTTTTTGTCTCTGTCTGTTTCCTCGTTACTGTGATTAAGCACTAGTAATAATCTGAAGCAGTGAAGTACGCTACAATGGTTTTATTATTAAAAACGTGTCGTTCTTTATTACAATTTATTTTCAGATTTCATATGAAGCTTTTTCTGTTTATTCAATCAAACCAAGTACTAGTAGGAATTTGCTGGCACCATTTAAGACGTTTTTCAAGTCAATTAAGTAAGACTGGGAAAAGTAAACCTATATTATTATTATTATTATTATTATTATTATTATTATTATTATTATCTTCGTATAACACGCACGTCTGTAAACCTGACAGGTTGTTTTATTTCTTGATTTATTTCAGTTTCGTTTCACACGGACTTGCCTTTTTTCTTTTTGTGCTGATATTATACAAAATAAAATCCAAGCTACTGTCCAGACATAATGAGAGAGTAAAACGCCACCTCGGAGCTCCGTGACGTGTCGAGAGGACTCCTCCTTTGTGACGTCACGGGACTCCTGGGCCGCTTTTTCCTCTCTGATTCTGCGCAGTAGCTTGTATTGTATTCTCTATGTAAGGCCCTTCTCGTTATATTAGTCACTCGGCTTCGGCTGTACCAGCCCATTGGGGCAGTGGAGACAGAAACCAAAAAATGTACCATTGAGGCTTCATTCACACACTCTGAAGCCTTTTTAAAGCTCTTTCAATTACATTTATTCAAAGCGAAAATAAATACATTATTACTAATTGGTGTAGCTGCAAATGAACAGCCTGCAATCTGAAGACTGCTGTACCAGTGCATTGTCTCTTTCCTTCTCATTGTGTGCTATTGCTTTACAGTTCTCATTACCTGCCAGTAGATGGCAGTGTCTCCAACAGAATGGCAGCACTGTAACAGAATAAAGATCTGACACGTGTGCATTACTGAGCTTCACAGGAACAGAGAGATCAGTCTGCTGTTCTGCCTGCAAAACACAGTCACACTTCACCACCTCAGCAGCTTCATAGGACACAGAGAAGTCAAGAAGCATTTAGGGTTTATTGGAATCAGTTCACGGCTGGATATTGTTAAAAACACAACAAACAAAAAACCCAACTATCTCCCCCTCTCTTTCACTCCATTTTCTTTCTCCAAAATATGAACATAATGTTTGTGTTTAAAATGCCACTGATCAACACTGTTCCAAGGTTGTGGATTTCCCCAGCCCCTCTATCATAGTCGAGGGATTCCAGTGTGCAGTGTTTCTGGGAGTCAGCAATATAAACAAGCTGCTTTAAATAATGCAGAGAAACATATGCAAATGTCCAGGGCTTCACTTCCTATTTAACTCTGCTGCAGTGCAGATAGGAGCAGGAGGAGAGGTAGCCTGTCTGCTGGTTACAACACTTTCTTCTTTCAATAACCACAATACTGCAGTACAATGGGGATTTTAACAGCTCTCTGTATAATAATGACAGCTCTATCAAGTAAGTATCTGACACTTGTGGAAATTAGCCTGCATTGATTCTGTATATTACTTGATGTTTTAGCAGTAGTTACTGTACGTTGTTTGCTTTTTTCCTCAAGGTGTCCGGTCTGATGTAGTGTTGACTGAGTCCGGACCAGCAGTTAAAAAGCCTGGAGAGTCCCATAAACTGTCCTGTAAAGCCTCTGGATTCACATTCAGCAGCTACTACATGCATTGGGTTCGACAAGCTCCTGGAAACGGTCTGGAATGGGTGGGTCGTATTACCAGTGGTGGTGATACAGCTTATGCCCAGTCTGTCCAGGGAAGATTCACCATCTCCAGAGAGGATTCCAACAGCATGCTGTATTTACAAATGAACAGCTTGAAGACTGAAGACACTGCCGTGTATTACTGTGCTCGACACCCACAGTGAGGAAGTGCAATGCAGGACTCGTACAAAAACTATTCCATTACATACATGTGCATAGAAAGAGGAAGTGTGACTGGTAACTGGTATTCTGGTCTCTACATGAACTTCATAAAGTGCATCAAACTCTATTAAATGCGTTCAAAAGAATGAACATAAAGAGAGCCTGTGATATTATTGAGTCTGGTCACAGAACTGAGACCTGTGTGTCTCAGTCACAATGCTGGGATTGATTTCAGGATCAGCTCCATTACTGTGTGTCTCAGTCACAATGCTGGGATTGAGTTCAGGATCAGCTCCATTACTGTGTGTCTCAGTCACAATGCTGGTATTGATTTCAGGATCAGCTCCATTACTGTGTGTCTCAGTCACAATGCTGGTATTGAGTTCAGGATCAGCTCCATTACTGTGTGTCTCAGTCACAATGCTGGTATTGAGTTCAGGATCAGCTCCATTACTGTGTGTCTCAGTCACAATGCTGGTATTGAGTTCAGGATCAGCTCCATTACTGTGTGTCTCAGTCACAATGCTGGGATTGAGTTCAGGATCAGCTCCATTACTGTGTGTCTCAGTCACAATGCTGGGATTGAGTTCAGGATCAGTTCCATTACTGTGTGTCTCAGTCACAATGCTTGTATTGAGTTCAGGATCAGCTCCATTACTGTGTGTCTCAGTCACAATGCTGGTATTGAGTTCAGGATCAGCTCCATTACTGTGTGTCTCAGTCACAATGCTGGGATTGAGTTCAGGATCAGCTCCATTACTGTGTGTCTCAGTCACAATGCTGGTATTGAGTTCAGGATCAGCTCCATTACTGTGTGTCTCAGTCACAATGCTTGTATTGAGTTCAGGATCAGCTCCATTACTGTGTGTCTCAGTCACAATGCTGGTATTGAGTTCAGGATCAGCTCCATTACTTGTGGAAGGATTGGCTCACTTTTTCAGTTCCAGGGCACATGTTATTCTATAGTAATCACTGAGGAACTAGAAGGAAAGCACACTTAGTGTAAGGCTGAAACAATGCCCTTCTAATTCCATTAATTCCACTGCAGTTACCACATGCCTGTGTTGTCACTTCAATGGAATGTGTGCCCTGTAAGTGAAAGTCTCTCTGCAGTCCAGTCTAGAAGCATTGTTCTAAACAGCTGTCCACATCCCTGGAGGTGATTCATGCAGACTCACAGGGCTTCATTCTCCAGTGATCACACTGCACTGAGGAGGTACATGCAGACTCACAGGGCTTCATTCTCCAGTGATCACACTGCACTGAGGAGGTTCATGCAGACTCACAGGGCTTCATTCTCCAGTGATCACACTGCACTGAGGAGGTTCATGCAGACTCACAGGGCTTCATTCTCCAGTGATCACACTGCGCTGAGGAGGTTCATGCAGACTCACAGGGCTTTATTCTCCAGTGATCACACTGCACTGAGGAGGTTCATGCAGACTCACAGGGCTTCATTCTCCAGTGATCACACTGCACTGAGGAGGTTCATGCAGACTCACAGGGCCTCATTCTCCAGTGATCACACTGCACTGAGGAGGTTCATGCAGACTCACAGGGCTTCATTCTCCAGTGATCACACTGCACTGAGGAGGTTCATGCAGACTCACAGGGCTTCATTCACCAGTGATCACAATGCACTGAAGAGGTTCATGCAGACTCACATGGCTTCATTCTCCAGTGATCACACTGCACTGAGGAGGTTCATGCAGACTCACAGGGCTTCATTCTCCAGTGATCACACTGCACTGAGGAGGTTCATGCAGACTCACAGGGCTTCATTCTCCAGTGATCACACTGCACTGAGGAGGTTCATGCAGACTCACAGGGCTTCATTCTCCAGTGATCACACTGCACTGAGGAGGTTCATGCAGACTCACAGGGCTTTATTCTCCAGTGATCACACTGCACTGAGGAGGTTCATGCAGACTCACAGGGCTTCATTCTCCAGTGATCACACTGCACTGAGGAGGTTCATGCAGACTCACAGGGCCTCATTCTCCAGTGATCACACTGCACTGAGGAGGTTCATGCAGACTCACAGGGCTTCATTCTCCAGTGATCACACTGCACTGAGGGGGTTCATGCAGACTCACAGGGCTTCATTCTCCAGTGATCACACTGCACTGAGGAGGTTCATGCAGACTCACAGGGCTTCATTCTCCAGTGATCACACTGCACTGAGGAGGTTCATGCAGACTCACAGGGCTTCATTCTCCAGTGATCACACTGCACTGACACAGGGATTATCAGCATCACCACAATCTAATAATCATTTCAGCTGTTAGAAATGCAGCTCTTCAGCGCATGCTTCTCATCTGCACTGCGATCACTTCTTCTAATGATTGTATTAGGAATGACTTCCTCAGCATTGCACAAGAGCACAGGGCATTTAAAACCATGACCGTCTCACAGATGTCCAGTTGGAAGAGTCTGAACCAGCAGGTAAAAAGTGTGGGAGCCCACCAGTCTGAATCTGCCCATTCATGTCAATGTGGAATTCATCACATCTGCTGTGTCAGTAAATACATAACGGCATCATTAAAGTAACACAGAGTGAATATATCACTGTGATTTCAAACAGCCAGCGATTGACTGAAGAGATGAATCCCCTCATGTGCTCCACATCAAGCAAGACAAGAGACAGGTTTAAAAAACAAGAAGACTTTGAACAAGGACTGAGAGAATGAATAAAGGGTTCCAAATCAAACATCTGTCCTGTTTCAATGTTTATTCAGTTTATTTTTCTTGAGCTCATAATAAAACCTATTGGCAAATGGTATGAGGCTTTTGAGAGTTTGCTAAGTGTGATTTACAGCACCTCCACACACTGCAGTTCTCATCTCCTGACAGTAGATGGCAGTGTCTCCATCAGAATGGCAGCACTGGAACAGAACAAAGTTCAATGTGAAAACACTGCAGGCTGTGTATTATTGAGCTCCAGAGTAACAGTGAGAGCAGCCTGCTGTGCTTCCCTGCAAAACAGATTCACACTCCCCCACCTAATCAGCTCACTGCAGCATGGATGTGTGGAAGACTGCATGTGAGCAGCATGGATTTATGCACAGAATATCTGCTTTGAACGCATTTCTCCAGATCTCTTACATGCAGGATCAAGGAGATGGAATTAAAACAGTTTACTAGTGAATTCTCAAAAGAAATATTGAAAAATTCTTCTTTCCTAAAATCAATAAGGGGTGTATATCTCAAGCCTGATGCCTGTGCCAGTTACCCTTTAAACAATGATCTGTGTGAATCAATCAGGGCCCAGGTGTTTGCTAATAATCTGTGCTAATGGGCTGATTGTGCTATTAGTGCTCAATACACAGTCTAGGCTGAGTCTAAACTGAAGAATGGGACTGAATTAAAGAGGAGAAAATCCCTCCTTGAAATACTCAAGGTCCTGATTAGAAATGAGAAATGATCAATTATAAAACACATGGCTTGAGTTGATGAGAATAATCAGATTTGTTTGACACATTTCTCCAGCCCCTCTATCATAGTCGAGGGATTCCAGTGTGCAGTGTTTCTGGGAGTCAGCAATATAAACAAGCTGCTTTAAATAATGCAGAGAAACGTATGCAAATGTCCAGGGCTTCACTTCCTATTTAACTCTGCTGCAGTGCAGATAGGAGCAGGGGGAAAGGTAGCCTGTCTGCTGGTTACAACACTTTCTTCTTTCAATAACCACAATACTGCAGTACAATGGGGATTTTAACAGCTCTCTGTATAATAATGACAGCTCTATCAAGTAAGTATCTGACACTTGTGGAAATTAGCCTGCATTGATTCTGTATATTACTTGATGTTTTAGCAGTAGTTACTGTACGTTGTTTGCTTTTTTCCTCAAGGTGTCCGGTCTGATGTAGTGTTGACTGAGTCCGGACCAGCAGTTGTAAAGCCTGGAGAGTCCCATAAACTGTCCTGTAAAGCCTCTGGATTCACATTCAGCAGATATGCTATGCACTGGGCTCGACAAGCTCCTGGAAAGGGTCTGGAATGGGTGGCCAGTATTTATAGCAGTGGTACATACTATGCCCCCTCTGTCCAGGGAAGATTCACCATCTCCAGAGACGATTCCAACAGCATGGTGTATTTACAAATGAACAGCCTGAAGACTGAAGACACTGCCGTGTATTACTGTGCTAAAGACCCACAGTGATGCAATCAAACTAAGCAGCCGTACAAAATCCCCTCTCTTCAGGACTGCAGCACTGATCACTCACAGGTTCTGCTTTCTTTTTCATGGTTGAGTTGTGGTTGATCAACCATGAGATTCAGACTGTCTGTTAGAACACCAGACCACACTTTCTACAGGAAAATACAAACTGTAAAAGCGGCCATGCTGAGATTGTTACACCCCCCTCCCCCCCTCCCCACCACCAGGTGTAATTTAGAACTTTATTCATTACTCAAAACATCTCGGCTAAAAGCTCAAACACTTTTTCATGGTCCTCCCTACTGACAATCCCAGCTGCTGCTGGGGAGTGATCAGGTTTGGTTTATTTGCCAATACTTAGTGGAGGGAAGTATTAAAATAGGTAGAGCCTCTAAGTTAGTAAATACCAGAACACACTATTGACATGTCCAGTGGCTTCCTCCAATATTCCAGAGTGCAATCCATCATAAATGGATACCATGTGAAAGGGACTGCAGTTCCATTGTCTGCCAGTAGATGGTGGTGTCCTCAAAGGAAAGGTTTAGATGTGTTTTAAAAGAATGATCTATAAAAAGGTTATTTTCTCATTACCAAGTCAAACTGCTATTTCCACTGGAGTATCTGAACAATAAGCAACCTCCCTCCTTTATAATCAACACGTCCGGGCAGTCAGCTTGTTCTTTAGTGTGAAGGATTTTATTCCATCTCAATAACAATCCTCACCTCTCTTTACCAGGAAAAATAAAGACACAAACCCCAAAAATCAATGTGTTCAAATCTCTTCCCATCTGTCTGTCTAATGAATAGATAGCCCTTATAAAACAGTAATATAAAACAATATAGCCTACTAGTACTAATAGTACACTAAACCTATAATATTTTGACCCAGGTATATTTGCAGTATATTACTTTTTTATAAGGGAGATGTCAGTCTAAAGTGAAGCATCTAAATGGAAGCAGTCAGTTACAGAATTGGATTGTGTGTTTCTGTCTTATCAGTATTTATTACACGATGAACTGTTTATTCAGAGACTCTTCAATGCTTCTCCTCTACACAATTGTTGCCTAATGATCCATTGAACTGTTTGCTGTTTTATATGAAGAAAATCGCAGCTCCATTTGAATGCACTGCACACAAAGCCTCTATGCAAAGCAGGTGGCAGCTCCTCTCTACTTAAATACCTGAAGCAGCTCTCAGTGTTAGTCTGAGGAGAGACTGAAGCATCTGATACAGCAGAAGCCAAGCCTTCAAACAATGTGTTTCCTGAGAGATTTACTGCTGCTCTGTGTGGGTTTGCAGTGTAAGGAATCACAATCTAATATAAGAAAACAATTCTAATCAGAATTATTATTATTATTATTATTATTATTATTATTATTACAACTTGTGTGTTTTTGTTATTTTCAGATGCAGGCTGTGCTGAGGTTATAACCCAGCCCATTTCAGAAGTCGGAAAGCCAGGAGAATCTCTCAAGCTGTCTTGTAAAATCTCTGGATACTCTTTGACTGACAGCAGTAGCTGGTACGGCACAGGCTGGATTCGTCAGCCTCCCGGGAAAGCACTGGAATGGCTGGCAGTTGTGTGGTATGATGCAAACACAGCCTACCTGCCTTCAGTCCAGGGCCGGTTCACAGTCAGCAAGTCTGATTCCAGCAGCACTGTGTTCTTACAGATGAACAGCTTGAAGACTGAAGACACTGCCGTGTATTACTGTGCTCGATATCCACAGTGAGGAAGTGCAATGCAGGACTCGTACAAAAACTATTCCATTAGATACATGTGCATAGAAAGAGGAAGTGTGACTGGTAACTGATATTCTGGTCTCTACATGAACTTCATGAAGTGCATCAAACTTTATTAAATGTGTTCAAAAGAATGAACATAAAGAGAGCCCCTGATATTATTGAGTCGGGTCACAGAGCTGAGGCCTGTGTGGAACACAATTCTATTGTCTCTACAGAGAAGCTGTTCAGGATCAGTTCTGTTGGAAGGACTGGCTCACTCTTTCAGCTCCAGGACTCTTTGTTGTGTAGTAATGATTTGTAACAGCACAGGCTGAACCTTTAATCTAGTTAAGCTATTAAATTTTTTTCATCATTTTTTGCAGTTGTGCTTAATGTATTATGTCCATAGCCTATATATTATTATTTGTTTATTTAGCAGACGCCTTTATACAAGGAGTCCTACAGAGACTCGGGTGTGTTAACTATGCATCAGCTGCAGAGTCACTTACAACTACGTCTCACCCGAAAGACGGAGCACAAGGAGGTGAAGTTGTAGCAATTCCCATGCTACATAATGTGGGTGTAAGTCTCACCCACTTGTCCCTTTAATTAGGGTTAGTAGCCTGGCCAGGTTAAAACTTCATTTCCCATAGTTCCTTGCAACCAACCTCTGTTCATCCTCTCTCCCCATTGGCTCATTCAGATTTCCACCCCTCCAATCTCAGAGCTCCTTAGTAGCCAGCACTTGTATTAAAGCTGGCTAATCAGGCCTGAGGAAGACTTCCTTTCTCAGAGGAAGCCATTAAACTACAGCATTTTCTTTACTTAAATTTCAGTGAATCCATTACCATCCTTAGATAATCCCAGTGCATCCGTTCATTTTCTTTTGTCGCTGCACTTTGTCTAAACTGCTCTTTTTGTTTTCACTGTTACTTGTTTAAGTTTAGCTGTTTTTCTAGGTCTGTTTAGTGTTTGTTGTTTTATGTGTGACAGCCTCCATTTTTTCCTGATCCTCCTGATTTTTTCCAAACAACTGTTCACCATTCAACTCAACACTACTGGACAGTCTCAACAATTTCAACGTACTCAATGTTTTCAACTTTCTACAATCACCATCATTTCGGGACACTTTGCTGGACTGCCTTATTTGTGGGTGAGATCATTTCTTTTTTTGTTTGGATTTTTCTACTTTAATTTGATACTTTGTTTCCTGTATTTTTTCTGTTACTTTGTTATTTTGTTACTTTGTATGGATTTCAATTACCCTGCAATTACTGGACTTGTTGGGCATACCTGTCATTCTCCCACCATTGCCACAGAGACTGTTAAATGTAATTGTTTCCCCACCTGTATCTATTTATTTATCCTTGATCTTTATCTGTGTGTGTTGTGTTTGTGAGTGTGGGTTTATTGGAGACCCTCCGGACACTACATTCATTTCTACTTTGTGAATATGTTTAGCCTTCTGTTTGTCCCTACATACTTATCTGTACCATCTTATTTCTTACCTGTTACCTGCAATTATTTGAATTCCTTTCTTATTATTCATTTCATTCATTTGTTCATTTTTTCATTTGTTGACTTTATTGTTCACAATAATAAACTGATTGTTCTTGAAATTGACACCTCTGACGTCCCTGCTTTTGCTGTCTGTCACTCTTGCTGACTTATTTAGCTATAGGAATAGGGCCAGTAGTCTCTCCTTAGGGAGGACAGTGCAACTGCTTCTCAGTTGTGCAGAGTGATCGTTACAAAGTGACTTGCTCAGAGTCACACAATGAGTCAGAGTTTAAGGTGGGATTTGAACCGGGGACCTCCTGGTTACATGTCCTTTTTTTGAACCACTGGACCACACAGCCTCCATATTGATGCGTAACAAGTTTAGAGTGAATTCACTAAACAGTTGGCCTGTCTACCAGTTACAATCTAAAGAGAGTTCTCATTTATACACCTCTCCCCAATCAGAAATTAACACAGAATTCAATATTATATTAAAGAATCATAGAAACTATTTACAATATTCTGTGTCTGTATTTTTCAGTTCAATTACAGCATGTCTCGTCTCACTGCTTTCATCTACAAATCCTGCAGTGCTGAAGTAGGGGTTGAATCCTTCGCAAACTGTACACAGACATGACTTTGGTTTTATTCGCATAAAATGGTTGCTTGGTGGTTTTTTTGGGGGGGTGGAGGTGGGGGGTCCAGTTCACAGTCTTCCACCAGGGTCCAGAAACTCCCAGGGCGTCACTTTGCACTTGTTTCTATTCTCACGAGACCCGTTTCAAGGTCTCCTTCCCACTCATGCCCTGGCAATGGCAATGCAGTGGAAATGTACCCAGGATTCTCTGCTGCAGTACCAGCCCATCGGGGCAGTGGAGACAGAAACCAGCAATGTACCATTGAGGCTTCATTCACACACTCTGAAGCCTTTTCTAAGCTCTTTCAGTCACGTTTATTCAGAGTGAAAATAAATACTGTGCTACTAATTGAAAAAATCACTGCATTTGATAACTGCATTCTTTACACTGTCCTGCTTATTACCTGCTACAGTACAGTATTCAAAAATATGATTTTGTGAACAGTATGAGGCTTTTGAGGGTCCGATTCTGTCATGATCAAGGGCCCAACAATACAAAGCTCTAGTAACTCTAGTATTAGTTTGCTCAGGATTTCCAGAGACTGCTCCTCCACCCTGGTGTAGCTGCAAATGAACAGCCTGCAATCTGAAGACTGCTGTGCCAGTGCATTGTCTCTTTCCTTCTCATTGTGTGCTATTGCTTTACATGCAGCAGTTCTCATTTCCTGACAGTAGATGGCAGTGTCTCCTACAGAATGGCAGCACTGTTATTATTATTTATTTCTTAGCAGACACCCTTATCCAGGGCGACTTACAATCGTAAGCAAATACATTTCAAGTATCACAATACAAGTAATAATACAATTAAGAGCAAGATAACTACAATAACTTTGGTTCAAGCAAGTACAAGTGTGACAAAATACAATTCAATAATACATCAGATAACAGTGTCAGTGATAGTTACATCAGGATATGATTAAATACAAAATACTACAGATTAAACACTTGTCAGATTACAGTACTCAAGTACAGGATTAATTGTAACTAACTGTAACAGAACAAAGTTCAATGTGAACACAATGCAGGCTGTGTATTACTGAGCTCCAGAGTAACAGTGAGAGCAGCCTGCTGTGCTTCCCTGCAAAACAGATTCACACTCCCCCACCTAATCAGCTCACTGCAGCATGGATGTGTGGAAGACTGCATGTGTGCAGCATGGATTTATGCACGGAATATCTGCTTTGAACGCATTTCTCCAGATCTCTTACATGCAGGATCAAGGAGATGGGATTAAAACAGTTTACTTGTGAATTCTCAAAAGAAATATTGAAAAAAGTTTTTTTCCTAAAATCAATAAGGGGTGTATATTTCAAGCCTGATGCCTGTGCCAGTTACCCTTTAAACAATGATCTGTGGGAATCAATCAGGGCCCAGGTGTTTGCTAATAATCTGTGCTAATGGGCTGATTGCTCTATTAGTGCTCAATACACAGTCTAGGCTGAGTCTAAACTGACACATGGGACTGAATTAAAGAGGAGAAAATCCCTCCTTGAAATACTCAAGGTCCTAATTAGAAATGAGAAATCATCAATTATAAAACACATGGCTTGAGTTGATGAGAATAATCAGATTTCTTTGACACATTTCTCCAGCCCCTCTATCATAGTCGAGGGATTCCAGTGTGCAGTGTTTCTGGGAGTCAGCAATATAAACAAGCTGCTTTAAATAATGCAGAGAAACGTATGCAAATGTCCAGGGCTTCACTTCCTATTTAACTCTGCTGCAGTGCAGATAGGAGCAGGAGGAGAGGTAGCCTGTCTGCTGGTTACAACACTTTCTTCTTTCAATAACCACAATACTGCAGTACAATGGGGATTTTAACAGCTCTCTGTATAATAATGACAGCTCTATCAAGTAAGTATCTGACACTTGTGGAAATTAGCCTGCATTGATTCTGTATATTACTTGATGTTTTAGCAGTAGTTACTGTACGTTGTTTGCTTTTTTCCTCAAGGTGTCCGGTCTGATGTAGTGTTGACTGAGTCCGGACCAGCAGTTGTAAAGCCTGGAGAGTCCCATAAACTGTCCTGTAAAGCCTCTGGATTCACAATCAGCAGCAACTACATGAGCTGGGTTCGACAAGCTCCTGGAAAGGGTCTGGAATGGCTGGCCAGTATTTATAGCAGCAGCACATACTATGCCCAGTCTGTCCAGGGAAGATTCACCATCTCCAGAGACGATTCCAACAGCATGCTGTATTTACAAATGAACAGCCTGAAGACTGAAGACACTGCCGTGTATTACTGTGCTGCAGGCTCACAGTGAGGAAGTGCAATGCAGGACTCGTACAAAAACTATTCCATTAGATACATGTGCATAGAAAGAGGAAGTGAGAATGTTTACAGATGTCTGATCTGATATTGTTTTGAGCCAGTCTGGTTCTGAACTGAGAAAGCCAGGGGAGTCTGTAAAGATGTCTTGTAAAGTCTCTGGATTCACATTAAGCAGCAGCTATTGGATACACTGGATCCGGCAAGCTCCTGGGAAAGCTCTGGAATGGTTGCAGAACTGAACATAACCAATATACAATACTGTCCATCGATATAATGTCATTCTACTGGTTTCCATGGATACTTCCACCACAGCATAGCTGCAAATGAACAGCCTGAAGACTGAAGACACTGCCGTGTATTACTGTGCTCGAGACTCACAGTGAGAGAAGTGAAGCCTGAGCCCTTACAAAAACCCACTAGTGTGAATCCACTCATTCATGTCAAGGGGAAACGCAAAACTCTGCCAGACTTTGCTTTGTTAATGTATACTGAACATGAAGTTACGTGATTTCATTGAATTTCATGTATCTGACATATAGGCTGAAATATCTGTGTCCAGTGCTGACCACACAACTCCTCCTCAATTCAAATGATATTCCTCTTGGTCCCACTTCTGGACATTCCCAGCTTATTATAAAAACATCTTCAAAGAAACACAAACCCTACAGCGGCCCCGATATGATTCACACTGTCATCCTCACTTTCAATAGCCGTCCGAGTTCTCATATATTTAGGTGGAATTGTGGAAAAGAAACTTTGCATTGTACTGTTATATAAAGGGAAGATTTAGCACAATCCATGATGATGTGTTGCTGACTGACCAGCCTTTCATACCTCTAGGGACCTGGGTTGCAGTCCAACTGGTCAGGACTCCAGTACAATCAGTGTGGTGGTCACTTCTAGGTGTCCAGTGAACATTAGTCCACGTCACAAAAACAACCACACAATTCAGGGCAACACTTTCCATGAAGTGTCTGGAATTACTGTGTATTTACAGAGTAGTTACTTAGTAAATACATGTGCACTTACACATCATTACAATGTTAGTTACAATGTACTTAATGTGTCAAATGTCTTTGCACGATATACCCCGAACCCTATCCCTAACCCGAACCCTGTCCCATAGGAGTTAATGATGCCACTGTGTGAAAAGTATCACTATGAAGGACTGCAGTTACCTGTAAAGAAACCTGCTTTGTATGTTCACTGAGTCAATAAATCTGAGCTGCTTACACTGCCAATAAGAAGCGACTATTCATCCAAATCTCCCCACACTAATTCACAACACTATTGATGCATATATGTCTAGTGGTTTCCTCCCTGATTACAGAGTGCAATCCATGCTAAACAGATACAGAAAGGAAACCAGTGGAATGTTGGGTCCTGTGCACAGTACTGACAGCAGCCTGCTTTTCACATTTCCTGACAGTAGATGGCAGTGTCTCCAACAGAATGGCTGCACTGTAACAGTATAAAGATCTGACACATGTGCATTACTGAGCTTCACAGGAACAGAGAGATCAGTCTGCTGTTCTGCCTGCAAAACACAGTCACACTTCACCACCTCAGCAGCTTCATAGGAGACAGAGAAGTCAAGAAGCATTTAGGGTTTATTGGAAACAGTTTACGGCTGGATATTGTTAAAAATACAGCAAACAAAAAACCCAACTATCTCCCCCTCTCTTTCTTATTTCTCTCTATTTTCTTTCTCCAAAACATGATCATAATGTTTGTGTTTAAAATGCCACTGATCAACACTGTTCCAAGGTTGTGGATTTCCCCAGCCCCTCTATCATAGTCGAGGGATTCCAGTGTGCAGTGTTTCTGGGAGTCAGCAATATAAACAAGCTGCTTTAAATAATGCAGAGAAACGTATGCAAATGTCCAGGGCTTCACTTCCTATTTAACTCTGCTGCAGTGCAGATAGGAGCAGGAGGAGAGGTAGCCTGTCTGCTGGTTACAACACTTTCTTCTTTCAATAACCACAATACTGCAGTACAATGGGGATTTTAACAGCTCTTTGTTTAATAATGACAGCTCTATCAAGTAAGTACCTGACACTTGTGGAAATTAGCCTGCATTGATTCTGTATATTACTTGATGTTTTAGCAGTAGTTACTGTACGTTGTTTGCTTTTTTTCCTCAAGGTGTCCGGTCTGATGTAGTGTTGACTGAGTCCGGACCAGCAGTTATAAAGCCTGGAGAGTCCCATAAACTGTCCTGTAAAGCCTCTGGATTCACATTCAGCAGCTACTGGATGGGCTGGGTTCGACAAGCTCCTGGAAAGGGTCTGGAATGGGTGTCTACTATAAGCACTGGTGGTAGTAGTACATACTATGCCCAGTCTGTCCAAGGAAGATTCACCATCTCCAGAGACGATTCCAACAGCATGCTGTATTTACAAATGAACAGCCTGAAGACTGAAGACACTGCCGTGTATTACTGTGCTCGAGGCTCACAGTGAGGAAGTGCAATGCAGGACTCGTACAAAAACTACAGCAATATTATAATGTGGATAAAAAGGGGAACTGTGAATGCTAATTAGTATTGTGGCATCTACATGAGCTTGAATAACTCATATCAGACTGTATTAAATGTGATTAACAATAATAGAAGGAAGAGACTCCTGTAGCACTGATATTTAGTGCTGTGAACCCGACTCCCCCCATGATCCCCTTTACACTCGTGGGAAACTTGTAAAGAAATAATACAGAAAGAAACCCAAGCCCAGAGAATCCCAACACAACACTGAGCTATTGCATTGAAACAAAAGGAATTGATGAGAAATAAAGAGAAAGAAAGACTGGATGGCACTTTCATTCCAGGGAACATATTCCATAGTATTGAGTGAGAAACCACAGTGGAATGATTCATTATACTGGGATCACTTGGGAATGAATCAAGCATGGCTTTGTGACCACAGTATTGTCCTTGATACTGTACTGTCCTTACATTATTATTATTTATTTCTTAGCAGACGCCCTTATCCAGGGTGACTTACTGTAATTACAATGCATCACATTCCAAAGCATCACATTCCAAACAGCATTCCCTCTCAGCTTTGTAGATGCTGAGGAACTTGCTGTTTCGACTGAGAAAGGGGAAATTATCAGTGAGAAACGTTCGATCGCATCAGCTGTTTAATCTATTATTTGTGTTGCCTTGCACAATTTCGAAACAATATTCCATGAGAAGTATCTCAACAATTTCACAATTTGCTTTACCTTTAAACATATACAAGACATTTCTTCTGCCTGTGATTCTCAATCACCCTCTGCTAATGTCTAATAAATATTTTGATGCAGAATATATTTCCCTTCATGAAGCCTGTGTGAGGTCCTCTCATAACTGCATCATAGATATAGACTGTGTGCTTAACTGGTGGTCTCAACAGCATTGCTTTATGTTGTATAAAACACTGGCACCTGCACTGCCTTCAACCCTCTCGAGAATCTTAACCTGAAGTTCTGACTGAAAAGCACAGAAATAAAACCAAACCACACTAGTGCACTCAACAGTGTAATAGATCAGCTCAAATCTATTTCAATTGGATATATTATTCCATAGATGGATTTATTATTAGATCACACTTAAATAAGAACACAGGCTGTGTTATAGAACTATGATCAATAACTGAAGCCCATGATAACCCCACACAGACTGACCATTATTAGTTATTACTAGTGTTTCAGTTTCCACACAATCGCTTTAAAAGTTTGGCCTAACTGCAATATCAGAATGATCCATCTCGTATTAAGGACTCCGGTTTGTCAGGAGCTACATTACGATCCTTTAAGAGTTCTGTATTGGACAGTAGCTGCTGCCACATCAATTCTTAATACAGTATATATTTTACAATAGATAACGTAGAGCAGGGAGTGTGAGTTAAATGTCAATGAACTTGTGACAGATATTTTATGAAAAGCAGGGGCTGCTTCTCTGTTGCTATGGCTGTGCTTTCGTCTCAAATCAAAGTACGGAACTTCCACTCTCGCAAAGCAATAATAATAATAATAATAATAATAATAATAATAATAATAATAATAATACAGAGAGAGATATTCTCACTGACAGAAGCATTTGTTTTGTTCGTTGTGGAATGATAACTCTAAAAGTCTTGGATCAGACCGCATCCAGAAAAGCGTCCCAGAGCGCACTTTGCAGGTTGTTTCCTTGTGTGCTTGGTGTTTAACTCGGTAGATGGAGTGATATTTGTGGAAGGAGGGTGGTCAGATGTTTTCTCAACACATTCTTGGTTAGCAATAGCAGGTGCAGCATCGCTAGTATTTTCACTACAGTCCTGTGATGATGTTCCCCTGCACGTCACGTTCATGTAGACTCAGATCCAGGGCTGCCAGATTTCTGACCAAATCAAGCGCAACCCATGCTAGAGTACGGGCGCTGATGCAAATTCCAACCCGCGACTCTCAAAAAACAAGCCCAATCCTTATTATAAGCGGATTTAGCAACTCTGCTCAGAGCTTATAGGCCGACCTACGCGGCTGGCAGCGAGCTCTGAACTAATGTGATGTATATTTTTAAGGCTGGAAATCAGCGAATCAGCTGCAAGATTCGACAGACGCAAATATTCTCATATTAACGCTTTGCAAGAATTCTCTCAAAATGAGATGTTTACCTCGATTTTGGAGTCTCGATTGAGGTGGATATTTATGATAATAACTTGTGAAAGATAGTAAACTGAGTGCGAAGGCTGTTGCCAGTTATTGTGAAAAATGCGCGCATTGTAGCCTCACAAGGAACGCTGAACAGCATCCGTTATAATTGGAGTGCACCTGTATAAACAAGCTGCTTTAAATAATGCAGAGAAACGTATGCAAATGTCCAGGGCTTCACTTCCTATTTAACTCTGCTGCAGTGCAGATAGGAGCAGGAGGAGAGGTAGCCTGTCTGCTGGTTACAACACTTTCTTCTTTCAATAACCACAATACTGCAGTACAATGGGGATTTTAACAGCTCTCTGTATAATAATGACAGCTCTATCAAGTAAGTATCTGACACTTGTGGAAATTAGCCTGCATTGATTCTGTATATTACTTGATGTTTTAGCAGTAGTTACTGTACGTTGTTTGCTTTTTTCCTCAAGGAGTCCGGTCTGATGTAGTGTTGACTGAGTCCGGACCAGCAGTTATAAAGCCTGGAGAGTCCCATAAACTGTCCTGTAAAGCCTCTGGATTCATATTCAGCAGCTACTACATGGGCTGGGTTCGACAAGCTCCTGGAAAGGGTCTGGAATGGCTGGCTTGGATTAACACTGGTGGTAGTAGTACAAGCTATGCCCAGTCTGTCCAGGGAAGATTCACCATCTCCAGAGACAATTCCAACAGCATGCTGTATTTACAAATGAACAGCCTGAAGACTGAAGACACTGCCGTGTATTACTGTGCTGCAGGCTCACAGTGAGGAAGTGCAATGCAGGACTCGTAGAAAAACTATTCCATTAGATACATGTGCATAGAAAGAGGAAGTGTGACTGGTAACTGGTATTCTGGTCTCTACATCAACTTCATAAAGTGGGGGTATCTCGGGGTTCACCTACGCTGGCAGCAGGAGCTACTATATGAACTGGATCAGACAAGAGCCTGAGAAGAGTCTGGAGTGGCTCGCAAACATGAGAGGAGACAAAGCTTACACTAACAATACCGACTCCATCAAAGTTCATCTACTACTCTGTACCTGCAGATGAACAGCCTGAAGCCTGTGTGTGTGTGTGTGTGAGTGTGTGTGTGTGTGTGTGTGTGTATTTACGTTTTTTTTGTCACATTTGATGTAAGAGTGTTTCAGTCTTTTGGTACAGATGGTAATTCTAAGTGATTTCGTTTTGCCGCTGCAACATGGTGAAAACAGCTAAACTCTTGGAGCTGTATAGAGACTCTCGGTCGTTTCAAACACGTTTTTCTAACTCCTCTCAATCCCACGACAAAAACATTGTCAATGTAAAAAAACAAGTTCGAAAAACGCAACAGCCGTTTAAAGGGGTGATATCAAACACAAAAGAACAAGTTAGGAGAAGCAATTAGGCCAATCTTGTCAAGCATCAAGCAAATAGGCACACTTGGAAAGGTGCTGGGGCCCAAGATTCACACAATTCCTGCTTCTAACTTGGCGCCTTTTTTTGATCGCTTCGCTCCACTTTATCGCTCCACTTGAAATGCTCTTTGTATGAATTGAAGTGACTGAGACTGAGACACACACACACACACACACACTTATGCTATGCACTTGTTATGCTAATTCTAAATATGCAAATGTGAACCTTACATGAGCCAATCAAATCGTGTGAAAGCATGAAGCAGGCGGAGCTCATTTGCATACAAACTCCAGATTTAGCTGCCAGTTAAATATTTAACTAAATGTTAAATCTAGCTAAGAGATTTAAGATTTATTTAAATAATTAGCTAACTGTTAAATCTTGTAACTAGATTTCTAAATGATATCTGAATGCACACATTTATAAAAAGCTGTATTTATTTTCTCCTCATTTCTGGCAGCCCATACTAACGGCGCTCGGAACTTTGGCATTTTTAAATCCTAACGGTCTCTGCTCAGCGGAGTGGAATGTTCAGGAGCCGGTTGCCTAGCAGCGTCTCCGCCTCCTTCTCTGCCCCGCCCCCTCTCTCCCTCTCTCGTTGCTCCAGCTAGGAGTTCACATTCAGCTTCCTTAGATTATATAGCGCCATTCTTTACTAACTTTTACAAATGAGCTTATTGGAGGCTTCGTGTTTTTAAGATGGTTCAGGTGCAGTCCGGACAGACTGACTGCAGCATCATTACAGTATACCGCACTGCGCTCGGCTTTGTGTGGAGGCTGATACACAAAATAATGAACGACTGGTAAAGAAATCACATGGATTGCTTTTTAATGCTAAATGTGGATCTGGTATTCTAAGTATTACCTACAATTAATAACTCAGCTGTATTCATATTCAGAATGTGATACAGTATTAAGACAGGGTCCAGTATTAGAAATAAATAAACACGCTTTGAGGGTGGATTGCTCAGATTGAGATTCAGTCTGGATCAGACTCGATCTCGGATTGAATCTTGGATTGATATTTTTTTTTCGTTGTGCAGATCGAGATTCAAATTCACGCACGCACACACACACACACACACACACACACACGCACACACACACACACACACACACACACACACACACACACGCACACACACACACACACACACACACACACACGCACGCACACACACACACACACACACACACACACACACACACACACACACACACACATACACACACACACACACACACACACACACACACACACACACACACACACACACACACACACACATATTAAGAGGAAGTGTGAATGTTTACAGATGTCTGATCTGATATTGTTTTGATCCAGTCTGGTTCTGAACTGAGAAAGCCAGGGGAGTCTGTAAAGGTGTCTTGTAAAGTCTCTGGATTCACATTAAGCAGCAGCTATTGGATACACTGGATCCGGCAAGCTCCTGGGAAAGCTCTGGAATGGTTGCTGAACTGTACATAACCAATATTCAATACTGTCCATCGATATAAGGTCATTCTACTGGTTTCCATGGATACTTCTACCACATCATAACTGCAAATGAACAGCCTGAAGACTGAAGACACTGCCGTGTATTACTGTGCTCGAGACTCACAGTGAGAGAAGTGAAGCCTGAGCCCTTACAAAAACCCACTAGTGTGAATCCACTCATTCATGTCAATGGGGAATTCATCCCATCTGCATGTGTTGTTTCAGTTAACACACAACGGCATCATTACAGTTACAGAGACAGAATATAACAATGTGGTTTAGAATATCCTACGTGTGGCTCAAGCCTTTACTCAAACACAAGCACTGACTATCTTCATTACAATGTCCCTCCCCATTTATCCCAATACAATAAAACAACACAGTGAGCCACACAGAGAGACATTCTCCAACAGTAAATTCACACAGACAGGTCAGACCCCTTCCCTAGCAAGTATTGGGACACACTCGGGCTGGGGGGACATTACCCCAAAACAATGGGTTTCTGCAATGAAAAAGTCAATACAAAGCTCTAGTAACTCTAGTATTAGTTTGCTCAGGATTTCCAGAGACTGCTCCTCCACCCTGGTGTAGCTGCAAATGATCAGCCTGCAATCTGAAGACTGCTGTACCAGTGCATTGTCTCTTTCCTTCTCTTTGTGTGCTATTGCTTTTCATGAAGCAGTTCTCATTGCCTGCCAGTAGGTGGCAGTGTCCCCTACAGAATGGCAGCACTGTAACAGTATAAAGATCTGACACATGTGCATTACTGAGCTTCACAGGAACAGAGAGATCAGTCTGCTGTTCTGCCTGCAAAACACAGTCACACTTCACCACCTCAGCAGCTTCATAAGACACAGAGAAGTCAAGAAGCATTTAGGGTTTATTGGAAACAGTTTACGGCTGGATATTGTTAAAAATACAGCAAACAAAAAACCCAACTATCTCCCCCTCTCTTTCGCTCTATTTTCTTTCTCCAAAACATGATCATAATGTTTGTGTTTGCAATGCCACTGATCAACACTGTTCCAAGGTTGTGGATTTCCCCAACCCCTCTATCATAGTCGAGGGATTCCAGTGTGCAGTGTTTCTGGGAGTCAGCAATATAAACAAGCTGCTTTAAATAATGCAGAGAAACGTATGCAAATGTCCAGGGCTTCACTTCCTATTTAACTCTGCTGCAGTGCAAAAAGGAGCAGGAGGAGGTGTAGCCTGTCTGCTGGTTACAACACTTTCTTCTTTCAATAACCACAATACTGCAGTACAATGGGGATTTTAACAGCTCTCTGTATAATAATGACAGCTCTATCAAGTAAGTATCTGACACTTGTGGAAATTAGCCTGCATTGATTCTGTATATTACTTGATGTTTTAGCAGTAGTTACTGTACGTTGTTTGCTTTTTTCCTCAAGGTGTCCAGTCTGATGTAGTGTTGACTGAGTCCGGACCGGCAGTTATAAAACCTGGAGAGTCCCATAAACTGTCCTGTAAAGCCTCTGGATTCACATTCAGCAGCTATCCTCTGAGCTGGGTTCGACAAGCTCCTGGAAAGGGTCTGGAATGGGTGGCTTTTATTCATACTGCTAGTACCCCAATATACTATGCCACATCTGTCCAGGGAAGATTCACCATCTCCAGAGACGATTCCAACAGCATGCTGTATTTACAAATGAACAGCCTGAAGACTGAAGACACTGCCGTGTATTACTGTGCTCGATACCCACAGTGAGGAAGTGCAATGCAGGACTCGTACAAAAAATATTACATTAGAAACATGTGCATAGAAAGAGGAAGTGTGAATGTTTACAGATGTCTGATCTGATATTGTTTTGAGCCAGTCCAGTTCTTAACTGTAAAAGTGAAGCCTGAGCCCTTACAGAAACCCACTAGTGTGAATCCACTCATTCATGTCAATGGGGAATTCATCCCATCTGCATGTGTTGTTTCAGTTAACACACAACGGCATCATTACAGTTACAGAGACAGAATAGAACAATGTGGTTTAGTCCCAAATCAGATTTTTAAACACAGACGATAATATTAATAATGTTGGATTTATACAACACACAGAAACACAAACCCAGATTTATACTGTATAAAGAGAGCAAGTAGCTGAAGCTGCTTCTGAACTACATGCATCTACACTGTACTGTTAACAGTAAAATAGAGAAGGAAACAGTCAAAGGAAAGCCACTGTAGCAAACCCTGATGTGAGCAATGATTTCAGGGTGCTTTGCATCAAGCCACAGTGGAATGATTCATTATACTGGGATCACTTGGGAATGAATTAAGCATGGCTTTGTGATCACAGTACTGTCCTTGATAACTGCTGCCTTTTATACTGGATTATTATGCAGTGCCCATAAAGTGTGGATATGTTTGTGAATCCTTATTAATTCTATATCCTTTAAATGTTAATAGAAATGTGCTTCCAATGTGGTACAAAGTCATAATGACATGCTTATTCCAGACAGTGCTGGGGAGCGCCCTGGAGCTGAAAACTAAGCGTGTTACATCTTTCTGATGAGGAGACACAACTCTGTGTTCTCTACTGTCGTGTCTAAAGGTCACAAATCAGGTACTATTTAAGCAATAATGACCGACAGGCAGGGTTTTCCCTGGCTGTTAATGCCCCGCCTGGGAGAGTTGAAGGTCCGAGGCGTTAACGGCCAGGAAATGCCCCAGTGTAGCATCTCATTACTGAACAAGACATGGGAGGCATTGCACAGCTCTGCATCGTACTGTACTGCTTGGCAGGTAGGAGCCTGGACTGATTGAATTACAGTCATTCACACACACACACTGTAAACCCAAGTCATTGGCTTGTGAATAATATCTGGCTTTTGCAGCAGCCATTTCGAACAGCGTTGTGTGTTGCTTTGAGGTCAGTGAAGGGTTTTGATGTGCTTTTCTGCTTTCAGGTGTTTGGGCGGACATTGTGTTGAAGCAGTCCGATCCTGAGGTTAGAAAGCCAGGAGACTCTGTGAAACTGTCCTGTCAAGGCTCCGGGGAAGATGAGGATGGGGATACCATCACTGCTTATGGGATGAGCTGGATTCGACAAGCTGCTGGGAAGGGGCTGGAATGGGTGGGCTACATTAGCACTGGTGGTAGTAGTACAAGCTATGCCCCGTCTGTTCAGGGAAGATTCACCATCTCCAGAGACGATTCCAACAGCATGCTGTATTTACAAATGAACAGCCTGAAGACTGAAGACACTGCCGTGTATTACTGTGCTGCTGCACAGTGAGTCAGTTCAATGCTCTGCTCGTACAGAAACTCTACAAACAGTGGACTGCTCTACAGCACACTGCACTGAGGAGCAATACGGTTAGCTGAACCATTCTCTTGATCATCATCAATGCAATTTAGATGCAATTCCATGTTATTTACTCTGGACCTAGAGAAAGATCTGACACTTGAATGCTCAGTTAAGATGAAAGGCATTTACTAGAGCAGACTGCATAGAAAATCTGCAATGATGTCTCTCTGCTTTGTTTGTTCACTGCAACCAAGTCTCAGTTTCAAGAGCTCTGCTCACACTGCCAATAGAGATAGGAACTATTTATCCATATCTTCAACACAAACTCAGAAAATCTGCAGCAATACTGAAACAAGCTGTTGGCATGCACAGTGGTGTCCTGCCATCTTGCAGAGTGCAATCCATGCTAAATAGGTCCCATGCAGCTACACTGGGGCTGTGTTTGACATGCTTTCAGTTTGTGTAGAGACAGGATTGTTCAGGGACTCAACAGAAACACTCCGTCACAAACACAAGGACTTGGGGGTTGATTTGATGCACTTGTAATCTGCTGGGATAAGACACAGCTGGATGTTTTACTGCAGTTTACAGCACTGAGGAATAACCCTGGATTGCATCAAGCACCTATCTGTAGTTCTCACTGCGTTCCCTCCATACTGTACACAAGTGCTTGAACCAATCAAGGGGAATTCTCTGGTTCTGTTCAATTCTTTATTCAAACCCAGCTGTGCTTCTTCCTAACAAATAAGCCCCTTGGTTTCTTCTAACTTTCCCATTGCAAATGCACAGCGCTTCTCATTGTCATCAAGTCAATGGCAGGGTCTGTATTATAATGAGACAGAATGCCACGATCTTAAAGGGTTCTAAATACAGCATCCTGTCCTGTTTCAATGTTTATTCAGTTTATTTTTCTTGAGCTCATAATAAAACCTATTGGCAAATGGTATGAGGCTTTTGAGAGTTTGCTAAGTGTGATTTACAGCACCTCCACACACTGCAGTTCTCATCTACTGACAGTAGATGGCAGTGTCTCCCTCAGAATGGCAGCACTGGAACAGAACAAAGTTCAATGTGAAAACACTGCAGGCTGTGTATTACTGAGCTCCAGAGTAACAGTGAGAGCAGCCTGCTGTGCTTCCCTGCAAAACAGATTCACACTCCCCCACCTAATCAGCTCACTGCAGCATGGATGTGTGGAAGACTGCATGTGTGCAGCATGGATTTATACACGGAATATCTGCTTTGAACGCATTTCTCCAGATCTCTTACATGCAGGATCAAGGAGATGGAATTAAAACAGTTTACTTGTGAATTCTCAAAAGAAATATTGAAAAAGCTTCTTTCCTAAAATCAATAAGGGGTGTATATTTCAAGCCTGAAGCCTGTGCCAGTTACCCTTTAAACAATGATCTGTGTGAATCAATCAGGGCCCAGGTGTTTGCTAATAATCTGTGCTAATGGGCTGATTGTTCTATTAGTGCTCAATACACAGTCTAGGCTGAGTCTAAACTGACACATGGGACTGAATTAAAGAGGAGAAAATCCCTCCTTGAAATACTCAAGGTCCTGATTAGAAATGAGAAATGATCAATTATAAAACACATGGCTTGAGTTGATGAGAGTAATCAGATTTGTTTGACACATTTCTCCAGCCCCTCTATCATAGTCGAGGGATTCCAGTGTGCAGTGTTTCTGGGAGTCAGCAATATAAACAAGCTGCTTTAAATAATGCAGAGAAACGTATGCAAATGTCCAGGGCTTCACTTCCTATTTAACTCTGCTGCAGTGCAGATAGGAGCAGGAGGAGAGGTAGCCTGTCTGCTGGTTACAACACTTTCTTCTTTCAATAACCACAATACTGCAGTACAATGGGGATTTTAACAGCTCTCTGTATAATAATGACAGCTCTATCAAGTAAGTATCTGACACTTGTGGAAATTAGCCTGCATTGATTCTGTATATTACTTGATGTTTTAGCAGTAGTTACTGTACGTTGTTTGCTTTTTTCCTCAAGGTGTCCGGTCTGATGTAGTGTTGACTGAGTCCGGACCAGCAGTTATAAAGCCTGGAGAGTCCCATAAACTGTCCTGTAAAGCCTCTGGATTCACATTCAGCAGCTACTACATGCACTGGGTTCGACAAGCTCCGGGAAAGGGTCTGGAATGGGTGTCTACTATAAGCTATGATGGTAGTAGTACATACTATGCCCAGTCTGTCCAGGGAAGATTCACCATCTCCAGAGACAATTCCAACAGCATGCTGTATTTACAAATGAACAGCCTGAAGACTGAAGACACTGCAGTGTATTACTGTGCTCGAGACCCACAGTGATGCAATCAAACCAAGCAGCCGTACAAAATCCCCTCTCTTCAGGACTGCAGCACTGATCACTCACAGGTTCTGCTTTCTTTTTCATGGTTGAGTTGTGGTCGATCAACCATGAGATTCAGACTCTTGTCTGTTAGAAAACCACACACTCAATTTCAAAGAAAACACAAACAAGTGGCAGCTTCTATCTGTCGTGTTTTACTTGTACCTGCAGTCAGGGCCAGCGTGACCATATAGGCAGAACAGGGCGGCAAATTGAAGGGGGCGGCAAAAACGCGACATAATTACATGTACGTGGTCTTGGAGCTGTGCAATCACCTCTTATAGTTACTCTAGTAATTCTGTCATTACCATCTGAGCAGAGTTTTACTTACTCCTTTAATGGTGGGGGAGCTAAATCCTGCAAAGACTTAAACATCAAACCTGCATGGGAGAAATTTATGTAATTATCAAAACTTAACAGGTTATTATTATTTATTTCTTAGCAGACGCCCTTATCCAGGGCGACTTACAATCGTAAGCAAATACATTTCCAGTGTTACAGTACAAGTAATACAATAAGAGCAAGAAATACAATAACTTTTGTTCAAGCAAAGTACAAGTGTGACAAACCACAATTCAATAATACAGCAGATAATAGTGATAGTTACATCAGGATATGATTAAATAGTGATAGTTACATCAGGATGTGATTAAATACAAAGTACTACAGGTTAAACACTTGGCAGATTACAGTATTCTGAAGTACAGGATTAAATGCAGTAAAATAGGGGGCAGATAAGAGCAAAATAAAGCACATTTACATGAAGGGTGATAGTGTCCCAGGATACAAACAGAGTTCTACAGGTGCTGTTTGAAGAGGTGAGTCTTAAGGAGGCGCCGGAATGTGGTCAGGGACTGGGCAGTCCTGACATCTGTAGGAAGGTCATTCCACCACTGCGGAGCAAGGGTGGAGAAGGAGCGGGCTCTGGAGGCAGGGGAGCGTAGCGGAGGTAGAGCCAGTCTTCTAGTGCAGGCGGAGCGGAGAGGTCGAGTGGGGGTGTAGGGAGAGATGAGGGTCTGGTTATAGGTTATATCTCTTGATTATATAACAGTGATGATATCTTGTCGGCTTTCTATCTAGAATTTTTTTACTTTGTTTATACAAAGAATTCAGAGGCTTAATTGCAGTCTTCCCCGCTTGTGAGCAGACAGTTACACAACAGGACAAATGAGAGAAACTCATAGAATGGAGATACAACTTAGCAACAGTAACGGATACATTTGGGTCTAATAACCCTAAAGTCAGCCACATTGAATTCCCCAGTTTTAACAACCTTTGTATATGTTTGTGAAAGGAAAGTTGCGAGTCCATTATGACACCTAAATATTTAAATTCTGAAACTATACTAATCTTTTCCCCTTTTACAAAAATAGCAAACAGATTCTGTATTGTATTTCACTCTATAGAGAAACAGACCTCGGTTTTACATCTCATCTGAAGGACGGAGCACAAGGAGGTGAAGTGACTTGCTCAGGGTCACACACACACACACACACACACACACACACACACACACACACACACAGTGAGTCAGTGGCTGAGCTGGGATTGAAGTCTTGCTATAGCGTTTCTTTCAGCAGGTTATACAGCATCTGTGTTGTTTTGCTGCGCACCAGACTGACAGCTGAGAGCTCTCTCGGTCAAAACTGCGGTGCAATCAGGGGGGCGTGGCTACCAGACTGAGTGTTCTGTGATTGGTTGTTTATGTTCTGTTAATGTGTTCGTCCAATAATAATGTCGGGTTCCTCCGGTCACGGAAATCATGGAAAAGTCATGGAATTTTAAAACAGCGATTTCCAGGACTGGAAAAAGGATTGGAAAAATGATGAAAAAATTGCTTAGAAAAGGTTTAATATTATTTAAACTGCGCTGTATGTTGTTTAAGACTATCGTTTTTTTTGTTTTTGTCTCTGTGTTTCCTTGGCTGTTTCCGTGCATTTTATTTGTATTTTCTGTGGTTGTTAAGTAACAAACTTGGCAACGAAGGCATGTACGTCACTGCTTAACCATTGCCAGAAAAGCGAGGGGGGGGGGGGGGGGGGGTATATATATATATATATTATCGTGGAAAACTGTAAAAATGTTTTTGCAGGCACTTTATTTTTGTGAGTGTAACTTGATTGAGACCGTAGGCGCCTAACCCATAGAGCACAGGGGGGGCAATACCGGTATACATTTTGACCCTTCACGTTTTTGCTGGGTAGTCACTATTATTTTGTTATGGTTTTGCATTTAAAAGGCTTAAAAATGTAAAAAATAATAATGATAAATAAATAAATAAATACCTTGAAAGTCATTTAGAAGACACCAGAAGAAAAGAAGAAAAAAAAACACACACAATAAATCTCACCCTACAGGAACATTGGTTTGACCCAAGTCCGCGCTGCACTGTTTACAGGTGACGTCAGCAGCAACGTGTCTGGGTAGTTTTGGTTTAGAGACTACAAAAAAATGTGACGTCACCCTTTGATCTTTCAGTGGATTATATCTACGAATCGTCTAACTAAAGTGGCAGTGTGGCTTTGAAGAGAAGGGGAGTGCGGGGCAGATGTAGTGTTGAGAAACGAATAGACACTTTCAGCTACGAATCCACAGAAAACTGAGGATTCGTTAACAAACCACAGTCACAAACAATTCACAAAAAAAGCGCGTGTCTTTTTAATAAATAACAATTAGCGATACTTTTATACCGTTTAAACATAATTGATTTCCACTTTCAGCACACAGTACAGTACAATATATTTTCTTGTGCTTCGGAAATAACTCTAGCTTTCTTTTTATGCAAACCAACTCCTGATTTGGCCAAAAGTTTCACTTTCCCATCAGGAACACTGCGAAAACTTTCAAACTCTGGGTCATTTAACAAACTGAAAGTGCGTCCCTGCAGTCTTAAATGCTGTCTACACATTACAGGTTCGTATAGTGAATTACCACAGTACTCCTCTCCGTTACATCTTCTTACTTCTGTCACAAAACAGCTAAGGCTGTATGACAACGTAGCATGATCCATATTGACTAAATCTCCACTAATTACACGCATCTCAGATTTAATGTCCGCTTTTGAATTCCTTTCATTTAACCAAACTTCAAACAGATTCACAGCCCATTTACATTTTGCGCGAGTACTTCCAGAAAATCGATCGCTTGCAAAGATATTAACTTCTTTATCCGTTTTAGGTGCAGCAAAACGCTTACTTTCCGCTTTCTCCTTTGTTATTTTCATTCTTTTTATTTTTCTAATGCCACCTTCATGGTCTAAATTTATAACAAAGTCCTCGTTGCTATCTTCACTTATAACACAATCTGTCGTCTGTGTCAATGGGATTTCAGGTTCAGACTCGGAACTCATGACGGCACACCAGCAAACTCATACACAATGTAGCCTATTAATAGAAATGTCAATTACCAAATTAGAGTTCAATTACTCTCATTATTGAACAATTGTCAATTAGGAAGAAATGTTTTAAATGGGATAAACCACGGTAAGTGCTGAATCGGTAAAATGATCCACAGTGTCTCGTGTCTGACGGCACTCGAACCGGTGGATTATTTTACCGATTCAACACTTCCCGTGGTTTCTCCCTTACATATTCATTAAAAAAGACGAGAGAACCAGACGGGTTTTGTTTTCTCTGAGTGTGTTTTTTTTGTGTGTCGCTGCGGGTTCATGAACGGATTTAAGTTCAGCATCAACTCTAAATAAAACGTCGTTCCTGTTATTAAGCACTAGTAATAATCTGAAGCAGTGAAGTACGATAGAATGGTTTTATTATTAAAAACGTGTCGTTCTTTATTAAAATTTATTTTCAGATTTCATATGAAGCTTTTTGTGTTCATTCAATCAAACCAAGTACTAGTAGGAATTTGCTGGCACCATTTAAGACGTTTTTCAACTCAAGTAAGACTGGGAAAAATAAGACGAAATTATTATTATTATTATTATTATTATTATTATTATTATTATTATTATTATTATTATTATTATCTTCGTATAACACGCACGTCTGTAAACCTGACAGGTTGTTTTATTTCTTGATTTATTTCAGTTTCGTTTCACACGGACTTGCCTTTTTTCTTTTTGTGCTGATATTATACAAAATAAAATCCAAGCTACTGTCCAGACATAATGAGAGAGTAAAACGTCACCTCGGAGCTCCGTGACGTGTCGAGAGGACTCCTCCTTTGTGACGTCACGGAACTCCCGGGCCGCTTTTTCCTCTCTGATTCTGCGCAGTAGCTTGTCTTGTATTCTCTATGGAAGGCCCTTCTCGTTATATTAGTCACTCGCCTTCGGCTCGGGGCATTTAACGACACGAGGCGGTCCTTCCCACACGAGAGAGCCTCTTCTTCGGGGTCTGTTTAGAATGACTTTGCCCAAAAGGAAGCGAATACGAGAGTTTCCAAAGATTCCTAAATACTGTCTTTTAATTCTGTGCCTCCAAAGACATGTAATTAGGTTTTAAGAATGAAGCGTACCGTTTGGTTTTGTGTCTCAGCAGTTTGTCAGTCCCAGACTGTTGTGAAAAATTATATATTAAATAAACGGGGTGAAATGTGTTCAGCAGATTATTCTGCGTTGAATTGCAACTGTGGAAGCATTCAGGGAGAGAAAAATGTAAAGCGTAGTTCATCTGAAACCTCCCTACAGAAGGAGTACAGTTAAAAAAAAACGTTTTAAACCTCCGTGCTAGACGTATAACCTGTCACGCCACAAATTTCCCCCAACGCATATTTTTTAATGTATTAATTTTAGTAATTTCTCATCCTATACAGCAGCCCACCGCGTACCCCACTGCTCTGGGGCTACAGTAAGGGCGGATATTATAAAAGGAAGGGGTGGGGCAATTGCCTCCACGCTGCTTTTCTAATTGGTGTAACAGAAAGATTGACAGTGGGGCGGGGTTTCTTCTCGGTGGATCTGGCGCTTCATTGGTGCGCTGTGTGGTGATGCTGTAGTGGGCGTGGTGTGGTTCTGTGCACACGTGGTAAGCTGTAGAGTATGCTGTTGCACCGCGAGGCAGGACAGCAGCCACAGATACGAAATTTACTAACGAGAAAATAAAAATGACACATTTTACGTCTGGGTTTTCAACGTTTACTCTAAAAATCGGGACAAATGGCGTCCCGAGAGTACCTCGATCGGGACGCGGGACAAAGCCCCTAATATCGGGATGATCCCAATTTGATCTGGACGTCTGGTCACCCTACATAGCCATAATAATAATAATAATAATAATAATAATAATAATAATAATAATAATAATACGTGTTAACAAATTATCACATAATTACGCGATATGGATCATTTCTGGGGGCTTTTTTCACAACCATGTTGTTTGTGTCGATGCGCTGTAAGTACCATACAGTCACTCTAATAAGCACATGTACTGCCCTGACTCACGAGTAAATCCTTTACCAGCTTTGAATAAACGGAACTGTGCGATCACATCTGTCCATGCAGAATGTTTATGCGGGTCTATACACTGTTGTTAAATTAAATAAATACTATTTGTTTTAAAACATATTTTTGGTTGTACCGTTAATTTACTAAGAGTATACAAACAGGAAACAAGTATCATGTGACACACCTGCAGAAATTGAATGTTAAGCAAAGATATTCTATTTAACAAGATACTCGATTAATCTGTTGACAGGTGAGTTTCGCGTGGCCGCTGCAGATCCACATTATAAACACACAAGCACAGCAATAGCGTGTAACGTCTTCAGGTTGCGCATTGAATTGAAAAAGAAAGACTGACGGTGCGTTCACTTAGATCATTCTGCGCAGAATCTGACCAGTTTAGTCAATGATCTTCTAAGAATTGGTCAGAATCTGCACAGAATCTGCAGAGAATGGTCTCCGTGAACACACCCTTAATCAGCCTATCAGTGCGTCTGTACTGGCTTTTCTGTGACCTGCTGTACTGTGCGGAGCAGGTGGGACACAGGCAGGGCTGCATTGTTTTCATTCAGGTTGCTAAAATCTAGTTTTCAGCATTAGACGTAAAATACCAAAAATGGACGACAAAGCAAAACAAGCACAGTATATTTCTGTTGAGGATCGTGTCGAGACATTCCCCAAAGAAACTGTACATTCTTTTTGTATTTTCTTTTTCAATATTCACCCTTTGTCCCCGGGTGACCTCATTGTATTTGATAACTGCATTCTTTACACTGTCCTGCTTATTACCTGCTACAGTACAGTATTCAAAAATATGATTTTGTGAACAGTATGAGGCTTTTGAGGGTCCGATCCTGTCATGATCACGGGCCCAACAATACAAAGCTCTAGTAACTCTAGTATTAGTTTGCTCAGGATTTCCAGAGACTGCTCCTCCACCCTGGTGTAGCTGCAAATGAACAGCCTGCAATCTGAAGACTGCTGTACCAGTGCATTGTCTCTTTCCTTCTCATTGTGTGCTATTGCTTTACATGCAGCAGTTCTCATTTCCTGCCAGTAGAGGGCAGTGTCTCCAACAGAATGGCAGCACTGTGACAGTATAAAGATCTGACACATGTGCATTACTGAGCTTCACAGGAACAGAGAGATCAGTCTGCTGTTCTGCCTGCAAAACACAGTCACAATTCACCACCTCAGCAGCTTCATAGCACACAGAGAAGTCAAGAAGCAGTTAGGGTTCATTGGAAACAGTTTACGGCTGGATATTGTTCAAAACACAGCAAACAAAAAACCCAACTATCTCCCCCTCTCTTTCGCTCTATTTTCTTTCTCTAAAATATGAACATAATGTTTGTGTTTAAAATGCCACTGATCAACACTGTTCCAAGGTTGTGGATTTCCCCAGCCCCTCTATCATAGTCGAGGGATTCCAGTGTGCAGTGTTTCTGGGAGTCAGCAATATAAACAAGCTGCTTTAAATAATGCAGAGAAACGTATGCAAATGTCCGGTGCTTCACTTCCTATTTAACTCTGCTGCAGTGCAGATAGGAGCAGGAGGAGAGGTAGCCTGTCTGCTGGTTACAACACTTTCTTCTTTCAATAACCACAATACTGCAGTACAATGGGGATTTTAACAGCTCTCTGTATAATAATGACAGCTCTATCAAGTAAGTATCTGACACTTGTGGAAATTAGCCTGCATTGATTCTGTATATTACTTGATGTTTTAGCAGTAGTTACTGTACGTTGTTTGCTTTTTTCCTCAAGGTGTCTGGTCTGATGTAGTGTTGACTGAGTCCGGACCAGCAGTTATAAAGCCTGGAGAGTCCCATAAACTGTCCTGTAAAGCCTCTGGATTCACATTCAGCAGCTACAGCATGAACTGGGTTCGACAAGCTCCTGGAAAGGGTCTGGAATGGGTGGCTTATATTTATAGCAGCAGCACATCCTATGCCCCGTCTGTTCAGGGAAGATTCACCATCTCCAGAGACGATTCCAACAGCATGCTGTATTTACAAATGAACAGCCTGAAGACTGAAGACACTGCCGTGTATTACTGTGCTCGAGAGCCACAGTGAGGAAGTGCAATGCAGGACTCGTACAAAAACTATTCCATTAGATACATGTGCATAGAAAGAGGAAGTGTGACTGGTAACTGGTATTCTGGTCTCTACATGAACTTCATAAAGTGCATCAAACTCTATTGTGTTCAAAAGAATGAACATAAAGAGAGCCCCTGATATTATTGAGTCGGGTCACAGAACTGAGGCCTTTGTGTCTCAGTCACAATGCTGGTATTGAGTTCAGGATCAGCTCCATTACTGTGTGTCTCAGTCACAATGCTGGTATTGAGTTCAGGATCAGCTCCATTACTGTGTGTCTCAGTCACAATGCTGGTATTGAGTTCAGGATCAGCTCCATTACTTGTGGAAGGATTGGCTCACTTTTTCAGTTCCAGGGCACATGTTATTCTGTAGTAATCACTGAGGAACTAGAAGGAAAGCACACTTAGTGTAATGCTGAAACAATGCCCTTCTAATTCCATTAATTCCACTGCAGTTACCACATGCCTATGTTGCCACTTCAATGGAAGGTGTGCCCTGTAAGTGAAAGTCTCTCTGCAGTCCAGTCTAGAAGCATTGTTCTTAAGAGCTGTCCACATCCCTGGAGGAGGTTCATGCAGACTCACTGGGCTTCATTCTCCAGTGATCACACTGCACTGAGGAGGTTCATGCAGACTCACAGGGCTTCATTCTACAGTGATCACACTGCACTGAGGAGGTTCATGCAGACTCACAGGGCTTCATTCTCCAGTGATCACACTGCACTGAGGAGGTTCATGCAGACTCACAGGGCTTCATTCTACAGTGATCACACTGCACTGAGGAGGTTCATGCAGACTCACAGGGCTTCATTCTCCAGTGATCACACTGCACTGAGGACGTTCATGCAGACTCACAGGGCTTCATTCTCCAGTGATCACACTGCACTGAGGAGGTTCATGCAGACTCACAAGTCTTCATTCTCCAGTGATCACACTGCACTGACACAGGGATTATCAGCATCACCACAATCTAATAATCATTTCAACTGTTAGAAATGGAGCTCTTCAGCGCATGCTTCTCATCTGCACTGCGATCACTTCTTCTAATGATTGTATTAGGAATGACTTCCTCAGCATTGCACAAGAGCACAGGGCATTTAAAACCATGTCCTTCTCACAGATGTCCAGTTGGAAGAGTCTGAACCAGCAGGTAAAAAGTGTGGGAGCCCACCAGTCTGAATCTGCCCATTCATGTCAATGTGGAATTCATCACATTTGCTGTGTCAGTAAATACATAACGGCATCATTAAAGTAACACAGAGTGAATATATCACTGTGATTTCAAATAGCCAGCGATTGACTGAAGAGATGAATCCCCTCATGTGCTCCACATCAAGCAAGACAAGAGACAGGTTTAAAAAACAAGAAGACTTTGAACAAGGACTGAGAGAATGAATAAAGGGTTACAAATCAAACATCTGTCCTGTTTCAATGTTTATTCAGTTTATTTTTCTTGAGCTCATAATAAAACCTATTGGCAAATGGTATGAGGCTTCTGAGAGTTTGCTAAGTGTGATTTACAGCACCTCCACACACTGCAGTTCTCATCTCCTGACAGTAGATGGCAGTGTCTCCCTCAGAATGGCACCACTGGAACAGAACAAAGTTCAATGTGAAAACACTGCAGGCTGTGTATTACTGAGCTCCAGAGTAACAGTGAGAGCAGCCTGCTGTGCTTCCCTGCAAAACAGATTCACACTCCCCCACCTAATCAGCTCACTGCAGCATGGATGTGTGGAAGACTGCATGTGTGCAGCATGGATTTATGCACGGAATATCTGCTTTGAACGCATTTCTCCAGATCTCTAACATGAAAGATCAAGGAGATGGGATTACAACAGTTTACTCGTGAATTCTCAAAAGAAATATTGAAAAAGCTTCTTTCCTAAAATCAATAAGGGGTGTATATTTCAAGCCTGATGCCTGTGCCAGTTACCTTTTAAACAATGATCTGTGTGAATCAGTCAGGGCCCAGGTGTTTGTTAATAATCTGTGCTAATGGTCTGATTGTTCTATTAGTGCTCAATACACTGTCTAGGCTGAGTCTAAACTGACACATGGGACTGAATTAAAGAGGAGAAAATCCCTCCTTGAAATACTCAAGGTCCTGATTAGAAATGAGAAATGATCAATTATAAAACACATGGCTTGAGTTGATGAGAATAATCAGATTTGTTTGACACATTTCTCCAGCCCCTCTATCATAGTCGAGGGATTCCAGTGTGCAGTGTTTCTGGGAGTCAGCAATATAAACAAGCTGCTTTAAATAATGCAGAGAAACGTATGCAAATGTCCAGGGCTTCACTTCCTATTTAACTCTGCTGCAGTGCAGATAGGAGCAGGAGAGGTAGCCTGTCTGCTGGTTACAACACTTTCTTCTTTCAATAACCACAATACTGCAGTACAATGGGGATTTTAACAGCTCTCTGTATAATAATGACAGCTCTATCAAGTAAGTATCTGACACTTGTGGAAATTAGCCTGCATTGATTCTGTATATTACTTGATGTTTTAGCAGTAGTTACTGTACGTTGTTTGCTTTTTCCCTCAAGGTGTCCGGTCTGATGTAGTGTTGACTGAGTCCGGACCAGCAGTTGTAAAGCCTGGAGAGTCCCATAAACTGTCCTGTAAAGCCTCTGGATTCACATTAAGCAGCTACTGGATGCACTGGGTTCGACAAGCTCCTGGAAAGGGTCTGGAATGGGTGTCTGCTGTTAATGGTGGTACTACATACTATGCCCAGTCTGTCCAGGGAAGATTCACCGTCTCCAGTGACAATTCCAACAGCATGGTGTATTTACAAATGAACAGCCTGAAGACTGAAGACACTGCCGTGTATTACTGTGCTCGAGACCCACAGTGATGCAATCAAACCAAGCAGCCGTACAAAAACCCCTCTCTTCAGGACTGCAGCACTGATCACTCACAGGTTCTGCTTTCTTTTTCATGGTTGAGTTGTGGTAGATCAACCATGAGATTCAAACTGTCTGTCTGTTAGAACAACAGACCACACTTTCTACAGGAAAATACAAACTGTAAAAGCGGCCATGCTGAGATTGTTACACCCCTCCCTCCCTCCCCACCACCAGGTGTAATTTAGAACTTTATTCATTACACAAAACATCTCAGCTAAAAGCTCAAACACTTTTTCATGGTCCTCCCTACTGACAATCCCAGCTGCTGCTGGGGAGTAATCAGGTTTGGTTTATTTGCCAATACTTGATGGAGGGAAGTATTAAAATAGGTAGAGCCTCTAAGTTAGAAAATACCAGAACACGCTATTGACATGTCCAGTGGCTTCCTCCAATATTCCAGAGTGCAATCCATCATAAATGGATACCATGTGAAAGGGACTGCAGTTCCATTGTCTGCCAATAGATGGTGATGTCCTCAAGGAAAAGGTTTAGATGTGTTTTAAAAAAATGATCTATAAAAAGGTTATTTTCTCATTAGCAAGTCAAACTGCTATTTTCACTGGAGTATCTGAACAATAAGCAACCTCCCTCCTTTATAATCAACACGTCCGGGCAGTCAGCTTGTTCTTTAGTGTGAAGGATTTTATTCCATCTCAATAACAATCCTCACCTCTCTTTACCAGGAAAAATAAAGACACAAACCCCAGAAATCAATGTGTTCAAATCTCTTCCCATCTGTCTGTCTAATGAATAGATAGCCCTTATAAAACAGTAATATAAAACAATATAGCCTACTAGTACTAATAGTCCACTAAACTTATAATATTTTTACCCAGGTATATTTGCAGTATATTACTTTTTTATATAAGGGACATGTCATTCTAAAGTGAAGCATCTAAATGGAAGCAGTCAGTTACAGAATTGGATTGTGTGTTTCTGTCTTATCAGTATTTATTACACGATGAACTGTTTATTCAGAGACTCTTCAATGCTCCTCCTCTACACAATTGTTGCCTAATGATCCATTGAACTGTTTGCTGTTTTATATGAAAAAATCACAGCTCCATTTGAATGCACTGCACACAAAGCCTCTATGCAAAGCAGGTGGCAGCTCCTCTCTACTTAAATACCTGAAGCAGCTCTCAGTGTTAGTCTGAGGAGAGACTGAAGCATCTGATACAGTAGAAGCCAAGCCTTCAAACAATGTGTTTCCTGAGAGATTTACTGCTGCTCTGCTTGGGTTTGCAATGTAAGCATCTCCACTCCTCATGAAGTCATGTTAATGATTATTATCACTCCTCTAATCATTCTTATTAAAAGCCTTGTCTCTTCATTGTTTCCAGATGCACGCTGTGAGGTTGTATTGACCCAGTCTGGGGCAGAGCTGAGGAAGCCTGGAGAAGCTCTCCAGTTGAAATGTGAAGTCAGCGGGTTCACTTTGAGCAGCACATGGATGGGTTGGATCCGCCAGGCTCCTGGGCAAGGACTGGAATGGCTTATCTGGTATTACGGCTCTGGAAATGAGCACTACAACTCGGCTATCAAAGGAAGATTCATTCCTTCTAAAGACAGCTCAAACTTCTACTTGCAAATGAACAGCCTGAAGACTGAAGACACTGCCGTGTATTACTGTGCTCGAGACCCACAGTGAGGAAGTGCAATGCAGGACTCGTACAAAAACTATTACATTAGGTACATGTGCATAGAAAGAGGAAGTGTGAATGTTTACAGATGTCTGATCTGATATTGTTTTGAGCCAGTCTGGTTCTGAACTGAGAAAGTGAAGCCTGAGCCCTTACAAAAACCCACGAGTCTGAATCCACTCATTCATGTCGATGGGGAATTCATCCCATCTGCATGTGTTGTTTCAGTTCACACACAACGGCATAATTACAGTTACAGAGTCCGGATATAAATGTGGTTTAGTCTCAAATCAGATTTTTAAACACAGACGATAATATTGATAATGTTGGATTCATACAACACACAGAAACACGAACCCAGATTTATACTGTATAAAGAGAGCAAGTAGCTGAAGCTGCTTCTGAACTACATGCATCTACACTGTACTGTTAACAGTAAAAAAGAGGAGGAAACAGTCAAAGGAAAGCCACTGTAGCAAACCCTGATGTGAGCAATGATTTCAGGGTGCTTTGCATCAAGCAAGCCAATCCAATATGGAAGTGGAGGCTCTGCACCTTCAAGTTATTCACTCTGAAAAATGTTCATCAGAAAACATGTGTTTGTGAAAGAAGGCAGCACTAGCTGACACAATGCCATTGAAGTGTCCCTCCCCATCTCTCCCAGTAACTTTAGAACATGCCCCCCCCCCCCCACACACACACACACCGTGTAGCAAGAAACACACACAGAGAGGGCTGGCTTTCCTCCGCTCCACACATCAATAAATGCATCACGACTGGGACTGAGGCATTTTGTCTTCATTTCAGCCTGAATGTGTTTCTGCAATGGAGACTCCCACACTGGGGCCACACACTCATATATATATACACACACATGCATTTACTAAGTAACTACTCTGTAAATACACAGTAATGAGAGACGATTCATGGAAAGTGCTGCGGATGAATTCAATCTCTTTTGGGTGTTTATACACAGCAGATGAGAAAGTGACACTGAGAGGTTTCTGGTGCTTCAATACAGAAGTGGATTTTGTATTGGTTCAATAAATGATACTGGAAATGATACTTTACCACATGTGTTTTACACACAAAATACCACAACAAATTTAACCCAGTTGTCTATATTAGTGACGATTATAATAATTGTTGCATTGTCACCACTAGGGGTCGCCAGTTTCACAATTCACTGCTATTCTCAGATATTCTCTCTCTATCAATAAAAGCCCCAAGCCTCTTGTTTGTTGTGAAGCTCAATGTCAGGATCACTGGTTTCCCCTCATGCTCTTCCTGTGCTTCCACACGCTGCCTGCCAGCTGCAATCCCGTCTATTTGAACCCACTGAAGAGTGTCTATGCAAATCTCAGCACAGCCACTTCCTATTTAAACCCAGCTCGCTGCCTAGCAGTTAAACTGTGCTGGGGAGAAATCAGCCTCTTTCAGTGTGTTTTTAAGTGTGAGTTTTACTCCAGAACACAGAAGTGACGTTTGGAGTGTAAGAGAACAGGAGAAAATGTTGATTTTTATTAAGTGGATCATTTTGTTGTCTTCGCCATCATGTAAGTATAAAACCCCAGCTGAGCAACACTGAAACATCTTCCCACACAGAGACATGGCTTCATTGCATCCCTGGACTGATTGCTTTTATTTTTCTACAGGGTTTAATTTTTATTTATTACTGTTTTCTGTTTTTTTTACTGGTTATTATCTGTTAAAAGTTCAAGTTATAATTGCACAATTTCTTTTCTATTTTTTTCTATTCAAAGATGTATCAGGTATCACACTCACTGAGACCGAGTCAGAGATGAAAAAGCCCGGCGAGTCACTGAAGCTGTTTTGTAAAGTCAGTGGGTTTGATGTAAACGGCTACTGGATGGGCTGGATTCGGCAGACTCCAGGGAAGGGGCTGCAATGGCTCGCTAGCATTGGTAGTAGAAGCGATACAGAACATCACTCAGACACCATCAAGGACCGGTTTAGAGCATCCAAAGACTTTTCCAATCACATTTTCTTTTTTCAAATGAACAGCCTGAAGACTGAAGACACTGCCGTGTATTACTGTGCTCGAGGCTCACAGTGAGAGAAGTGAAGCCTGAGCCCTTACAAAAACCCACTCGTGTGAATCCACTCATTCATGTCAATGGGGAATTCATCCCATGTGCATGTGTTGTTTCAGTTAACACACAACGGCATCATTACAGTTACAGAGACAGAATATAACAATGTGGTTTAGAATATCCTACGTGTGGCTCAAGCCTTTACTCAAACACAAGCACTGACTACCTTCATTACAATGTCCCTCCCCATTTCTCCCAATACAATAAAACAACACAGTGACCCACACAGAGAGACGCTCTCCAACAGTAAATTCACACAGACAGGTCAGACCCCTTCCCTAGCAAATATTGGGACACACTCGGGCTGGGGGGACATTACCCCAAAACAATGGGTTTCTACAATGAAAAAGTCAATACAAAGCTCTTGTAACTTTAGTATTAGTTTGCTCAGGATTTCCAGAGACTGCTCCTCCACCCTGGTGTAGCTGCAAATGAACAGCCTGCAATCTGAAGACTGCTGTACCAGTGCATTGTCTCTTTCCTTCTCATTGTGTGCTATTGCTTAACATGCAGCAGTTCTCATTTCCTGACAGTAGATGGCAGTGTCTCCTACAGAATGGCAGCAGTGTAACAGTATAAAGATCTGACACATGTGCATTACTGAGCTTCACAGCAACAGAGAGATCAGTCTGCTGTTCTGCCTGCAAAACACAGTCACACTTCACCACCTCAGCAGCTTCATAGGACACAGAGAAGTCAAGAAGCATTTAGGGTTTATTGGAAACAGTTTACAGATGGATATTGTTAAAAATACAGCAAACAAAAAACCCAACTATCTCCCCCTCTCTTTCGCTCTATTTTCTTTCTGCAAAATATGAACATAATGTTTGTGTTTAAAATGCCACTGATCAACACTGTTCCAAGGTTGTGGATTTCCTCAGCCCCTTTATCATAGTCGAGGGATTCCAGTGTGCAGTGTTTCTGGGAGTCAGCAATATAAACAAGCTGCTTTAAATAATGCAGAGAAACGTATGCAAATGTCCAGGGCTTCACTTCCTATTTAACTCTGCTGCAGTGCAGATAGGAGCAGGAGGAGAGGTAGCCTGTCTGCTGGTTACAACACTTTCTTCTTTCAATAACCACAATACTGCAGTACAATGGGGATTTTAACAGCTCTCTGTATAATAATGACAGCTCTATCAAGTAAGTATCTGACACTTGTGGAAATTAGCCTGCATTGATTCTGTATATTACTTGATGTTTTAGCAGAAGTTACTGTACGTTGTTTGCTTTTTTCCTCAAGGTGCCCGGTCTGATGTAGTGTTGACTGAGTCTGGACCAGCAGTTGTAAAGCCTGGAGAGTCCCATAAACTGTCCTGTAAAGCCTCTGGATTCACATTCAGCAGCTATGCTATGAACTGGGTTCGACAAGCTCCTGGAAAGGGTTTGGAATGGCTGGCTTGGATTAGCGGTGGTGGTAGTAGTACAAGCTATGCCCCGTCTGTTCAGGGAAGATTCACCATCTCCAGAGACGATTCCAACAGCATGCTGTATTTACAAATGAACAGCCTGAAGACTGAAGACACTGCCGTGTATTACTGTGCTCAAGGCCCACAGTGAGGAAGTGCAATGCAGGACTCGTACAAAAACTACAGCAATATTATACTGTGGATAGAAAGGGGAACTGTGAATGCTAATTAGTATTGTGGCATCTACATGAGCTTGAATAACTCATATCAGACTGTATTAAATGTGATTAACAATAACAGAAGGAAGAGACTCCTGTAGCACTGATATTTAGTGCTGTGAACCCGACTCCCCCCATGATCCCCTTTACACTCGTGGGAAACTTGTAAAGAAATAATACAGAAAGAAACCCAAGCCCAGAGAATCCCAACACAACACTGAGCTATTGCATTGAAACAAAAGGAACTGATGAGAAATAAAGAGAAAGAAAGACTGGATGGCACTTTCATTCCAGGGAACATATTCCATAGTATTGTAGTTATATATAGTATTCCATTGTTTGATATTTTGTTCAATTAGCTGTTTGTTTATAAATAAAAATAATTGGTTTGGCAGCAAACTTATCTGTGATCTGTGTGCGCGTGTGTGTGTCTGGGTGCGGATCAGTACCTGTGTGTGTGTGTGTCAGTCACACACACACAGACACTGAGACACACACACACACACTGAGACACACACACACACTGAGACACTTCCACACAGAGACACACTGTGAGACAAACACACTGAGACACACACACAGAGACACACACGCACACACTGACACACACAGAGACAGAGACACATACTGTGAGCCAAACACACACTGAGACACACACACACACACACACACACACAAACACTGAGACACACACACTGAGCCACACACACACACTGAGACACTTCCACACAGAGACACACACACAGAGACACACACACACACACACGCACACACACACACACACGCTAAGCGGGCGGAGCTCATTTGCATACAAACTCCAGATTTAGCTGCCAGTTAAATATTTAACTAAATGTTAAATCTAGTTAAGAGATTTAAGATTTATTTAAATATTTAACTAAATGTTAAATCTAGTTAAGAGATTTAAGATGTATTTAAATATTTAACTAAATGTCAACTCTAGCTAAGAGATTTAAGATTTATTTAAATATTTAGCTAAATGTTAAATCTAGCTAAGAGATTTAATATTGTAATATTGTGTTAAGTCTTGTAACTAGATTTCTAAATGATATCTGAATGCACACATTTATAAAAAGCTGTATTTATTTTCTCCTCATTTCTGGCAGCCCATACTAACGGCGCTCGGAACTTTGGCATTTTTAAATCCTAACGGTCTCTGCTCAGCGGAGTGGAATGTTCAGGAGCCGGTTGCCTAGCAGCGTCTCCGCCTCCTTCTCTGCCCCGCCCCCTCTCTCCCTCTCTCGTTGCTCCAGCTAGGAGTTCACATTCAGCTTCCTTAGATTATATAGCGCCATTCTTTACTAACTTTTACAAATGAGCTTATTGGAGGCTTCGTGTTTTTAAGATGGTTCAGGTGCAGTCCGGGCAGACTGACTGCAGCATCATTACAGTATACCGCACTGGGCTCGGCTTTGTGTGCAGGCTGATACACAAAATAATGAACGACTGGTAAAGAAATCACATGGATTGCTTTTTAATGCTAAATGTGTATCTGGTATTCTAAGTATTACCTACAATTAATAACTCAGCTATATTCATATTCAGAATGTGATACAGTATTAAGCCTTTACTCAAACACAAGCACTGACTATGTTCATTACAATGTCCCTCCCCATTTCTCCCAAAACAATAAAACAACACAGTGAGCCACACAGAGACACGCTCTCCAACAGTAAATTCACACAGACAGGTCAGACCCCTTCCCTAGCAAGTATTGGGACAGACTCGGGCTGGGGGAACATTACCCCAAAACAATGGGTTTCTGCAATGAAAAAGTCAATACAAAGCTCTAGTAACTCTAGTATTAGTTTGCTCAGGATTTCCAGAGACTGCTCCTCCACCCTGGTGTAGCTGCAAATGAACAGCCTGCAATCTGAAGACTGCTGTACCAGTGCATTGTCTCTTTCCTTCTCATTGGGTGCTATTGCTTTACATGCAGCAGTTCTCATTTCCTGACAGTAGAGGGCAGTGTCTCCTACAGAATGGCAGCACTGTAACAGTATAAAGATCTGACACATGTGCATTACTGAGCTTCACAGGAACAGAGAGATCAGTCTGCTGTTCTGCCTGCAAAACACAGTCACACTTCACCACCTCAGCAGCTTCATAGGACACAGAGAAGTCAAGAAGCATTTAGGGTTTATTGGAAACAGTTTACAGATGGATATTGTTAAAATACAGCAAACAAAAAACCCAACTATCTCCCCCTCTCTTTCGCTCTATTTTCTTTCTCAAAAACATGATCATAATGTTTGTGTTTAAAATGCCACTGATCAACACTGTTCCAAGGTTGTGGATTTCCCCAGCCCCTCTATCATAGTCGAGGGATTCCAGTGTGCAGTGTTTCTGGGAGTCAGCAATATAAACAAGCTGCTTTAAATAATGCAGAGAAACGTATGCAAATGTCCAGGGCTTCACTTCCTATTTAACTCTGCTGCAGTGCAGATAGGAGCAGGAGGAGAGGTAGCCTGTCTGCTGGTTACAACACTTTCTTCTTTCAATAACCACAATACTGCAGTACAATGGGGATTTTAACAGCTCTCTGTATAATAATGACAGCTCTATCAAGTAAGTATCTGACACTTGTGGAAATTAGCCTGCATTGATTCTGTATATTACTTGATGTTTTAGCAGTAGTTACTGTACGTTGTTTGCTTTTTTCCTCAAGGTGTCCGGTCTGATGTAGTGTTGACTGAGTCCGGACCAGCAGTTGTAAAGCCTGGAGAGTCCCATAAACTGTCCTGTAAAGCCTCTGGATTCACATTCAGCAGCTACTACATGAACTGGGTTCGACAAGCTCCTGGAAAGGGTCTTGAATGGGTGGCTCTTATTGGCACATCTAGTAGCCCTATAAACTATGCCCCGTCTGTCCAGGGAAGATTCACCATCTCCAGAGACGATTCCAACAGCATGCTGTATTTACAAATGAACAGCCTGAAGACTGAAGACACTGCCGTGTATTACTGTGCTAAAGACCCACAGTGATGCAATCAAACCAAGCAGCCGTACAAAAACCCCTCTCTTCAGGACTGCAGCACTGATCACTCACAGGTTCTGCTTTCTTTTTCATGGTTGAGTTGTGGTCGATCAACCATGAGATTCAGACTGTCTGTTAGAACAACAGACCACAATTTCAACAGGAAAATACAAACTGTAAAAGCGGCCATGCTGAGATTGTTACACACACCCCTCCCTCCCTCCCTCCCCACCACCAGGTGTAATTTAGAACTTTATTCATTACACAAAACATCTCGTCTAAAAGCTCAAACACTTTTTCATGGTCCTCCCTACTGCAATGGCACCACATTGATGGACAATTCTCTGTTCAGAGATGCTGAGATACTGAGTTGTCAAGGAGTCTGATCTTCTATATTTTAGCAGCTAACCAAAATACAATTTGCTAAGCAAGGGCAGGGCTTGTTTGTCTTGTTTTATGCTCTTTCAGTCAGTACAAAGCTCTAGTAACTCTAGTATTAGTTTGCTCAGGATTTCCAGAGACTGCTTCTCCACCCTGGTGTAGCTGGAGATCAGGGGCGGCACCACGCTTGGGCCTGAGGGGCCTGGGCCCCCCCATTTTGCTCGTGGTCCCACCCAGTTACGGAGCAATTGAGAATTAAAAAGATTTCATGCCAAACCGTATCAGACTGTAATCCGCTGCGGCGAGTCTAGCTCATCCTTGTGGTTCAAAAACTATATCCGTCCCACCCACCTCAGCACCGTTGTCATGGTTATGAAAAAAAAAGATTGGTGATTGGACGGCTGAGATATGAGATCTTACGTCTTCGATACTATAGCATCGAAATTACAGTGCATCAGCAGCATACATACAGGAACATTTCTTTTATTGCAAGGCATGCAAGCAACTAGCTTGAGCAGCTGCTGTTTAGTTATTTGTTACATTTGTAATTAGCAATCTAATTACCTAGAGAGGGCAGCAGTGTGGAGTAGTGGTTAGGGCTCTGGACTCTTGACCGGAGGGTTGTGGGTTCAATCCCAGGTGGGGGACTCTGCTGCTGTACCCTTGAGCAAGGTACTTTACCTAGATTGCTCCAGTAAAAACCCAACTGTATAAATGGGAATTGTATGTAAAAATAATGTGATGTCTTGTAACAATTGTAAGTCTAAGAAATATAATAATGCCGAATGTTTAACCAACTTTGCAGTAAACCAGAGCTATATTTGTGTCTTACGCATTAGCTATGTCCCGACAAATTTTGTAAAAAGAAAACGAACCGACGAATCAACAAATGCGCCAGTAATGTAAGTACCTACATTTAATTTGATCAACTTGAATTCAGTTGACTGATGCAGCTGAGATGTATGTTATGCTCAACTAATGCCTCTATTCCTGTTTCGTTTTTGTTCCCATGTAACTGACACGTTTTTAAAGCTCAAAGGGAAGGATTAACATTCACTTTTAGTCACTGTATGGGAGCTTTTTAAAATTTAAGCTCACTTTGGGAAGTTGAAACACGTGTGAGAGCTTTTGTCAGACGCTGACGTTATGGATTTTGTGCTGCTTTGCCTGTTGGTGGTAAATCGGATTTCCGACTGTCAAAATGTTTTGGTAGAGTGCGCGTTCGTGGAGAATATGGAGCTATTTCTGAGAGCATAGAGTCAAAGATCTTCTAGTTACTATAAAGATCTTTGATAGCGTGTCCTCAGTACGCATATTAGTAATTACGTCATTACGTTTACGTCATTAAGTCATAAACGACCCGTCCGTGAAAATGTGGAGCCCAGCCAGGAATTAAATCCTGCAGCCGCTACTGCGTTAGATACCAGTTTTATAGTAGTTAAGGAACACAGTACGGTGCTGTACAAATAAGGACCGATGAAAATGCGATGTGTTTGAAGCAGCCTGCGTATCCTGTATCAAGTGTTATTTATAACTCTAATCTCATGCATGGGGGTAGAATCCATTGATCATAAATATTGTCATTGTAAAACCTGTTTGTAACCAGTGATGATTGGATATAGTCGTATATCGTTTTGTGACGATGTAAAAACACATACTGTGGTGTACAGTAATTTGTTTACACGTTGATCTGTATTGTAAGGATCCTGGCGATGGCCTCGTCCTGCACATTGGGTTTGTCTTGTGGGTCTTGTTTGTTGGGTCTCGTTTAGTGTTCTGTGTATTGCAGGGCTGTCGCGAGGGGTACATTTTGACCTTCGAAGGTTCGGAACACGTCACCGAAGGAAGGTTCGAACCTGCGATGGGGCTCATTTGCATAATTTCTTGGTGACGTCACCCTAGCTGCTTGTTTATATTTGATTGATTTACAGGTAATCCATATCAATGGAATAAAACACTTACATGTAGTTTAAAAATACGTTATATAGAACAGTAATCATGTTTTATAATTTAATAAGCACATGTACTGCCCTCAGGCGGCAGGATTAGCTCGGCAAGGGGGCATCAGAAATGACTAAGGGGGCTCAAATATTTTCGCTCGATGATAACACAGGATGGATAGTAATCGATAGTACAATTACACACAATGTATTTGCAGCCACGCACGGCTGTCTTGCCACAAGAATACAGGCTACTGCACCGCTTTACAAACATGGACAACTCATAACCGGCTCGAAAAACTGCAAGTTATGACAACGCTACACAGCTACATGCACAACAGCCATCAATGCAATGCAAAACAGTTGCTACTTACCATAATAACACTTCCCCATGCCAATACAATGCATTTCCAATCGCGGACAGCAAACACTACTGTACAATGCACTAGCACGACTTATCGGTACAATGCAGCTTGGACGCAGCTAGCAAGCGAGCTCGCCACGAGAGTGCGGTACTGCGCTGCTATGACAACAACAGAGGAATTAGAATTCCATAGCAACGAGCTGTTGATGGCAACGCTATAGCTACATCGTTACTCAACCATTGGTCAAGGTCTGCCCACCCTCATCAATGTAATGCAAAGCACCTATTCTACCAAATAAAACAACATTAAAACAATCCGATTATATTATAAACCAAACATTTCCAATCACACCACAGAAATCAAGCAGCAGACGAGGCAGCAACGCCAATGAAGAAAATCACACCGAGGCCTATTTCTGACATTTCCCACGCATTTCCAAAAGCGAGCAAATAACAAACTAACACAAGCCCAGCCGGGCTGCCTTTTCTTACCCTGATTCAGAAGAGTTGCTGCCGCCTTGATGCGGTGTTGAACCTCCTCAGCAGCCTCTCCTTCCACTCCCCACGGAATTTGCTTGGAAGATCCCTCTCAAATGCCGGTTGAATCAGCTGTGCTTTCCTCCTGTGCATCGTGCTCCTCTGTGCTCACTCAATACGTTTTTCAATGTTGAAAAACACTTCTCGCAAATTGCAGTGGATGCTCCAAATGTTAATCCCAGCTTCAATGTCATCATCACAGTAGGCATTGCTGTTAGAGGTCCGGAGTATCTATCCAAAATGCTCTGCGTAGTCCATTTCTCTTCTCCAGATCTGGCGATTTCAGTCTGTAGAAACTGGCGTGCGACAGTAACCTCAGCTTCCACAAAGTCTCCGGAGATGAAGTCCAGCAGTGGTTCCACCTTTTCCGCATGCATAAAGTTTTCTCTCTCTGTGATTATCGTCGGTTCGGCAGTCTTGACCTCTGTGGCTGGCTTCTCACCCTCCCCGCCGCTTTGATGCGATGCTGCCGTCCTGCCCTGGAGAAACCACTTTCTGAGATCCACCATGCTACCGATCAGATACCTAGCTAAACTATTTCATTTGCCTAACTAATTAGCTAAATTCCATCCAGCTGCGCGGTAAAACTTTTTTTTTCGTAGTACATAACTTTGAAAGTAAACCTAAACGGTCAAATTGATCCCACCCCCTTCCACTGTGAAGGCCAATCAATTTTTTTTTCAACTAGTAAAATGTGTGTGACTTACGCATGATGCGAGCAAGGAGTTGCATGAATGAAGCATATAGACACAACAAATCGGGTGGGCATGACTGAGGGGGCAGATTGTAGGACAGAATAGGGATACAAAACTGACGGGGCACAATATTCCAACTGAGGGGGCATTGCCCCATTTTGCCCCTTCGTGGCGCCGGGCCTGATAGCGCGTAACGTCTTCAGGTTGCGCATTGAATTGAAAAAGTAAGACTTCATTTCCCAGCATCGCTGCCACTTTTCATAGCTGCGCATGCGCAATGAAGTGAAAAAATACTGACTGTCCGTTCACTTCGATCATTCTGCGCAGAATCTGACGAGTTTAGCCAATGATCTTCTAAGAATTGGTCAGATTCTGCACAGAATCTGCAGAGAATGATCTCCGTGAACACACCCTTAATCAGCCTATCAGTGCGTCTGTACTGGCTTTTCTGTGACCTGCTGTACTGTGCGGAGCAGGTGGGACACAGGCAGGGCTGCATTGTTTTCATTCAGGTTGCTAAAATCTAGTTTTCAGCATTAGACGTAAAATACCAAAAATGGACGACAAAGCGAAACAAGCAAAGTATATTTCGTCTGAGGATCGTGTCGAGACATTCCCCAAAGAAACTATACATTATTTTTATATTTTATTTTTCAATATTCACCCTTTTTTCCCCGGGTGACCTCACTGTATTTGATAACTGCATTCTTTACACTGTCCTGCTTATTACCTAATACAGTACAGTATTCAAAAATATGATTTTGTGAACAGTATGAGGCTTTTGAGTGTCCGATTCTGTCATGATCACGGGCCCAACAATACAAAGCTCTTGTAACTCTAGTATTAGTTTGCTCAGGATTTCCAGAGACTGCTCCTCCACCCTGGTGTAGCTGCAAATGAACAGCCTGCAATCTGAAGACTGCTGTACCAGTGCATTGTCTCTTTCCTTCTCATTGTGTGCTATTGCTTTACATGCAGCAGTTCTCATTTCCTGACAGTAGAGGGCAGTGTCTCCAACAGAATGGCAGCACTGTAACAGTATAAAGATCTGACACGTGCATTACTGAGCTTCACAGGAACAGAGATCAGTCTGCTGTTCTGCCTGCAAAACACAGTCACAATTCACCACCTCAGGAGCTTCATAGGACACAGAGAAGTCAAGAAGCATTTAGGGTTTATTGGAAACAGTTTACAGATGGATATTGTTAAAAATACAGCAAACAAAAAACCCAACTATCTCCCCCTCTCTTTCGCTCTATTTTCTTTCTCCAAAATATGAAGATAATGTTTGTGATTAAAATGCCACTGATCAACACTGTTCCAAGGTTGTGGATTTCCCCAGCCCCTCTATCATAGTCGAGGGATTCCAGTGTGCAGTGTTTCTGGGAGTCAGCAATATAAACAAGCTGCTTTAAATAATGCAGAGAAACGTATGCAAATATCCAGGGCTTCACTTCCTATTTAACTCTGCTGCAGTGCAGATAGGAGCAGGAGGAGAGGTAGCCTGTCTGCTGGTTACAACACTTTCTTCTTTCAATAACCACAATTCTGCAGTACAATGGGGATTTTAACAGCTCTCTGTATAATAATGACAGCTCTATCAAGTAAGTATCTGACACTTGTGGAAATTAGCCTGCATTGATTCTGTATATTACTTGATGTTTTAGCAGTAGTTACTGTACGTTGTTTGCTTTTTTCCTCAAGGTGTCCGGTCTGATGTAGTGTTGACTGAGTCCGGACCAGCAGTTGTAAAGCCTGGAGAGTCCCATAAACTGTCCTGTAAAGCCTCTGGATTCACATTCAGCAGCTATGCTATGGGCTGGGTTCGACAAGCTCCTGGAAAGGGTCTGGAATGGGTGGCTTATATTGGCACATCTAGTACCCCAATAAGCTATGCCCCTTCTGTCCAGGGAAGATTCACCATCTCCAGAGACGATTCCAACAGCATGCTGTATTTACAAATGAACAGCCTGAAGACTGAAGACACTGCCGTGTATTACTGTGCTCGAGACCCACAGTGAGGAAGTGCAATGCAGGACTCGTACAAAAACTATTACATTAGATACATGTGCATAGAAAGAGGAAGTGTGAATGTTTACAGATGTCTGATCTGATATTGTTTTGAGGCAGTCTGGTTTTGAACTGAGAAAGTGAAGCCTGAGCTCTTACAAAAACCCACTGGTCTGAATCCACTCATTCATGTCAATGGGGAATTCATCCCATCTGCATGTGTTGTTTCAGTTAACACACAACGGAATCATTACACTTACAGAGACAGAATATAACAATGTGGTTTAATCTCAAATCAGATTTTTAAACACAGACGATAATATTAATAATGTTAGATTTATACAACACACAGAAACACGAACCCAGATTTATACTGTATAAAGAGAGCAAGTAGCTGAAGCTGCTTCTGAACTACATGCATCTACACTGTACTGTTAACAGTAAAATAGAGAAGGAAACAGTCAAAGGAAAGCCACTGTAGCAAACCCTGATGTGAGCAATGATTTCAGGGTGCTTTGCATCAAGCCACAGTGGAATGATTCATTATACTGGGATCACTTGGGAATGAATTAAGCATGGCTTTGTGATCACAGTACTGTCCTTGATAACTGCTGCCTTTTATACTGGATTATTATGCAGTGCCCATAAAGTGTGGATATGTTTGTGAATCCTTATTAATTCTATATCCTTTAAATGTTAATAGAAATGTGCTTCCAATGTGGTACAAAGTCATAATGACATGCTTATTCCAGACAGTGCTGGGGAGCGCCCTGGAGCTGAAAACTAAACGTGTTACATCTTTCTGATGAGGAGACACCTCTCTGTGTTCTCTTCTGTCGTGTCTAAAGGTCACAAATCAGGTACTATTTAAGCAATAATGACCCACAGGCAGGGTATTTCCTGGCTGTTAATGCCCCGGCTGGGAGAGTTGAAGGTCCGAGGCGTTAACGGACAGGAAATGCCCCAGTGTAGCGTCTCATTACTGAACAAGACATGGGAGGCATTGCACAGCTCTGCATTGTACTGTACTGCTTGGCAGGTAGGAGCCTGGACTGATTGAATTACAGTCATTCACACACACACACTGTAAACCCATGTCATTGTCTTGTGAATAATATCTGGCTTTTGCAGCAGCCATTTCGAACAGCGTTGTGTGTTGCTTTGAGGTCAGTGAAGGGTTTTGATGTGCTTTTCTGCTTTCAGGTGTTTGGGCGGACATTGTGTTGAAGCAGTCCGATCCTGAGGTTAAAAAGCCAGGAGACTCTGTGAAACTGTCCTGTCAAGGCTCCGGGGAAGATGAGGATGGGGATACCATCACCGCTTATGGGATGAGCTGGATTCGACAAGCTCCTGGAAAGGGTCTGGAATGGGTGGCTTATATTTATAGCAGCAGCACATCCTATGCCCCGTCTGTCCAGGGAAGATTCACCATCTCCAGAGACAATTCCAACAGCATGCTGTATTTACAAATGAACAGCCTGAAGACTGAAGACACTGCCGTGTATTACTGTGCTACTGCACAGTGAGTCAGTTCAATGCTCTGCTCGTACAGAAACTCTACCCACAGTGGACTGCTCTACAGCACACTGCACTGAGGAGCAATACGGTTAGCTGAACCATTCTCTTGATCATCATCAATGCCATTTAGATGCAATTCCATGTTATTTACTCTGGATCTAGAGAAAGATCTGACACTTGAATGCTCAGTTAAGATGAAAGGCATTTACTAGAGCAGACTGCATAGAAAATCTGCAATGATGTGTCTCTGCTTTGTTTGTTCACTGCAACCAAGTCTCAGTTTCAAGAGCTCTGCTCACACTACCAATAGAGATAGGAACTATTTATCCTTATCTACAACACAAACTCAGAAAATCTGCAGCAATACTGAAACAAGCTGTTGGCATGCACAGTGGTGTCCTGCCATCTTGCAGAGTGCAATCCATGCTAAATGGATCCCATGCAGCTACACTGGGGCTGTGTTTGACATGCTTTCAGTTTGTGTAGAGACAGGATTGTTCAGGGACTCAACAGAAACACTCCGTCACAAACACAAGGACTTGGGGGTTGATTTGATGCACTTGTAATCTGCTGGGATAAGACACAGCTGGATGTTTTACTGCAGTTTACAGCACTGAGGAATAACCCTGGATTGCATCAAGCACCTATCTGTAGTTCTCACTGCGTTCCCTCCATACTGTACACAAGTGCTTGAACCAATCAAGGGGAATTCTCTGGTTCTGTTCAATTCTTTATTCAAACCCAGCTGTGGTTCTTCCTAGCAAATAAGCCCCTTGGTTTCTTCTAACTTTCCCATTGCAAATGCACAGCGCTTCTCATTGTCATCAAGTCAATGGCAGGGTCTGTATTATAATGAGACAGAATGCCACGATCTTAAAAAGGTACAAGAAATAGATTTTCACAAAATCAAATCATTATCTCACCCACCTATCATTCATCTTATTTAATGTTGATTTTTTTTTTCATGGCATGCTTGAAATGTTAATTTTTTTTAATTGAGTTTAGCTGCTTAGCATCTCAGGATTACTTTCCATTTACACAGCAGTTACTTAGTAAACACATGTGCACTTACACATCATTACAATGCTATCATGCATCGTTACAATGGACTTAACGTGTAAATCTGAATGGAAAGTGTTACAAAGTACTGAAATACAGGACAATGCAGATATTACCATTGTCATTTACAACCGCAACATTGCAAATGCTAGGAGGCTTTTGAGAGTTTGCTAAGTGTGATTTACAGCACCTCCACACACTGCAGTTCTCATCTCCTGACAGTAGATGGCAGTGTCTCCTTCAGAATGGCAGCACTGGAACAGAACAAAGTTCAATGTGAAAACACTGCAGGCTGTGTATTACTGAGCTCCAGAGTAACAGTGAGAGCAGCCTGCTGTGCTTCCCTGCAAAACAGATTCACACTCCCCCACCTAATCAGCTCACTGCAGCATGGATGTGTGGAAGACTGCATGTGTGCAGCATGGATTTATGCACAGAATATCTGCATTGAACGCATTTCTCCAGATCTCTTACATGCAGGATCAAGGAGATGAAATTAAAACAGTTTACTTGTGAATTCTCAAAAGAAATATTGACAAAAGCATATTTCCTAAAATCAATAAGGGGTGTATATTTCAAGCCTGATGCCTGTGCCAGTTACCTTTTAAACAATGATCTGTGTGAATCAATCAGGGCCCAGGTGTTTGCTAATAATCTGTGCTAATGGGCTGATTGTTCTATTAGTGCTCAATACACAGTCTAGGCTGAGTCTAAACTGACACATGGGACTGAATTAAAGAGGAGAAAATACCTCCTTGAAATACTCAAGGTCCTGATTATAAATGAGAAATGATCAATTATAAAACACATGGCTTGAGTTGATGAAAATAATCAGATTTGTTTGACTCATTTCTCCAGCCCCTCTGTCTTTGCAGATGGATTCCAGTGTGCAGTGTTTCTGGGAGTCAGCAATATAAACAAGCTGCTTTAAATAATGCAGAGAAACGTATGCAAATGTCCAGGGCTTCACTTCCTATTTAACTCTGCTGCAGTGCAGATAGGAGCAGGAGGAGAGGTAGCCTGTCTGCTGGTTACAACACTTTCTTCTTTCAATAACCACAATACTGCAGTACAATGGGGATTTTAACAGCTCTCTGTATAATAATGACAGCTCTATCAAGTAAGTATCTGACACTTGTGGAAATTAGCCTGCATTGATTCTGTATATTACTTGATGTTTTAGCAGTAGTTACTGTACGTTGTTTGCTTTTTTCCTCAAGGTGTCCGGTCTGATGTAGTGTTGACTGAGTCCGGACCAGCAGTTATAAAGCCTGGAGAGTCCCATAAACTGTCCTGTAAAGCCTCTGGATTCACATTCAGCAGCTATCACATGGGCTGGGTTCGACAAGCTCCTGGAAAGGGTCTGGAATGGCTGGCCTGGATTAGCAGCTCTGGTAGTAGTACATACTATGCCCAGTCTGTCCAGGGAAGATTCACAATCTCCAGAGACAATTCCAACAGCATGCTGTATTTACAAATGAACAGCCTGAAGACTGAAGACTCTGCCGTGTATTACTGTGCTCGAGAGCCACAGTGAGGAAGTGCAATGCAGGACTCGTACAAAAACTATTACATTAGATACATGTGCATAGAAAGAGGAAGTGTGAATGTTTACAGATGTCTGATCTGATATTGTTTTGAGGCAGTCTGGTTCTGAACTGAGAAAGTGAAGCCTGAGCCCTTACAAAAACCCACTAGTGTGAATCCACTCATTCATGTCAATGGGGAATTCATCCCATCTGCATGTGTTGTTTCAGTTAACACACAACGGCATCATTACAGTTACAGAGACAGAATATAACAATGTGGTTTAGAATATCCTATGTGTGGCTCAAGCCTTTACTCAAACACAAGACCTGAATATCCTCATCTGCTCCACAGCAAGCAAGATAAGACACAGTTCAGAAAACCAAAAAACACAGGGCAGTAAAGTAACAAATGCTTTGATGGGTCATTCAGTGAACCAATCCAATCAGATATGGGGCTGCTGGTTCAGTGCCCTTCAAGGTATACACTGAGGAGAAACTACAGTGCAATATAGAACATGTTTCTGAGAAAAAAGACTGCAAGAGTTTACACCATGCCATTAAAACACCCCTCCCTCTCTCCCCCCCTCCCTCTCTCCCCCCACTCCCACTCCTCACACAGACACACAACCCCCAACAGCAAACACAGGCCAGGCTCCCCTTCCCTCCAACAAGTATTGGGACAGACAAGTAAAGGCACATACAGATGGGTTTCTGCAATGGTGACTTCCAAGACTGGTATCACACTGATGGGATGAGCCTCTATTCAGGGATGGAGAGATGTTTATGTGATATTTTTATGTATTAAACTGGAGGAGCCACTAGAGGGCACTGCAACACCTTTCTTTGGCTGAAGCTGATGGAACACAAAGCCACTTTTTTCAGGGACAGTGGCTGGAAAACTGGTTCCAGGAGACCTAGTTTGAGGCAACTTTGCTGAATCAAACCCCAAATCTCCCCTGGTGTGCCGTGCAGGGGTCTGAAACCTAGTCTCCTGAAACCAAGCTCCAAGCCTCAAAGTGGCTTCATGTTCCCTCAGCTTTAGATGGACACACTGCAAAAACAACACACACTTTAGTTAGTTTGTATCTTTCTCAAATTCATGAAGAAAATCTGCCAGAGAAGTGCATCACAATCAAAATGAATCAAATACAATGAAAGCACAGAAGCTGTTGCACTGTGATATTATCTGTTGTCTTGACCTCATGACGTGATTCAGAACCAATCACAGAATCATCCACAGTGAACCCACTACTTTTCAATCACTGCAAACGACCCTGGCAGTGTGAATAAAATAGGAGCGTGATGTATTATTAATATCATTTCAAAGAATATTCTCATAGCAGAATCCAATAATACAATAACATGCAATCACAAATCCACAGTCTACTGCATTGTAAGCAACTGAAAGCAAACTGTAACATGGGTTCCTGTCTTGTGTTCAGTGAACTCTGTATCCTGCTGAATTTATCCAGCCGTATGCAAACTCAGAGCCCCCACTTCCTATTTAATGCAGAGCAGAGGCACCCAGAAGGCAAGTGCCAGGGACCCGGGCAACGGTATAGAAGTGACACACAGTGTAGCGTCTCATTACTGAACAAGACATGGGAGGCATTGCACAGCTCTGCATCGTACTGTACTGCTTGGCAGGTAGGAGCCTGGACTGATTGAATTACAGTCATTCACACACACACACACTGTAAACCCAAGTCATTGGCTTGTGAATAATATCTGGCTTTTGCAGCAGCCATTTCGAACAGCGTTGTGTGTTGCTTTGAGGTCAGTGAAGGGTTTTGATGTGCTTTTCTGCTTTCAGGTGTTTGGGCGGACATTGTGTTGAAGCAGTCCGATCCTGAGGTTAGAAAGCCAGGAGACTCTGTGAAACTGTCCTGTCAAGGCTCCGGGGAAGATGAGGAAGGGGATACCATCACTGCTTATAGGATGAACTGGATTCGACAAGCTCCTGGAAAGGGTCTGGAATGGGTGTCTACTATAAGCTATGATGGCAGTGATACATACTATGCCCTGTCTGTCCAGGGAAGATTCACCATCTCCAGAGACAATTCCAACAGCATGCTGTATTTACAAATGAACAGCCTGAAGACTGAAGACACTGCTGTGTATTACTGTGCTCCTGCACAGTGAGTCAGTTCAATGCTCTGCTCGTACAAAAACTCTACCCACAGTGGACTGCTCTACAGCACACTGCACTGAGGAGCAATACGGTTAGCTGAACCATTCTCTTGATCATCATCAATGCAATTTAAATGCAATTCCATGTTATTTACTCTGGACCTAGAGAAAGATCTGACACTTGAATGCTCAGTTAATGATGTGTCTCTGCTTTGTTTGTTCACTGCAACCAAGTCTCAGTTTCAAGAGCTCTGCTCACACTGCCAATAGAGATAGGAACTATTTATCCATATCTTCCACACAAATTCAGAAAATCTGCAGCAATACTGAAACAAGCTGTTGGCATGCACAGTGGTGTCCTGCCATCTTGCAGAGTGCAATCCATGCTAAATGGATCCCATGCAGCTACACTGGGGCTGTGTTTGACATGCTTTCAGTTTGTGTAGAGACAGGATTGTTCAGGGACTCAACAGAAACACTTCGTCACAAACACAAGGACTTGGGGGTTGATTTGATGCACTTGTAATCTGCTGGGATAAGACACAGCTGGATGTTTTACTGCAGTTTACAGCACTGAGGAATAACCCTGGATTGCATCAAGCACCTATCTGTAGTTCTCACTGTGTTCCCTCCATACTGTACACAAGTGTTGAACCAATGTTCAATTCTTTATTCAAACCCAGCTGTGGTTCTTCCTAGCAAATAAGCCCCTTGGTTTCTTCTAACTTTTCCATTGCAAATGCACAGCGCTTCTCATTGTCATCAAGTCAATGGCAGGGTCTGTATTATAATGCGACAGAATGCCACGACCTTAAAAGGTACAAGAAATAGATTTTCACAAAATCAAATCATTATCTCACCCACCTATCATTCATCTTATTTAATGTTGATTTTTTTTTTTCATGGCATGCTTGAAATGTTAATTTTTTTTAATTGAGTTTAGCTGCTTAGCGTCTCAGGATCACTTTCCATTCACACAGCAGTTACTTAGTAAACATGTGCACCTACACATCATTACAATGCTATCATGCATCCTTACAATGGACTTAACGTGTAAATCTGAATGGAAAGTGTTACAAAGTACTGAAATACAGGACAATGCAGATATTACCATTGTCATTTACAACCGCAACATTGCAAATGCTAGGAGGCTTTTGAGAGTTTGCTAAGTGTGATTTACAGCACCTCCACACACTGCAGTTCTCATCTCCTGACAGTAGATGGCAGTGTCTCCCTCAGAATGGCAGCACTGGAACAGAACAAAGTTCAATGTGAAAACACTGCAGGCTGTGTATTACTGAGCTCCAGAGTAACAGTGAGAGCAGCCTGCTGTGCTTCCCTGCAAAACAGATTCACACTCCCCCACCTAATCAGCTCACTGCAGCATGGATGTGTGGAAGACTGCATGTGTGCAGCATGGATTTATGCACAGAATATCTGCTTTGAACGCATTTCTCCAGATCTCTTACATGCAGGATCAAGGAATTGGAATTAAAACAGTTTACTTGTGAATTCTCAAAAGAAATATTGAAAAAATCTTCTTTCCTAAAATCATAAGGGGTGTATATTTCAAGCCTGATGCCTGTGCCAGTTACCCTTTAAACAATGATCTGTGGGAATCAATCAGGGCCCAGGTGTTTGCTAATAATCTGTGCTAATGGGCTGATTGTTCTATTAGTGCTCAATAGACAGTCTAGGCTGAGTCTAAACTGACACATGGGACTGAATTAAAGAGGAGAAAATCCCTCCTTGAAATAATCAAGGTCCTGATTAGAAATGAGAAATGATCAATTATAAAACACATGGCTTGAGTTGATGAGAATAATCAGATTTGTTTGACACATTTCTCCAGCCCCTCTATCATAGTCGAGGGATTCCAGTGTGCAGTGTTTCTGGGAGTCAGCAATATAAACAAGCTGCTTTAAATAATGCAGAGAAACGTATGCAAATGTCCAGGGCTTCACTTCCTATTTAACTCTGCTGCAGTGCAGATAGGAGCAGGAGGAGAAGTAGCCTGTCTGCTGGTTACAACACTTTCTTCTTTCAATAACCACAATACTGCAGTACAATGGGGATTTTAACAGCTCTCTGTATAATAATGACAGCTCTATCAAGTAAGTATGTGACACTTGTGGAAATTAGCCTGCATTGATTCTGTATATTACTTGATGTTTTAGCAGTAGTTACTGTACGTTGTTTGCTTTTTTCCTCAAGGTGTCCGGTCTGATGTAGTGTTGACTGAGTCCGGACCAGCAGTTATAAAGCCTGGAGAGTCCCATAAACTGTCCTGTAAAGCCTCTGGATTCACATTCAGCAGCTCTGGAATGGGCTGGGTTCGACAAGCTCCTGGAAAGGGTCCGGAATGGGTGGCTTGGATTTATAGCAGCAGCACATCCTATGCCCCGTCTGTTCAGGGAAGATTCACCATCTCCAGAGACGATTCCAACAGCATGCTGTATTTACAAATGAACAGCCTGAAGACTGAAGACACTGCCGTGTATTACTGTGCTCGACACCCACAGTGATGAAATCAAACCAAGCAGCCGTACAAAATCCCCTCTCTTCAGGACTGCAGCACTGATCACTCACAGGTTCTGCTTTCTTTTTCATGGTTGAGTTGTGGTAGATCAACCATGAGATTCAGACTCTTGTCTCTTAGAAAACCACACACTCAATTTCAAAGAAAACACAAACAAGTGGCAACTCCTAATAATAACAACTTCTTGCCTCTGATGTGGTTGTGAGAATGAGCGAGAAAGGAAACGGTCTGTGATAAGTGTACCGTGAGTGTTAAGTGTTCTGTTTGTTTCTTTCTGTCTGTGCTTGTCATTATAGAAGGCTAACCTCCGGGAGCTGTAGCTAAACCCCCAGCAATCAAACCCGGACTCCACTTCTCCATTGTACACGAATAAACCTGCAGATCACCACGTTCACTGAGAGCACTCACTGTTCACTTGGGACCGTGGTGTGTTTCTGTGGGTCTTGTTTAGTGGATTATTATTTCGGGACTGAACCCCGTGGTTTGCCTGAGCGATACACATCGTTGTGTAGAGAAAGGTATTATTATTTGTCAGCAAATAAAGAGCTGCTTTTTCACCGTGAACTGTCTTGTGTGTCTCATTCCTGAGCATCGCATCCCCGCTGCACCTGTGCACTACAAACCACTTTGCCACAGACCCTGTTATGACTCACACTGTCACCCTCACTTTCAATTGCCATCCAAGTTCTCATATATTTAGGTGGAATTGTGTATAAGAAACTTTGCATTATACTGTTATATAAAGGGAAGATTTAGCACAATCCATGATGATGTGTTGCTGACTGACCAGCCTTTCATTCCTCTAGGGACCTGGGTTCCAGTCCAGCTGGTCAGGACTCCAGTACAATCAGTGTGGTGGTCACTTCTAGGTGTCCAGTGAACATTAGTCCACGTCACAAAAACAACCACACGATTCAGGGCAACACTTTCCATGAAGTGTCTGGAATTACTGTGTATTTACAGAGTAGTTACTTAGTAAATACATGTGCACTTACACATCATTACAATGTTAGTTACAATGTACTTAATGTGTCCAATGTCTTTGCACGATATACCCTGAACCCTATCCCTAACCTGAACCCTGTCCCATAGGAGTTAATGATGCCACTGTGTGAAAAGTATCACTATGAAGGACTGCAGGTACCTGTAAAGAAACCTGCTTTGTATGTTCACTGAGTCAATAAATCTGAGCTGCTTACACTGCCAATAAGAAGTGACTATTCATCCAAATCTCCCCACACTAATTCACAACACTATTGATGCATATATGTCTAGTGGTGTTCTCCCTGATTACAGAGTGCAATCCATGCTAAACAGATACAGAATGGAAACTAGAGGAATGTTGTGTCCTGTGCACAGTATTGCCAGCAGCCTGCTTTTCTCATGTTCTTCCAGTAGATGGCAGTGTCTCCAACAGAATGGCAGCACTGTAACAGTATAAAGATCTGACACATGTGCATTACAGAGCTTCACAGGAACAGAGGGATCAGTCTGCTGCTCTGCCTGCAAAACACAGTCACACTTCACCACCTCAGCTGCTTCATAGGACACAGAGAAGTCAAGAAGCATTTAGGGTTTATTGGAAACGTTTACAGCTGGATATTGTTAAAAATACAGCAAAAAACCCAACTATCTCCCCCTCTCTTTCGCTCTATTTTCTTTCTCTAAAATATGAACATAATGTTTGTGTTTAAAATGCCACTGATCAACACTGTTCCAAGGTTGTGGATTTCTCCAACCCCTCTATCATAGTCGAGGGATTCCAGTGTGCAGTGTTTCTGGGAGTCAGCAATATAAACAAGCTGCTTTAAATAATGCAGAGAAACGTATGCAAATGTCCAGGGCTTCACTTCCTATTTAACTCTGCTGCAGTGCAAATAGGAGCAGGAGGAGAGGTAGCCTGTCTGCTGGTTACAACACTTTCTTCTTTCAATAACCACAATACTGCAGTACAATGGGGATTTTAACAGCTCTCTGTATAATAATGACAGCTCTATCAAGTAAGTATCTGACACTTGTGGAAATTAGCCTGCATTGATTCTGTATATTACTTGATGTTTTAGCAGTAGTTACTGTACGTTGTTTGCTTTTTTCCTCAAGGTGTCCGGTCTGATGTAGTGTTGACTGAGTCCGGACCAGCAGTTGTAAAGCCTGGAGAGTCCCATAAACTGTCCTGTAAAGCCTCTGGATTCACATTCAGCAGCAACTACATGGGCTGGGTTCGACAAGCTCCTGGAAAGGGTCTGGAATGGGTGGCTTGGATTAGCACTGATGGTAGTAGTACAAGCTATGCCCAGTCTGTCCAGGGAAGATTCACCATCTCCAGAGACAATTCCAACAGCATGCTGTATTTACAAATGAACAGCCTGAAGACTGAAGACACTGCCGTGTATTACTGTGCTCGAGACCCACAGTGATGCAATCAAACCAAGCAGCCGTACAAAATCCCCTCTCTTCAGGACTGCAGCACTGGTCACTCACAGGTTCTGCTTTCTTTTTCATGGTTGAGTTGTGGTAGATGAACCATGAGATTCAAACTGTCTGTTAGAAAACCAGACCACACTTTCTACAGGAAAATACAAACTGTAAAAGCGGCCATGCTGAGATTGTCACACACACCCCTCCCTCCCTCCCTCCCCACCACCAGGTGTAATTTAGAACTTTATTCATTACACAAAACATCTCGTCTAAAAGCTCAAACACTTTTTCATGGTCCTCCCTACTGCAATGGTACCACATTGATGGACAGTTCTCTGTTCAGGAATGCCGAGATACTGAGTTATCAAGGAGTCTAACATTCTATATTTTAGCAGCTAACCAAAATACAATTTGCTAAGCAAGGGGAGGGCTTGTTTGTCTTGTTTTAAGCTCTTTCAGTCAATACCAACACTAGTAACTCTAGTATTAGTTTGCTCAGGATTTCCAGAGACTGCTTCTCCACCCTGGTGTAGCTGGAGATCAGGGGCGGCACCACGCTTGGGCCCGAGGGGCCTGGCCCCCCCATTTTGCTCATGGTCCTACCCAGTTACGGATCAATTGACAATTAAAAACATTTCATGCCAAACCGTATCAGACTGTAATCCGCTGCGGCGAGTCTAGCTCATCCTTGTGGTTCAAAAACTATATCCGTCCCACCCACCTCAGCACCGTTGTCATGGTTATGAAAAAAAAGATTGGTGATTGGACGGCTGAGAAATGAGATCATACGTCTTCGATACTATACCATCGAAATTACAGCGCGTTGGCAGCATACATACAGGAACATTTCTTTTATTGCAAGGCACGCATCAACTAGCTTGAGCAGCTGCTGTTTAGTTATTTGTTACATTTGTAATTAGCTATCTAATTACCTAGAGAGGGCAGCAGTGTGGAGTAGTGGTTAGGGCTCTAGACTCTTGACCGGAGGGTCGAGGGTTCAATCCCAGGTGGGGGACTCTGCTGCTGTACCCTTGAGCAAGGTACTTTGCATAGATTGCTCCAGTAAAAACCCAACTGTATAAATGGGTAATTGTATGTAAAAATAATGTAATATCTTGTAACAATTGTAAGTCGCCCTGGGTAAGGGCGTCTGCTAAGAAATAAATAATAATAATAATAGAAAGAGGAAGTGAGAATGTTTACAGATGTCTGATCTGATATTGTTTTGAGGCAGTCTGGTTTTGAACTGAGAAAGTGAAGCCTGAGCCATTACAAAAACCCACTAGTCTGAATCCACTCATTCATGTCAATGGGGAATTCATCCCATCTGCATGTGTTGTTTCAGTTAACACACAACGGCATCATTACAGTTACAGAGACAGAATATAACAATGTGGTTTAGAATATCCTACGTGTGGCTCAAGCCTTTACTCAAACACAAGCACTGACTATCTTCATTACAATGTCCCTCCCCATTTCTCCCAATACAATAAAACAGCACAGTGACCCACACAAAGAGACGCTCTCCAACAGTAAATTCACACAGACAGGTCAGACCACTTCCCTAGCAAGTATTGGGACAGACTCAGCCTGGGGGAACATTACCCCAAAACAATGGGTTTCTCCAATGAAAAAGTCAATACAAAGCTCTAGTAACTCTAGTATTAGTTTGTTCAGGATTTCCAGAGACTGCTCCTCCACCCTGGTGTAGCTGCAAATGAACAGCCTGCAGTCTGAAGACACTGCCGTGTATTACTGTGCTCGACACCCACAGTGAGGAAGTGCAATGCAGGACTCGTACAAAAACTATTCCATTAGATACATGTGCATAGAAAGAGGAAGTGTGACTGGTAACTGGTATTCTGGTCTCTACATGCTCCTGATGAATTCACACTTTGATAAATGTGTTTCATGAAAATAAAATAAAGAGAGACGCTGTTCTGCTTTGATACTTACCCTAATATTCAATTAAAATGTCACTGCTGTCTTTATTTTGAAGTGATCATCAATATATATAATTCCACTATTATAACAGAAATGGGAATTTTCACAGTGAACGACATATTACACAGCAATGGGAACGTTTCACTGAAATCATGAAATCTGTGATGACCATGAAAAAATACAACCTTACTTATATGGTACTGTGAAAGAGTGGGGGGATCTGCTGTGAGAGAAACAGAGAGACAGAGGGACACAGGAACAGAGATACAGAGAGACACAGAGACGCAGAGAAAGAGGGATAGAGGGACAGAGACATAGGGACAGGAAGACAGAGTTCAGACTGTACATCAACCTGCCTGCAAACCCCTACAACCGTGGGGACAATGAGGGATGCTGTGCGATAGTTTGCCAACCCTACTGCTCACATGTCATGAATAAAGAAATCAATATTAATAAAAGCAATCCTTGTTGTGAGTGCAGTACTGGGGCCCCTTTTCAGAGGCTTCATGAGTCAGCTTGTATCTTTGACATGGCTCCCCACTGTAGTATTGGAGATCAAACACTTCTTTGAGCTAATTATAATCAAAACCACTACAACGTTTTCAGAACTATTTTATTCATAACAGGGCTGAAACTCCCAAAATACATGGGGAACTATATTTGATATGATGTTTAAAAATGGTTTTCCTATAAAAAGCAAAGTTGCCTCAAGTTAGGCCTCCTGGAACCAGGAACCAAAAACGGACGACAAAGCAAAACAAGCAAAGTATATTTCTGTTGAGGATCGTGTCGAGACATTCCCCAAAGAAACTGTACATGCAGATGGAGGGAATTGTTTTGCACATCTTGTAATGTGACTCAAAGAAAATACGAGAGATCGCGAGAACTTCAGAATCCCACATTAAACAAAAGGCGACTACAGAGGCTGCTGAACAGAACGGAAAACAAACAACAGCTTTCAGAAAACAAACTGGAAAGTCAGCGCAGACGAAAAAGTATTCCTGTGTCGGTTGTAGCCCAGTTAAATCAGCACTACAGGTCCAATCAAGCACAGCTACCTCACTTCAAACAGCCTGCTCTTTACTTTTTAAACGCAGTTAGAATTGTAGACCTGAATAGGTTTCCAAGGATGGAGCAGGCTGCAGATTGTGCAATAAAAAGCAATGGGTTTTCATCAGCGCAGAATTCATGTACAGCTCTTACGGATGCTTTTCATTTTCTGTTACAGATGTCCGATCTGACGTGGTCTTGACCCAGTGTGACCCAGCCATGAAGAAGCCTGGAGAATCTGTCCAGTTGTCCTGTCGGATCTCGGGGTTCACCTACGCTGGCTACGCTATATGAACTGGATGAGACAAGAGCCTGAGAAGAGTCTGGAGTGGCTCGCAAACATGAGAGGAGACAAAGCTTACACTAACAATGGCGACTCCATCAAAGTTCATCTGCTACTCTATACCTGCAGATGAACAGCCTGAAGCCTGTGTGTGTGCGTGTGTGTGCGTGTGTGTGTGTGTGTGTGTGTGTGTGTGCGCGTGTGTGTGCGTGTGTTTACGGTTTTTTTGTCACATTTGATGTAAGAGTGTTTCAGTCTTTTGGTACAGATGGTATTTCTAAGTGATTTCGTTTTGCCGCTGCAACACGATGAAAACAGCTAAACTCTTGGAGCTGTATAGAGACTCTCGGTCGTTTCAAACACGTTTTTCTAACTCCTCTCAATCCCATGACAAAAACATTGTCAATGTAAAAAAACAAGTTCGAAAAACGCTGAAGATGAAGAGCTGGTCAGACTGACGCAGTGTTCTCGTTCTATCTACATAGCATCTCAATGCCCGAACCAAGCATAGGGAATTCAATCTCCTATCCGACTCCTCTGCCAAGGGACTAACAAACCCTATTATTAATTTAATTGATCTTAAATGATTAATTCATTAAATTAGTCTTATCTATACAGAACACGATCATCTGGCCAGGTTTCTGTCACTCAGTTAAGTGCAGAACGCAGCAATATTCCTTATGCTGTTGTGATGAAGCCAATGCTACAAGTTCACTCCCAGCAATATACACAACTGAGTAACACTTTCAATGAAGTGTCTCTAATGTGTATTTACACAGCAGTGACTTAGTAAACATGTGCACTTACACATCATTACAATGCTATCATGCATCCTTACAATGGACTTAATGTGTAAATCTGAATGGAAAGTGTTACAAAGTATTGAAATACAGGACAATGCAGATATTACCATTGTCATTTACAACCGCAACATTGCAAATGCTAGGAGGCTTTTGAGAGTTTGCTAAGAGTGATTTACAGTACCTCCACACACTGCAGTTCTCATCTCCTGACAGTAGATGGCAGTGTCTGCTTCAGAATGGCAGCACTGGAACAGAACAAAGTTCAATGTGAAAACACTGCAGGCTGTGTATTACTGAGCTCCAGAGTAACAGTGAGAGCAGCCTGCTGTGCTTCCTTGCAAAACAGATTCACACTCCCCCACCTAATCAGCTCCCTGCAGCATGGATGTGTGGAAGACTGCATGTGTGCAGCATGGATTTATGCACGGAATATCTGCTTTGAACGCATTTCTCCAGATCTCTTACATGCAGGATAAAGGAAATGGGATTAAAACAGTTTACTTGTGAATTCTCAAAAGAAATATTGAAAAAAGCTTCTTTCCTAAAATCAATAAGGGGTGTATATTTCAAGCCTGATGCCTGTGCCAGTTACCCTTTAAACAATGATCTGTGTGAATCAATCAAAGCCCAGGTGTTTGCTAATAATCTGTGCTAATGGGCTGATTGTGCTATTAGTGCTCAATACACAGTCTAGGCTGAGTCTAAACTGACACATGGGACTGAATTAAAGAGGAGAAAATCCCTCCTTGAAGTACTCAAGGTCCTGATTAGAAATGAGAAATGATCAATTATAAAACACATCGCTTGAGTTGTTGAGAATAATCAGATTTGTTTGGCACATTTCTCCAGCCCCTCTATCATAGTCGAGGGATTCCAGTGTGCAGTGTTTCTGGGAGTCAGCAATATAAACAAGCTGCTTTAAATAATGCAGAGAAACGTATGCAAATGTCCAGGGCTTCACTTCCTATTTAACTCTGTTGCAGTGCAGATAGGAGCAGGAGGAGAGGTAGCCTGTCTGCTGGTTACAACACTTTCTTCTTTCAATAACCACAATACTGCAGTACAATGGGGATTTTAACAGCTCTCTGTATAATAATGACAGCTCTATCAAGTAAGTATGTGACACTTGTGGAAATTAGCCTGCATTGATTCTGTATATTACTTGATGTTTTAGCAGTAGTTACTGTACGTTGTTTGCTTTTTTCCTCAAGGTGTCCGGTCTGATGTAGTGTTGACTGAGTCCGGACCAGCAGTTGTAAAGCCTGGAGAGTCCCATAAACTGTCCTGTAAAGCCTCTGGATTCACATTCAGCAGTTCTGAAATGGGCTGGGTCCGACAAGCTCCTGGAAAGGGTCTGGAATGGGTGGCTTATATTAATAGTGCTGGTAGTAGTACATACTATGCCCCGTCTGTCCAGGGAAGATTCACCATCTCCAGAGACAATTCCAACAGCATGCTGTATTTACAAATGAACAGCCTGAAGACTGAAGACACTGCCGTGTATTACTGTGCTCGAGACCCACAGTGATGCAATCAAACCAAGCAGCCGTACAAAATCCCCTCTCTTCAGGACTGCAGCGCTGATCACTCACAGGTTCTGCTTTCTTTTTCATGGTTGAGTTGTGGTAGATCAACCATGAGATTCAGACTCTTGTCTGTTAGAAAACCACACCCTCAATTTCAAAGAAAACACAAACAAGTGGCAGCTTCTATCTGTCGTGTTTTACTTGTACCTGCAGTCAGGGCCAGCGTGACCATATAGGCAGAACAGGGCGGCAAATTGAAGGGGGCGGCAAAAACGCGACATAATTACATGTTATACTTCATTTCTTTAATCGTAAAATGTTCCACATCTCAGATCACTGTTTCTTGTTCTGCCGGGTGAAATCTGCTCTCCCCTGGGAACAGGCTCGTGGCTGTTGAGCCCGTTGCTAAGCAAAGGACGCTTTGAAGTTCATTGCGTAATCAAAAGGGGCGGGGTTTCATTCGCCGCACCCCTCGTTCCAGCGCCCCTGGTTGTTTGATATTTAAGCATTTTCATAACACATCAGTAAAGATTCTTTCATTCTTTAAAGTTAATTCTCAAGTCAAGGATCTGCCTGTATTAAAATGTACCGGATGATCTGCTGTGCACGATTATATGATCACTAACCTACACGTTAGATACCAGTTTTATAGTAGTTAAGGAACGCAGTACGGTGCTGTACAAATAAGGACCAATGAAAATGCGATGTGTTTGAAGCAGCCTGCGTATCCTGTATCAAGTGTTATTTATAACTCTAAGCTCATGCATGGTGGTAGAATCCATTGATCATAAATATTGTCATTGTAAAACCTGTTTGTAACCAGTGATGATTGGATATAGTTGTATATCGTTTTGTGACGATGTAAAAACACATAATGTGGTGTACAGTAATTTGTTTACACGTTGATCTGTATTGTAAGGATCCTGGCGATGGCCTCGTCCTGCACATTGTGTTTGTCTTGTGTGTCTTGTTTGTTGGGTCTCGTTTAGTGTTCTGTGTATTGCAGGGCTGTCGCGAGGGGTACATTTTGACCTTCGAAGGTTCGGAACACGTCACCGAAGGAAGGGTCGAACCTTCCATGAGGCTCATTTGCATAATTTATGGTGACGTCACCCTAGCTGCTTGTTTATATTTGATTGATTTACAGGTAATACATATCAATGGAATAAAACACTTGCATGTAGTTTGAAAATACGTTATATAGAACAGTAATCATGTTTTATAATTTAATAAGCACATGTACAGCGTGTAACGTCTTCAGGTTGCTCATTGAATTGAAAAAGTAAGACTTCATTTCCCAGCGTCGCTCTCCCTTTTCACAGCTGCGCTTGCGCATTGAAGTGAAAACTAAAGACTGACGGTGCGTTCACTTAGATCATTCTGCGCAGAATCTGACCAGTTTAGACAATGATCTTCTAAGAATTGTTCAGATTCTGCACAGAATCTGCAGGGAATGGTCTCCGTGAACACACCCTTAATCAGCCTATCAGTGCGTCTGTACTGGCTTTTCTGTGACCTGCTGTACTGTGCGGAGCAGGTGGGACACAGGCAGGGCTGCATTGTTTTCATTCAGGTTGCTAAAATCTAGTTTTCAGCATTAGACGTAAAATACCAAAAATGGACGACAAAGCAAAACAAGCAAAGTATATTTCTGTTAAGGATCGTGTCGAGACATTCCCCCAAAAAACTGTACATGCAGATGGAGGGAATTGTTTTGCACATCTTGTAATGTGACTCAAAGAAAATACGATCGATCTCTAGAACTTCAGAATCCCACATTAAACAAAAGGCTACTACAGAGGCTGCTGAACAGAACGGAAAACAAACAGCTTTCAGAAAACAAACTGGAAAGTCAGCGCAGACGAAAAAGTATTCCTGTGTCGGTTGTAGCCAAGTTAAATCAGCACTACAGGTCCAATCAAGCACAGCTACCTCGCTTCAAACAGCCTGCTGTTTACTTTTTAAACGCAGTTAGAATTGTAGACCTGAATAGGTTTCCAAGGATGGAGCAGGCTGCAGATTGTGTAATAAAAAGCAATGGGTTTTCATCAGCGCAGAATTCATGTACAGCTCTTACGGATGCTTTTCATTTTCTGTTACAGGTGTCCGATCTGACGTGGTCTTGACCCAGTGTGACCCAGCCATGAAGAAGCCTGGAGAATCTGTCCAGTTGTCCTGTCGGATTTCGGGGTTCACCTACGCTGGCAGCAGGAGCTACTATATGAACTGGATGAGACAAGAGCCTGGGAAGAGTCTGGAGTGGCTCGCAAACATGAGAGGAGACAAAGCTTACACTAATAATGCCGACTCCATCAAAGTTCATCTACTACTCTATACCTGCAGATGAACAGCCTGAAGCCTGTGTGTGTGTGTGTGCGTGTATTTACAGCTAAACTCTTGGAGCTGTATAGAGACTCTCGGTCGTTTCAAACACGTTTTTCTAACTCCTCTCAATCCCATGACTAAAACATTGTCAATGTAAAAAAACAAGTTAGAAAAACGCAACAGCCATTTAAAGGGGTGATATCAAACACAAAAGCCCAAGTTAGGAGAAGCAATTAGGCCAATCTTGTCAAGCATCAAGCAAATAGGCACACCTGGAAAGGAAGTGGGGAAGCAGCCATGTTGGTGAGGGAAGCTTTTATTGACTTCCCTGAGTACTGACTTCCTGTAGTCAGGGCAGTACCTGTAGAAGATATTGAAAGGAGGGAGAGCTGATTTTAAGTACGTTTCCCTCTGCTTGTTTGGAAGCATAGTTTGAATGCACGTGTTAGATTAATGTTTACATATATATATATATATATTCATTGATTTGTTTCTTTTTGAATATTTTATTTATTATTGATAACTGTTTGCTGGTTTGTTTCTATATACCCACCTGCATAATGGTTTATTCTGGGGGAGGGGGAGGTCTGGAAGGGTATAAAGGCTGTTAGTTTTGTTCAGTCAGGATCGTCTTTTTGTGCAGATCAGAGGGCAGTTTTGCAGCTCTAGGGTTGGACTCAGTTATTGGAGTCAGTACCTGTGATTAGGTGACTAGAAATAGTTCTTTTCGGTTTTCACTTTTTCTCTCCTGAAATTGTTTGATATTTTGTTCAATTAGCTTTTTGTTTATCATTGTTCTTAAATAAAAATAATTGGTTTGGCACCAAACTTCTCTGTGATCCGTGTGCGCGTGTGTGTGTCTGTGTGCGGGTCAGTACCTGTGTGTGTGTGTGTGTCAGTCACACACACACACACACACACACACAGACACTGAGACACACACACACTGTGACACTCACAAGCTGAGTCACACACACACCGAGACACACACTGAGACACTCACACACTGAGACACAAACTCACCAAGACACACACACAGAGACACACACTGTGAGACAAACACACTGAGACACACACACACTGTGAGACAAACACACACTGAGACACACACACACTGAGACACACATACAGGCACTGACTCACACACACACACACACACAAACACACGCTAAGCGGGCTGAGCTCATTTGCATACAAACTCCAGATTTAGCTGCCAGTTAAATATTTAACTAAATGTTAAATCTAGCTAAGAGATTTAAGATGTATTTAAATATTTAACTAAATGTCAACTCTAGCTAAGAGATTTAAGATTTATTTAAATATTTAGCTAAATGTTAAATTTTGTTAAGAGATTTAAGAGTTATTGAGACACACACTGAGACACACACTGTGAGACAAACACACACTGAGACACACACTGTGAGAGAAACACACACTGAGACAAACACACTGAGACACACACACACACTGAGACACACACAGGCACTGACACACACACTGAGACACACACTGTGACACAAATACACTGAGACACACATACAGACACACACACTGAGACACTCACACACTGAGACACACACACACTGAGAGACAAACACACACTGAGACAAACACACTGAGACACACACACAATCTGAGACACACACACACAGACACACACACACTGAGACACACACTGTGACACAAATACACTGAGACACACATACAGACACACACATTGAGACACTCACACACTGAGACACACACTCACCGAGACACTCACACACTGAGACACACACACACAGAGACACACGCTGAGACACTCACGCACAGAGACACACACACTGAGACACACACACACCGAGACACACACTGAGACACACACTGAGACACATAAACACCTTGACACACACTGAGACACTCACACACTCAGACACAAACACACCGAGACACACACTGAGACACTAACACACTGAGACACACACACTGAGACACACACACACACCGAGACACACACTGAGACACTCACACACTGAGACACAAACTCACCGAGACACACACTGAGACACTCACACACAGAGACACACACTGAGACAAACACACACTGTGAGACAAACACACACTGAGACACAAACACTCTGAGACACACACACACAGACACACACACTGTGAGCCAAACACACACTGAGACACACACACACAGGCACTGAAACACACACAGAGGCACTGAAACACACAAACATTGAGACACACACACTGAGACACACACACACTGAGTCACACACACACTGAGTCACACACACTGAGACACACACACTGAGACACAAACACACCGAGACACACACACACACACTGAGACACAGACACTGTGAGACAAACACACTGAGACACACACACACTGTGAGACAAACACACACTGAGACAAAAACACACTGACACAAACACACAGACAAAAACACACACACTGACAGACACGCTAAGCGGGTGGAGCTCATTTGCATACAAACTCCAGATTTAGCTGCCAGTTAAATATTTAACTAAATGTTAAATCTAGCTAAGAGATTTAAGATTTATTTAAATATTTAATTAAATGTCAACTCTAGCTAAGAGATTTAAGATTTATTTAAATATTTAACTAAATGTTAAATCTAGTTAAGAGATTTAAGATGTATTTAAATATTTAATTAAATGTCAACTCTAGCTAAGAGATTTAAGATTTATTTAAATATTTAACTAAATGTTAAATCTAGTTAAGAGATTTAAGATTTATTTAAATATTTAACTAAATGTTAAATCTAGTTAAGAGATTTAAGATGTATTTAAATATTTAACTAAATGTCAACTCTAGCTAAGAGATTTAAGATTTATTTACATATTTAGATGAATGTTAAATCTTGTAACTAGATTTCTAAATGATATCTGAATGCACACATTTATAAAAAGCTGTATTTATTTTCTCCTCATTTCTGGCAGCCCATACTAACGGCGCTCGGAACTTTGGCATTTTTAAATCCTAACGGTCTCTGCTCAGCGGAGTGGAATGTTCAGGAGCCGGTTGCCTAGCAGCGTCTCCGCCTCCTTCTCTGCCCCGCCCCCTCTCTCCCTCTCTCGTTGCTCCAGCTAGGAGTTCACATTCAGCTTCCTTAGATTATATAGCGCCATTCTTTACTAACTTTTACAAATGAGCTTATTGGAGGCTTCGTGTTTTTAAGATGGTTCAGGTGCAGTCCGGGCACACTGACTGCAGCATCATTACAGTATACCGCACTGCGCTCGGCTTTGTGTGGAGGCTGATACACAAAATAATGAACGACTGGTAAAGAAATCACATGGATTGCTTTTTAATGCTAAATGTGTATCTGGTATTCTAAGTATTACCTACAGTTAATAACTCAGCTATACTCATATTCAGAATGTGATACAGTATTAAGACAGGGTCCAGTATTATTAATAAATAAACACGCTTTAAGAGAAACAGCAGTGATGTTTATTGTCCATTCCCATCCATTCTCTAGATGTTTCTACATTGTGGTTGCAATCCACAGGGACAAGGGACTCAGCGATGTTAAATAAAAAACTAGAGCCCACAATTAACCAATATAGAAAGGAAGGGGGGAGAAATGTATTGCCTGCGTGCAGTACCTTCCACTTTCCTCTATTAAATGTCATTTGCCATGTGTCTGCCCAGTTCTGAACGCTGTCGAGATCATTTCGAATGACCTTTGCTGCTTCAACAGTGTTTGCCACTCCTCCTGTTTGGAACTGCAAACACAAGTCAAAAAGGAAGTTAGAAAAGCCAAGAGAGAGACAGAAATGAACATTGCTAAGGGGGTGTGAGGGAGGAGACCCTCACATTGTCTCAGTATGTATCTGGACATTTACTGCAAATGTTTTGAAACTGTTTTTGTATGGATGTTTTGAAACTGTTTTTGTATGGTGTTGCTCATCCTTGTGTCTAGTATGCAAAATTATAAAAACAAAATTCACTTCCCTGTTGAACGGGGACTGGAGGCCTGTGGTTGGGAGTGTCCTGAAAAACAAAAGAAAGGTTAATGAAGAGTACGGTTTAGAGAGCTGGTTTGGAAGGGAGCACACTTCCACAACAATGGATTGAGGTACTATTGTTAAGATAAACTTTGAAAATGAACAACAGCTATTTTAATGTGCATGTTTTTGATATGCAATGGTTCAGGTAACCTGAGTTGGGTGTGGTGATGAGGTCCTCCATCTTGACAGGAAGTGGGGAAGCAGCCATGTTGGTGAGGGAAGCTTTTATTGACTTCCCTGAGTACTGACGCCCTGTAGTGAGGGCAGTACCTGTAGAAGATATTGAAAGGGGGGAGAGCTGATTTTAAGTACGTTTCCCTCTGCTTGTTTTGAAGCATAGTTTTAATGCACGTGTTAGATTAATGTTTAGTTTATATATATATATTCATTGATTTGTTTTTTTTTTGAATACTTTATTTATTATTGATAACTGTTTGCTGGTTTGTTTCTATATACCCACCTGCATAATGGTTTATTCTGGGGGAGGGGGAGGTCTGGAAGGGTATAAAGGCTGTTAGTTTTGTTCAGTCAGGATCGTCTTTTTGTGCAGATCAGAGGGCAGTTTTGCAGCTCTGTGGTTGGACTCAGTTATTGGAGTCAGTACCTGTGATTAGGTGACTAGAAATAGTTCTTTTTGGTTTCCACTTTTTCTTTCCTCAAATTGTTTGATATTTTGTTCAATTAGCTGTTTGTTTATCATTGTTCTTAAATAAAAATAATTGGTTTGGCACCAAACTTCTCTGTGATCCGTGTGCGCGTGTGTGTGTCTGTGTGCGGGTCAGTACCTGTGTGTGTGTGGTGTGTGTGTCAGTCAAACACACACACACACACTGTGACACTCACAAGCTGAGACACACACACACTGAGTCACACACACACCGAGACACACACTGAGACACAAACACACCGAGACACACACTGAGACACACACACACTGAGACAAACACACACTGAGACACACACACACTGAGCAAAACACACTGAGACAAACACGCAAACACACACACACACACACACACACACACACACACACACTAAGCGGGCTGAGCTCATTTGCATACAAACTCCAGATTTAGCTGCCAGTTAAATATTTAAGTAAATGTTAAATCTAGTTAAGAGTTTTAAGATTTATTTAAATATTTAGCAAAATGTTAAATCTTGTTAAGAGATTTAAGAGTTATTGAGACACACACTGAGACACACACTGTGAGACAAACACACTGAGACACACACACACTGTGAGACAAACACACACTGAGACACACACACACTGTGAGACAAACACACACTGAGACACACACACACTGTGAGACAAACACACTCTGAGACAAAAACACTGAGACACACACACAGAGACACACACTGTGAGCCAAACACACTGAGACACACACACACACACACTGAGACACACATACAGGCACTGACACACACACACTGAGACACACACACTGAGACACACACACACACTAAGTCACACACACACAGAGACACACACAGTGACACAAATACACTGAGACACACACTGTGACACAAATACATGAGACACACACACTGAGACACAAACACACCGAGACACACATTGAGACACTCACACACTGAGACACACACTGTGAGACAAAACACACTGAGACACACACACACTGTGAGACAAACACACACTGAGACACACACTGTGACACAAATACCCTGAGACACACACACTGAGACACACACTGTGACACAAATACATGAGACACACACACTAAGACACAAACACACCGAGACACACACACTGAGACAAACACACTGAGACAAAAACACACACACACTGAGACACACACACACACACACACAGGTACTGACACGCGCACACACACACACACACACACACATGTACTGACACGCACACACACACACACACACACACACGCTAAGCGGGCGGAGCTCATTTGCATACAAACTCCAGATTTAGCTGCCAGTTAAATATTTAACTAAATGTTAAATCTAGCTAAGAGATTTAAGATTTATTTAAATATTTAGCAAACTGTTAAATCTAGTTAAGAGATTTAAGAGTTATTTAAATATTTAGCTAAATGTCAACTCTAGCTAAGAGATTTAAGATTTATTTAAATATTTAGATGAATGTTAAATCTTGTAACTAATTTCTAAATGATATCTGAATGCACACATTTATAAAAAGCTGTATTTATTTTCTCCTCATTTCTGGCAGCCCATACTAACGGCGCTCGGAACTTTCGCATTTTTAAATCCTAACGGTCTCTGCTCAGCGGAGTGGAATGTTCAGGAGCCGGTTGCCTAGCAGCGTCTCCGCCTCCTTCTCTGCCCCGCCCCCTCTCTCCCTCTCTCGTTGCTCCAGCTAGGAGTTCACATTCAGCTTCCTTAGATTATATAGCGCCATTCTTTACTAACTTTTACAAATGAGCTTATTGGAGGCTTCGTGTTTTTAAGATGGTTCAGGTGCAGTCCGGGCAGACTGACTGCAGCATCATTACAGTATACCGCACTGCGCTCGGCTTTGTGTGGAGGCTGATACACAAAATAATGAACGACTGGTAAAGAAATCACATGGGTTGCTTTTTAATGCTAAATGTGTATCTGGTATTCTAAGTATTACCTACAATTAATAATTCAGCTATATTCATATTCAGAATGTGATACAGTATTAAGACAGGGTCCAGTATTAGAAATAAATAAACACGCTTTAAGAGAAACAGCAGTGATGTTTATTGACCATTCCCATCCATTCTCTATATGTTTCTACATTGTGGTTGCAATCCACAGGGACAAGGGACTCAGCGATGTTAAATAAAAAACTAGAGCCCACAATTAACCAATATAGAAAGGAAGGGGGGAGAAATGTATTGCCTGCGTGCAGTACCTTCCACTTTCCTCTATTAAATGTCATTTGCCATGTGTCTGCCCAGTTCTGAACGCTGTCTAGATCATTTCAAATGACCTTTGCTGCTGCAACAGTGTTTGCACTCCTCCTGTTAGGAACTGCAAACACAAGTCAAAAAGGAAGTTAGAAAGGCCAAGAGAGAGACAGAAATGAACATTGCTAAGGGGGTGTGAGGGAGGAGACCCTCACATTGTCTCAGTATGTATCTGGACATTTACTGCAATTGTTTTTAAACTGTTTTTGTATGGTGTTGCTGATCCTTGTGTCTAGTAAGGAAAATAAGAAAAACAAAATTCACTTCCCTGTTGTACGGGGACTGGAGGCCTGTGGTTGGGACTGTCCTGAAAAACAAAAGAAAGGTTAATGAAGAGTACGGTTTAGAGAGCTGGTTTGGAAGGGAACACACTTCCAGAACAATGGATTGCAGTACTATTGTTAAGATAAACTTTTAAAATGAACAACAGCTATTTTAATGTGCATGTTTTTCATATGCAATGGTTCAGGAAACCTGAGTTGGGTGTTGTGGTGAGGTCCTCCATCTTGACAGGAAGTGGGGAAGCAGCCATGTTGGTGAGGGAAGCTTTTATTGACTTCCCTGAGTACTGACTTCCTGTAGTCCGGGCAGTACCTCTAGAAGATATTGAAAGGGGGGAGAGCTGATTTTAAGTATGTTTCCCTCTGCTTGTTTGGAAACATAGTTTTAATGCACGTGTTAGATTAATGTTTAGTTATATAGTAGTGGTGTGGCGTAGTGGTTAGGGCTCTGGACTCTTGACCGGAGGGTTGTGGGTTCAATCCCCAGTGAGGGACACTGCTGTTGTACCCTTGAGCAAGGTACTTTACCTAGATTGCTCCAGTAAAAACCCAACTGTATAAATGGGTAATTGTATGTAAAATAATGTGATATCTGTATAATGTGAAATAATGTATAATGTGATATCTTGTAACAATTGTAAGTCGCCCTGGATAAGGGCGTCTGCTAAGAAATAAATAATATATATATATATATATATATATATATATATATATATTGATTTGTTTCTTTTTGAATACTTTATTTATTATTGATAACTGTTTGCTGGTTTGTCTCTATATACCCACATGCAGAATGGTTTATTCTGGGGGAGGGGGAGGTCTGGAAGGGTATAAAGGCTGTTAGTTTTGTTCAGTCAGGATCGTCTTTTTGTGCAGATCAGAGGGCAGTTTTGCAGCTCTGTGGTTGGACTCAGTTATTGGAGTCAGTACCTGTGATTAGGTGACTAGAAATAGTTCTTTTTGGTTTCCACTTTTTCTTTCGTCAAATTGTTTGATATTTTGTTCAATTAGCTGTTTGTTTATCATTGTTCTTAAATAAAAATAATTGGTTTGGCACCAAACTTCTCTGTGCTCCGTGTGCGTGTGTGTGTGTCTGTGTGCGGGTCAGTACCTGTGTGTGTGTGTGTGTGTCAGTCAAACACACACACACACACACACACTGAGACACACACATACTGAGACATACACACACACTGAGACACACACACTGGGACACACACACTGAGACACACACACACACACAGAGACACACACTGTGAGACAAACACACTGAGACACACACTGTGAGACAAACACACACTGAGACACACACACACACATTGTGAGACAAACACACTGAGACACACACACCGGTACTGACACACACAGACACACTCACACACACACAGGTACTGACACGCACACACACACACACACGCTAAGCGGGCGGAGCACATTTGCATACAAACTCCAGATTTAGCTGCCAGTTAAATATTTAACTAAATGTTAAATCTAGCTAAGAGATTTAAGATTTATTTAAATATTGAACTAAATGTTAAATCTAGTTAAGAAATTTAAGATGTATTTAAATATTTAACTAAATGTCAACTCTAGCTAAGACATTTAAGATTTATTTAAATATTTAGCTAAATGTTAAATCTTGTTAAGAGATTTAAGAGTTATTGAGACACACATTGAGACACACACTGTGAGACAAACACACTGAGACACACACTGAGACACACACACACACTGAGACAAACACACACTGAGACACACTCACTGAGACAAACACACTGAGACACACACACACTGTGAGACAAACACACACTGAGACACACACACACTGTGAGACAAACACACACTGAGACAAACACACTGAGACACACACACACTCTGAGACAAACACACACTGAGACACACTCACTGAGACAAACACACTGAGACACACACACACTGTGAGACAAACACACACTGAGACACACACACACTGTGAGACAAACACACACTGAGACACACACACAGAGACACACACTGTGAGCCAAACACACTGAGACACACACACACACACACACACACTGAGACACACATACAGGCACTGAGACACACAAACACTGAGACAGACACACACACTGAGACACACACACACACACACACTGAGACACACACTGTGACACAAATACATGAGACACACCGAGACACACACTGAGACACTCACACACTGAGACACACACTGTGACACAAATACATGAGACACACCGAGACACACACTGTGAGACAAACACACTGAGAGACACACACACTGTGAGACAAACACACAGTGAGACAAACACACTGAGACACACACACACACACGCTAAGCGGGTGGAGCTCATTTGCATACAAACTCCAGATTTAGCTGCCAGTTAAATATTTAACTAAATGTTAAATCTAGTTAAGAGATTTAAGATTTATTTAAATATTTAACTAAATGTTAAATCTAGTGAAGAGATTTAAGATGTATTTAAATATTTAACTAAATGTTAAATCTAGTTAAGAGATTTAAGATTTATTTACATATTTAGATGAATGTTAAATCTTGTAACTAGATTTCTAAATGATATCTGAATGCACACATTTATAAAAAGCTGTATTTATTTTCTCCTCATTTCTGGCAGCCCATACTAACGGCGCTCGGAACTTTGGCATTTTTAAATCCTAACGGTCTCTGCTCAGCGGAGTGGAATGTTCAGGAGCCGGTTGCCTAGCAGCGTCTCCGCCTCCTTCTCTGCCCCGCCCCCTCTCTCCCTCTCTCGTTGCTCCAGCTAGGAGTTCACATTCAGCTTCCTTAGATTATATAGCGCCATTCTTTACTAACTTTTACAAATGAGCTTATTGGAGGCTTCGTGTTTTTAAGATGGTTCAGGTGCAGTCCGGGCAGACTGACTGCAGCATCATTACAGTATACCGCACTGCGCTCGGCTTTGTGTGGAGGCTGATACACAAAATAATGAACGACTGGTAAAGAAATCACATGGATTGCTTTTTAATGCTAAATGTGTATTTGGTATTCTAAGTATTACCTACAATTAATAACTCAGCTATATTCATATTCAGAATGTGATACAGTATTAAGACAGGGTCCAGTATTAGAAATAAATAAACACGCTTTGCGAGTGGATTGCTCAGATTGAGATTCAGTCTGGATCAGACTCGATCTCGGATTGAATCTTGGATTGATATTTTTTTTCCGTTGTGCAGATCGAGATTCAAATTCACGCACACACACACACACGCACACACACACACACACACACACACACACACACACACACATATTAAGAGGAAGTGTGAATGTTTACAAATGTCTGATCTGATATTGTTTTGAGCCAGTCTGGTTCTGAACTGAGAAAGCCAGGGGAGTCTGTAAAGATGTCTTGTAAAGTCTCTGGATTCACATTAAGCAGCAGCTATTGGATACTCTGGATCCGGCAAGCTCCTGGGAAAGCTCTGGAATGGTTGCTGAACTGAACATAACCAATATTCAATACTGTCCATCGATATAAGATCATTCTACTGGTTTCCATGGATACTTCCACCACAGCATATCTGCAAATGAACAGCCTGAAGACTGAAGACACTGCCGTGTATTACTGTGCTCGAGACTCACAGTGAGGAAGTGAAGCCAACAGCAAACACAGGCCAGACTCCCCTTCCCTTCAACAAGTATTGGGACAGACAAGTAAAGGCACATACAGATCGGATTCTGCAATGGTGACTTCCAAGACTGGTATCACACTGATGGGTCGAAGCTCTATTCAGGGATGGAGAGATGTTTATGTGATATTTATATGTATTAAACTGGAAGAGCCACTAGAGGGCACTGCAGCACCTTTCTTTGGCTCAAGCTGAGGGAACACAAAGCCACTTTTTCAGGGACAGTGGCTGGAAAACTGGTTCCAGGAGACCTAGTTTGAGGCAACTTTGCTGAATCAAACCCCAAGTCTCCCCTGGTGTGCCGTGCAGGGGCCTGAAACCTAGTCTCCTGAAACCAAGCTCCAAGCCTCAAAGCGGCTTCATGTTCCCTCAGCTTTAGATGGACACACTGCAAAAACAACACACACTTTAGTTAGTTTGTATCTTTCTCAAATTCATGAAGAAAATCTGCCAGAGAAGTGCATCACAATCAAAATGAAGCAAATACAATGAAAGCACAGAAGCTGTTGCATTGTCATATTATCTGTTGTCTTGACCTCATTCAGAACCAAGCACAGAATCATCCACAGTGAACCCACTGCTTTTCAATCACTGCAAACGACCCTGGCAGTGTGAATAAAACAGGAGCGTGATGTATTATTAATATCATTTCAAAGAATATTCTCATAGCAGAATCCAATAATACAATAACATGCAATCACACATCCACAGTCTATTGAAAGCAAACTGTAACATGGGTTCCTGTCTTGTGTTCAGTGAACTCTGTATCCTGCTGAATTTATCCAGCCGTATGCAAACTCAGAGCCCCCACTTCCTATTTAATGCAGAGCAGGGGCACCCAGAAGGCAAGTGCCAGGGACCCGGGCAACGGTATAGAAGTGACACACAGTGTAGCGTCTCATTACTGAACAAGACATGGGAGGCATTGCACAGCTCTGCATCGTACTGTACTGCTTGGCAGGTAGGAGCCTGGACTGATTGAATTACAGTCATTCACACACACACACTGTAAACCCAAGTCATTGGCTTGTGAATAATATCTGGCTTTTGCAGCAGCCATTTCGAACAGCGTTGTGTGTTGCTTTGAGGTCAGTGAAGGGTTTTGATGTGCTTTTCTGCTTTCAGGTGTTTGGGCGGACATTGTGTTGAAGCAGTCCGATCCTGAGGTTAGAAAGCCAGGAGACTCTGTGAAACTGTCCTGTCAAGGCTCTGGGGAAGATGAGGATGGGGATACTATCACTGCTTATAGGATGAACTGGATTCGACAAGCTCCTGGGAAGGGGCTGGAATGGCTGGGTTACATTAACAGTGATGGTGACAGCACAGAGTATGCCCAGTCTGTCCAGGGAAGATTCACCATCTCCAGAGACAATTCCAACAGCATGCTGTATTTACAAATGAACAGCCTGAAGACTGAAGACACTGCCGTGTATTACTGTGCTGCTGCACAGTGAGTCAGTTCAATGCTCTGCTCATACAGAAACTCTACCCACAGTGGACTGCTCTACAGCACACTGCACTGAGGAGCAATACAGTTAGCTGAACCATTCTCTTGATCATCATCAATGCAATTTAAATACAATTCCATGTTATTTACTCTGGATCTAGAGAAAGATCTGACACTTGAATGCTCAGTTAAGATGAAAGGCATTTACTAGAGCAGACTGCATAGAAAATCTGCAATGATGTGTCTCTGCTTTGTTTGTTCACAGCAACCAAGTCTCAGTTTCAAGAGCTCAGCTAACACTGCCAATAGAGATAGGATCTATTTGTCCATATCTTCAACACGAATTCAGAAAATCTGCAGTAATACTGAAACAAGCTGTTGGCATGCACAGTGGTGTCCTGCCATCTTGCAGAGTGCAATCCATGCTAAATGGATTCCATGCAGCTACACTGGGGCTGTGTTTGACATGCTTTCAGTTTGTGTAGAGACAGGATTGTTCAGGGACTCAACAGAAACACTCCGTCACAAACACAAGGACTTGGGGGTTGATTTGATGCACTTGTAATCTGCTGGGATAAGACACAGCTGGATGTTTTACTGCAGTTTACAGCACTGAGGAATAACCCTGGATTGCATCAAGCACCTATCTGTAGTTCTCACTGCGTTCCCTCCATACTGTACACAAGTGCTTGAACCAATCAAGGTGAATTCTCTGGTTCTGTTCAATTCTTTATTCAAACCCAGCTGTGCTTCTTCCTAGCAAATAAGCCCCTTGGTTTCTTCTAACTTTCCCATTGCAAATGCACAGCGCTGTCATCAAGTCAATGGCATGGTCTGTATTATAAGGAGACAGAATGCCACGATATTAAAAGGTACAAGAAATAGGTTTTTACAAAATCAATTCAATATCTCACCCACCTATCATTCATCTTATTTAAATTTGATTTTTTTTTTCATGGCATGCTTGAAATGTTCCTTTTTTTAATTGAGTTTAGCTGCTTAGCGTCTCAGGATCACTTTCCATTCACACAGCAGTGACTTAGTAAACATGTGCACTTACACATCATTACAATGCTATCATGCATCCTTACAATGGACTTAACATGTAAATCTGAATGGAAAGTGTTACAAAGTACTGAAATACAGGACAATGCAGATATTACCATTGTCATTTACAACCGCAACAATGCAAATGCTATGAGGCATTAGAGATATTGCTAAGTGTGATTTATAGCACCTCCACACACTGCAGTTCTCATCTCCTGACAGTAGATGGCAGTGTCTCCCTCAGAATGGCAGCACTGGAACAGTACAAAGTTCAATGTGAAAACACTGCAGGCTGTGTATTACTGAGCTCCAGAGTAACAGTGAGAGCAGCCTGCTGTGCTTCCCTGCAAAACAGATTCACACTCCCCCACCTAATCAGCTCCCTGCAGCATGGATGTGTGGAAGACTGCATGTGTGCAGCATGGATTTATGCACGGAATATCTGCTTTGAACGCATTTCTCCAGATCTCTAACATGCAGGATCAAGGAGATGGGATTAAAACAGTTTACTTGTGAATTCTCAAAAGAAATATTGAAAAAAGTTTATTTCCTAAAATCAATAAGGGGAGTATATTTCAAGCCCGATGCCTGTGCCAGTTACCCTTTAAACAATGATCTGTGTGAATCAATCAGGGCCCAGGTGTTTGCTAATAATCTGTGCTAATGGGCTGATTGTTCTATTAGTGCTCAATACACAGTCTAGGCTGAGTCTAAACTGACACATGGGACTGAATTAAAGAGGAGAAAATCCCTCCTTGAAATACTCAAGGTCCTGATTAGAAATGAGAAATGATCAATTATAAAACACATGGCTTGAGTTGATGAGAATAATCAGATTTCTTTGACACATTTTTCCATCCGTCAGCAATATAAACAAGCTGCTTTAAATAATGCAGAGAAACGCATGCAAATGTCCAGGGCTTCACTTCCTATTTAACTCTGCTGCAGTGCAGATAGGAGCAGGAGGAGAGGTAGCCTGTCTGCTGGTTACAACACTTTCTTCTTTCAATAACCACAATACTGCAGTACAATGGGGATTTTAACAGCTCTCTGTATAATAATGACAGCTCTATCAAGTAAGTATCTGACACTTGTGGAAATTAGCCTGCATTGATTCTGTATATTACTTGATGTTTTAGCAGTAGTTACTGTACGTTGTTTGCTTTTTTCCTCAAGGTGTCCGGTCTGATGTAGTGTTGACTGAGTCCTGACCAGCAGTTATAAAGCCTGGAGAGTCCCATAAACTGTCCTGTAAAGCCTCTTGATTCACATTCAGCAGCTATGGCATGAACTGGGTTCGACAAGCTCCTGGAAAGGGTCTGGAATGGGTGGCCAGTATTTATAGCAGCAGCTACATATACTATGCCCAGTCTGTCCAGGGAAGATTCACCATCTCCAGAGACGATTCCAACAGCATGCTGTATTTACAAATGAACAGCCTGAAGACTGAAGACACTGCCGTGTATTACTGTGCTCGAGGCCCACAGTGAGGAAGTGCAATGCAGGACTCGTACAAAAACTATTCCATTAGATACATGTGCATAGAAAGAGGAAGTGTGAATGTTTACAGATGTCTGATCTGATATTGTTTTGAGCCAGTCTGGTTCTGAACTGAGAAAGTGAAGCCTGAGCCCTTACAAAAACCCACTCGTGTGAATCCACTCATTCATGTCAATGGGGAATTCATCCCATGTGCATGTGTTGTTTCAGTTCACACACAACGGCATCATTACAGTTACAGAGACAGAATAGAACAATGTGGTTTAGAATATCCTACGTGTGGCTCAAGCCTTTACTCAAACACAAGACCTGAATATCCTCATCTGCTCCACAGCAAGCAAGATAAGACACAGTTCAGAAAACCAAAAAACACAGGGCAGTAAAGTAACAAATGCTTTGATGGGTCATTCAGTGAACCAATCCAATCAGATATGGGACTGCTGGTTCAGTGCCCTTCAAGGTATACACTGTGGAGAAACTACAATCCAATATAGAACATGTTTCTGAGAAAAAAAGACTGCAAGAGTTTACACCATGCCATTAAAACACCCCTCCCTCTCTCTCCCCCTCCCTCTCTCCCCCCACTCCCACTCCTCACACAGACACACAACCCCCAACAGCAAACACAGGCCAGGCTCCCCTTCCCTCCAACAAGTATTGGGACAGACAAGTAAAGGCACATACATATCGGTTTCTGTAATGGTGACTTCCATGACTGGTATCACACTGATGGGACGAGCCTCTATTCACGGATGAAGAGATGTTTATGTGATATTTATATGTATTAAACTGGAAGAGCCACTAGAGGGCACTGCAACACCTTTCTTTGGCTGAAGCTGAGGGAACACAAAGCCACTTTTCTCAGGGACAGTGGCTGGAAATCTGGTTCCAGGAGACCTAGTTTGAGGCAACTTTGCTGAATCAAACCCCAAGTCTCCCCTGGTGTGCCATGCAGGGGCCTGAATCCTAGTCTCCTGAAACCAAGCTCCAAGCCTCAAAGTGGCTTCGTGTTCCCTCAGCTTTAGATGGACACACTGCAAAAACAACACACACTTTAGTTTGTATCTTTCTCAAATTCATGAAGAAAATCTGCCAGAGAAGTGCATCACAATCAAAATGAATCAAATACAATGAAAGCACAGAAGCTGTTGCATTGTGATATTATCTGTTGTCTTGACCTCATTCAAAACCAAGCACAGAATCATCCACAGTGAAGCCACTGCTTATCAATCACTGCAAACGACCCTGGCAGTGTGAATAAAACAGGAGCGTGATGTATTATTAATATCATTTCAAAGAATATTCTCATAGCAGAATCCAATAATACAATAACATGCAATCACACATCCACAGTCTATTGTATTGTAAGCAACTGAAAGCAAACTGTAACATGGGTTCCTGTCTTGTGTTCAGTGAACTCTGTATCCTGCTGAATTTATCCAGCCGTATGCAAACTCAGAGCCCCCACTTCCTATTTAATGCAGAGCAGAGGCACCCAGAAGGCAAGTGCCAGGGACCCGGGCAACGGTATAGAAGTGATACACAGTGTAGCGTCTCATTACTGAACAAGACATGGGAGGCATTGCACAGCTCTGCATCGTACTGTACTGCTTGGCAGGTAGGAGCCTGGACTGATTGAATTACAGTCATTCACACACACACACTGTAAACCCAAGTCATGGGCTTGTGAATAATATCTGGCTTTTGCAGCAGCCATTTCGAACAGCGTTGTGTGTTGCTTTGAGGTCAGTGAAGGGTTTTGATGTGCTTTTCTGCTTTCAGGTGTTTGGGCGGACATTGTGTTGAAGCAGTCCGATCCTGAGGTTAGAAAGCCAGGAGACTCTGTGAAACTGTCCTGTCAAGGCTCTGGGCAAGACAGTGATGGGGATACTATCACTGCTTATGGGATGAGCTGGATTCGACAAGCTCCTGGAAAGGGTCCGGAATGGGTGGCTTGGATTATCAGCTCTGGTAGTAGTACAAGCTATGCCCCGTCTGTCCAGGGAAGATTCACCATCTCCAGAGACAATTCCAACAGCATGCTGTATTTACAAATGAACAGCCTGAAGACTGAAGACACTGCCGTGTATTACTGTGCTGCTGCACAGTGAGTCAGTTCAATGCTCTGCTCGTACAGAAACTCTACCCACAGTGGACTGCTCTACAGCACACTGCACTGAGGAGCAATACAGTTAGCTGAACCATTCTCTTGATCATCATCAATGCCATTTAAATACAATTCCATGTTATTTACTCTGGATCTAGAGAAAGATCTGACACTTGAATGCTCAGTTAAGATGAAAGGCATTTACTAGAGCAGACTGCATAGAAAATCTGCAATGATGTCTCTCTGCTTTGTTTGTTCACTGCAACCAAGTCTCAGATTCAAGAGCTCTGCTCACACTGCCAATAGAGATAGGAACTATTTATCCATATCTTCCACACAAACTCAGAAAATCTGCAGCAATACTGAAACAAGCTGTTGGCATGCACAGTGGTGTCCTGCCATCTTGCAAAGTGCAATCCATGCTAAATGGATCCCATGCAGCTACACTGGGGCTGTGTTTGACATGCTTTCAGTTTGTGTAGAGACAGGATTGTTCAGGGACTCAACAGAAACACTCCGTCACAAACAGAAGGACTTGGGGGTTGATTTGATGCACTTGTAATCTGCTGGGATAAGACACAGCTGGATGTTTTACTGCAGTTTACAGCACTGAGGAATAACCCTGGATTGCATCAAGCACCTATCTGTAGTTCTCACTGCGTTCCCTCCATACTATACACAAGTGCTTGAACCAATCAAGGGGAATTCTCTGGTTCTGTTCAATTCTTTATTCAAACCCAGATGTGCTTCTTCCTAGCAAATAAGCCCCTTGGTTTCTTCTAACTTTCCCATTGCAAATGCACAGCGCTTCTCATTGTCATCAAGTCAATGGCAGGGTCTGTATTATAATGAGACAGAATGCCACGATCTTAAAAGGTACAAGAAATAGATTTTTACAAAATCAAATCATTATCTCACCCACCTATCATTCATCTTATTTAAATTTGATTTTTTTTTTCATGGCATGCTTGAAATGTTCAATTTTTTTTAATTGAGTTTAGCTGCTTAGCGTCTCAGGATCACTTTCCATTCACACAGCAGTTACTTAGAAAACACATGTGCACTTACACATCATTACAATGCTATCATGCATCCTTACAATGGACTTAACATGTAAATCTGAATGGAAAGTGTTACAAAGTACTGAAATACAGGACAATGCAGATATTACCATTGTCATTTACAACCGCAACATTGCAAATGCTAGGAGGCTTTTGAGACTTTGCTAAGTGTGATTTACAGCATCTGAACACACTGCAGTTCTCATCTCCTGACAGTAGATGGCAGTGTCTCCTTCAGAATGGCAGCACTGGAACAGAACAAAGTTCAATGTGAAAACACTGCAGGCTGTGTATTACTGAGCTCCAGAGTAACAGTGAGAGCAGCCTGCTGTGCTTCCCTGCAAAACAGATTCACACTCCCCCACCTAATCAGCTCACTGCAGCATGGATGTGTGGAAGACTGCATGTGTGCAGCATGGATTTATGCACGGAATATCTGCTTTGAACGCATTTCTCCAGATCTCTAACATGCAGGATCAAGGAGATGGGATTAAAACAGTTTACTTGTGAAATCTCAAAAGAAATATTGAAAAAAGTTTATTTCCTGAAATCAATAAGGGGTGTATATTTCTAGCCTGATGCCTGTGCCAGTTACCCTTAAAACAATGATCTGTGTGAATCAATCAGGGCCCAGGTGTTTGCTAATAATCTGTGCTAATGGGCTGATTGTTCTATTAGTGCTCAATACACAGTCTAGGCTGAGTCTAAACTGACACATGGGACTGAATTAAAGAGGAGAAAATCCCTCCTTGAAATACTCAAGATCCTGATTAGAAATGAGAAATGATCAATTATAAAACACATGGCTTGAGTTGATGAGAATAATCAGATTTCTTTGACACATTTCTCCAGCCCCTCTGTGTTTGTAGAGGGATTCCAGTGTGCAGTGTTTCTGGGAGTCAGCAATATGAACAAGCTGCTTTAAATAATGCAGAGAAACGTATGCAAATGTCCAGGGCTTCACTTCCTATTTAACTCTGCTGCAGTGCAGATAGGAGCAGGAGGAGAGGTAGCCTGTCTGCTGGTTACAACACTTTCTTCTTTCAATAACCACAATACTGCAGTACAATGGGGATTTTAACAGCTCTCTGTATAATAATGACAGCTCTATCAAGTAAGTATCTGACACTTGTGGAAATTAGCCTGCATTGATTTTGTATATTACTTGATGTTTTAGCAGTAGTTACTGTACGTTGTTTGCTTTTTTCCTCAAGGTGTCCGGTCTGATGTAGTGTTGACTGAGTCCGGACCAGCAGTTGTAAAGCCTGGAGAGTCCCATAAACTGTCCTGTAAAGCCTCTGGATTCACATTCAGCAGCTACTGGATGAGCTGGGTTCGACAAGCTCCTGGAAAGGGTCTGGAATGGGTGGCCAGTATTTATAGCAGCAGCTACATATACTATGCCCAGTCTGTCCAGGGAAGATTCACCATCTCCAGAGACGATTCCAACAGCATGCTGTATTTACAAATGAACAGCCTGAAGACTGAAGACACTGCCGTGTATTACTGTGCTCGAAACCCCACAGTGAGGAAGTGCAATGCAGGACTCGTACAAAAACTATTCCATTAGATACATGTGCATAGAAAGAGGAAGTGTGACTGGTAACTGGTATTCTGGTCTCTACATGCTCCTGATGAATTCACACTGTGATAAATGTGTTTTATGAAAATAAAATAAAGACAGACGCTGTTCAGCTATGATACTTACCCTAGTATTGAATTAAAATGTCACTGCTGTTTTTATTTTGAAGTGATCAACAAGTGAACCCACCCTTCTCTATATCTATACCAGAACCTATACCAGATCCCACCCTTCTCTAGATCTATACGAGAACACACCCTTCTCTAGATCTATACCAGATCCCACCCTTCTCTAGATCTATACGAGAACACACCCTTCTCTAGATCTATACCAGATCCCACCCTTCTCTAGATCTATATCAGATCCCACCCTTCTCTAGATCTCAGCACTGTATGACAAATGCATTGTTGTGGTATTAATTCATGGCAGATTCCTTGATAAATAACACAGCTAGCTTTAACTAACTAGTGCTGGTATTTTCGCTGCTATTAGAATGGACTCATTCTTCTTGCACTGAAGGTTTTGGGAAGACTCTTACCTCAATGTGATATTGTGTGGGGCTTAAAGGACACAGGACTGGAAGATCAGAGGGTCGTTCTGAAGCTCAGATGAACTGATCGATGGAACATCTCAAAGTTCCAAGCCCCGCCCCCTTGTATTGAATTACATTTTACTATCTAGTTGGTTTAGATTTTTTTTTTTATTCTGCATTACAGTTACAACAATGATGTGCAGAACTGAGAAATGCAATCTGGTGTTTCCTGTTGCATTGATTGTTCACACATAAAAGAGCTGTGAATGTGTAGTCTCAGTTCTATCCTTTGCTTTTGCCTTTTGGAGTCTGTGTTTGGTGTCAGTAGGCATAATCCAACATGAAGACTAGGGAGCTGTCTATGAAAGAAAAGCAAGCGATTTGGATGTTAAATGAAAAGAGGAACTCAATTAGAACCATAGCACAAAAGTTGGGCATAGCCAAATCAACAGTGTGGAATGTCCTGAAAAAGAAAGAAACCACTGGTGTCTTCAGCAATCGGCCAAGGAAAACAACAGCAGTTGGTGACAGAAAAATGACCAGAGCTGTGAAAAACAACCTTAAAATAAGTGTCAGTGAAATCACCAACAACCTCCAGAATGCTGGGGTGAAAGTGTCACAATCTACTGTTCGCAGAAGACTTCGGCACCAGAATTACAAAGGCTACACTGCAAGAAGCAAACCTCTGATCAGCACCAAAAACAGAAAGGACAGATTAGAATTTGCTCAAAAGTACAGCGATGAGCCAGTACAGTTTTGGAACTCAGATTTATGGACAGATGAGACGAAGATTAACCTTTATCAAAGTGATGGGAAGGCAAAAGTGTGGAGAAAAAAGTTACTGCAGATGATCCAAAGCATACCACCTCATCTGTGAAGCATGGTGGAGGTAGTGTCATGGCATGGGCATGCATGGCTGCCTCTGGAACGGGCTCACTCATCTTTATTGATGATGTAATGAATGATGGCAGCAGCAGAATGACTTCAGAAGTGTACAGAAGCATCTTGGCTACCAATGTACAAGAAAATGCCACCAGACCCATTGGGCTGTGCTTCACAATGCAGCATGACAATGACTCAAAACACACTGCCAACGCAACCAAGGAGTTCATCAGGGGGAAAAAGTGGAAAGCTTTAGACTAGCCAAGTCAATCTTCTGATTCAAATCCGATTGAACATGCATTTCACTTGCTGAAGAGGAGACTGAAGTCAGAAACTCCCCAAAACAAGCAACAGCTGAAAATGGCTGCAGTAACGGCTTGGCAAAGCATCTCAAAGGACGATACCAAGAGTTTGGTGATGTCAATGGGTCGCAGACTCACTGTTGTTATTGCATGCAAGGGATTTGCGACTAAATACTAGCATTTATACTTCTTATATTTGCTTTGAGTTGAATTGTCCCAATACTTATGCTCACATAAAATGGGGGGATGGAACTCTGAACGTGCTGTTATTCTTAGTTGGTAAAACATATATATGTGTTGAAACAGTCAGAAATAAAAGGTGACATTCTCCTTTTGCCTCATATTCATCTTTTAATCATATTTTCATACTGCTTGAGTGTACAGAAAAAATTGCAATTTTGACTTCTCTGTCCCAATACTTATGGAGGGCACTGTATATACACACAGTAGATAGAAGGTTTAATGGGCTATCTTCTAACAGAAAGCCATGTAAACACTGTGTTGAAGCCTCTGAGACCAACCTTTATCATTCTTCACATTTGACTCCCTGTCTGCATTAATTACACACTGTACTGTGAGCTGTACAGGAATCCCATGGGTATCACATGTGAGGGACCGTGCAGCTTCACCACAGACAGGCTCATATGCAAATCAACCACTAGGGGTCACTGCTGCGTCGCTGCAGACACTTGCATATTAAAAGCAGTTAATACAATATATGCAAAGTGACAGGGTTGTGCTTTCTTTAAAAAGCCGCTGAAGCACAGAGAGGAAGACCAACTCTTTGTTGTGCTTCACCCGAGGCACAGGGGATCATTTAGCATCATCATTGCAGGTCACTGGAGACGAGAGCCATGGGGCTTTTATACACTTCTTGTATAGCATTCGCTCTTTTGTTATGTGAGGATTTCAGCTTCTTAATCACTGCTCTGGGGCTGTTTGTGCAGATTTTGAAATTTGCTTTGAATTTTCTTTAAATGTTATTCTTTCCTTACAGATGCCCGATGTGATATTGATTTGAGCCAGTCTGGTTCTGAACTGAGAAAGCCAGGGGAGTCTGTAAAGATGTCTTGTAAAGTCTCAGGATTCACATTAAGCAGCAGCTATTGGATACACTGGATCAGACAAGCTCCTGGGAAAGCTCTGGAATGGTTGGCACAGATTAGAGGAGATAACACCGATATTCAATATTCCACTTCGATCCAAGGTCGTTCTTCTGTTTCCACGGATACTTCCACCACAGCATATCTGCAACTGAACAGCCTGAAGACTGAAGACACTGCCGTGTATTACTGTGCTCGAGACCCACAGTGAGAGAAGTGAAGCCTGAGCCCTTACAAAAACCCACTAGTGTGAATCCACTCATTCATGTCAATGGGGAATTCATCCCATCTGCATGTGTTGTTTCAGTTAACACACAACGGCATCATTACAGTTACAGAGACAGAATAGAACAATGTGGTTTAGAATATCCTACGTGTGGCTCAAGCCTTTACTCAAACACAAGCACTGAATATCCTCATTACAATGACCCTCCCCATTTCTCCCAATACAATAAAACAACACAGTGACCCACACAGAGAGACGTTCTCCAACAGTAAATTCACACAGACAGGTCAGACCCCTTCCCTAGCAAGTATTGGGACAGACTCGGGCTGGGGGGACATTACCCCAAAACAATGGGTTTATGCAATGAAAAAGTCAATACAAAGCTGTATTAAATATATTATTAGTTTGATCAGGATTTCCAGAGACTGCTCCTCCACCCTGGTGTAGCTGCAAATGAACAGCCTGCAATCTGAAGACTGCTGTACCAGTGCATTGTCTCTTTCCTTCTCATTGTGTGCTATTGCTTTACATGCAGCAGTTCTCATTTCCTGACAGTAGAGGGCAGTGTCTCCAACAGAATGGCAGCACTGTGACACATGTGCATTACTGAGCTTCACAGGAACAGAGAGATTAGTCTGCTGTTCGGCCTGCAAAACACAGTCACACTTCACCACCTCAGCAACTTCACAGGACACAGAGAAGTCAAGAAGCATTTAGGGTTTATTGGAAACAGTTTACGGCTGGATATTGTTAAAAATACAGCAAACAAAAAACCCAACTATCTCCCCCTCTCTTTCGCTCCATTTTCTTTCTCCAAAATATGAACATAATGTTTGTGTTTAAAATGCCACTGATCAACACTGTTCCAAGGTTGTGGATTTCCCCAGCCCCTCTATCATAGTCGAGGGATTCCAGTGTGCAGTGTTTCTGGGAGTCAGCAATATAAACAAGCTGCTTTAAATAATGCAGAGAAACGTATGCAAATGTCCAGGGCTTCACTTCCTATTTAACTTTGCTGCAGTGCAGATAGGAGCAGGAGGAGAGGTAGCCTGTCTGCTGGTTACAACACTTTCTTCTTTCAATAACCACAATACTGCAGTACAATGGGGATTTTAACAGCTCTCTGTATAATAATGACAGCTCTATCAAGTAAGTATCTGACACTTGTGGAAATTAGCCTGCATTGATTCTGTATATTACTTGATGTTTTAGCAGTAGTTACTGTACGTTGTTTGCTTTTTTCCTCAAGGTGTCCGGTCTGATGTAGTGTTGACTGAGTCCGGACCAGCAGATAAAAAGCCTGGAGAGTCCCATAAACTGTCCTGTAAAGCCTCTGGATTCACATTCAGCAGCTCCTGGATGGGCTGGGTTCGACAAGCTCCTGGAAAGGGTCTGGAATGGGTGTCTACTATATGGAGTGGTGGTAGTGCATACTATGCCCAGTCTGTCCAGGGAAGATTCACCATCTCCAGAGACGATTCCAACAGCATGCTGTATTTACAAATGAACAGCCTGAAGACTGAAGACACTGCCGTGTATTACTGTGCTCGAGACCCACAGTGATGCAATCAAACCAAGCAGCCGTACAAAATCCCCTCTCTTCAGGACTGCAGCACTGATCACTCACAGGTTCTGCTTTCTTTTTCATGGTTGAGTTGTGGTTGATCAACCATGAGATTCATACTGTCTGTTAGAACACCAGACCACACTTTCTATAGGAAAATACAAACTGTAAAAGCGGCCATGCTGAGATTGTCACACACACCCCTCCCTCCCTCCCCACCACCAGGTGTAATTTTGAACTTTATTCATTACACAAAACATCTCGTCTAAAAGCTCAAACACTTTTTCATGGTCCTCCCTATTGCAATGGCACCACATTGATGGACAGTTCTCTGCTCAGGAATGCCGAGATACTGAGTTATCAAGGAGTCTAACATTCTACATTTTAGCAGCTAACCAAAATATAATTTGCTAAGCAAGGGGAGGGTTTGTTTGTCTTGTTTTAAGCTCTTTCAGTCAATACAAACTCTAGTAACTCTAGTATTAGTTTGCTCAGGATTTCCAGAGACTGCTCCTCCACTCTGGTGTAGCTGCAGATCAGGGGCGACACCACGCTTGGGCCTGAGGGGCCTGGACCCCCCCATTTTGCTCATGGGCCCACCCAGTTACGGAGAAATTGACAATTAAAAACATTTCATGCCAAACCGTATCAGACTGTAATCCGCTGCGGCGAGTCTAGCTCATCCTTGTGGTTCAAAAACTATATCCGTCCCACCCACCTCAGCACCGTTGTCATGGTTATGAAAAAAAAGATTGGTGATTGGACGGCTGAGATATGAGATCATACGTCTTCGATACTATAGCATCGAAATTACAGCGTGTCAGCAGCATACATACAGGAACATTTCTTTTATTGCAAGGCACGCAAGCAACTAGCTTGAGCAGCTGCTGTTTAGTTATCTGTTACATTTGTAATTAGCTATCTAATTACCTAGAGACGGCAGCAGTGTGGAGTAGTGGTCAGGGCTCTGGACTCTTGACCGGAGGGTCGTGGGTTCAATCCCAGGTGGGGGACACTGCTTCTGTACCCTTGAGCAAGGTACTTTACCTAGATTGCTCCAGTAAAAACCCAACTGTATAAATGGGGAATTGTATGTAACAATAATGTGATGTCTTTTAACAATTGTAAGTCTAGGAAATATAATAATGTCGAATGTTTAGCCAACTTTGCAGTAAACCAGAGCTATATTTGTGTCTTACGCATTAGCTATGTCCCGACAAATTATGTAAAAAGAAAACAAACCGACAAATCAACAAATGCGCCAGTAATGTAAGTACCTACATTTAATTTGATCAATTTGAATTCAGTTGACTGATGCAGCTGAGATGTATGTTATGCTCAAGTCGTGCCTCTATTCCTGTTTTGTTTTTGTTCCCATGTAACTGACACGTTTTTAAAGCTCAAAGGGAAGGATTAACATTCACTTTTAGTTACTGTATGAGAGCTTTTTAAATTTAAGCTCACTTTGGGAAGTTGAAACACGTGTGAGAGCTTTTGTCAGACGCTGACGTTATGGAATTTGTGCTGCTATGCCTGTTGGTGGTAAATCGGATTTCCGACTGTCAAAATGTTTTGGTAGAGTGTGCGTTCGTGGAGAATATGGTGCTATTTCTGACAGTATAGAGTCAAAGATCTTGTAGTTACTATAAAGATCTTTGATAGAGTGTCCTCAGTACGCATATTAGTAATTACGTCATTACGTTTACGTCATTAAGTCATAAACGGCCCGTCCGTGAAAATGTGGCGCCCAGCCAGGAATTAAATCCTGCAGCCGCTACTGCGTTAGATACCAGTTTTATAGTAGTTAAGGAACACAGTACGGTGCTGTACAAATAAGGACCAATGAAAATGCGATGTGTTTGAAGCAGCCTGCGTATCCTGTATCAAGTGTTATTTATAACTCTAAGCTCATGCATGGTGGTAGAATCCATTGATCATAAATATTGTCATTGTAAAACCTGTTTGTAACCAGTGATGATTGGATATAGTTGTATATCGTTTTGTGACGATGTAAAAACACATACTGCGGTGTACAGTAATTTGTTTACACGTTGATCTGTATTGTAAGGATCCTGGCGATGGCCTCGTCCTGCACATTGGGTTTGTCTTGTGTGTCTTGTTTGTTGGGTCTCGTTTAGTGTTCTGTGTATTGCAGGGCTGTCGCGAGGGGTACATTTTGACCTTCGAAGGTTCGGAACACGTCACCGAAGGAAGGTTCGAACCTTCGATTGGGCTCATTTGCATAATGTTTTGGTGACGTCACCCTAGCTGCTTGTTTATATTTGATTGATTTACAGGTAATCCATATCAATGGAATAAAACACTTACATGTAGTTTAAAAATACGTTATATAGAACAGTAATCATGTTGTATAATTTAATAAGCACATGTACAGCGTGTAACGTATTTAGGTTGAGCACTGATTTGGAAAAGTAAGACTACATATCCAAACATCGCCCCACCTTTTCAAATCTGCGCATGCGCAATGAAGTGAAATAGAAAGACTTCATTTCCCAGCATCGCTCCAACGTTTCAATGCTGCGCATGCGCATTGAAGTAAAAAAGAAAGACTTCATTTCCCAGCGTCGCTTTCCCTTTTCACAGCTGCGCTTACGCATTGAAGTGAAAACTAAAGACTTCATTTCCCGGCATCGCTACCGATTTTCACAGCTGCGCTTGCGCATTGAAGTGAAAACTAAAGACTGAAGGTGCGTTCACTTAGATCACTCTACGCGGTTTCTGTCGGGACGCGGGACAAAGCCCCTAATATCAGGATGATCCCAGTTTGATCTGGATGTCTGGTCACCCTACATAGCCATACATAATCATCATCATCATCATCATCATCATCATAATAATAATAATAATAATAATATCACGTAATTACGTGATGGCTATCACGTAATTGTGTGATGGGCAGCAGTGTGGAGTAGTGGTTAGGGCTCTGGACTCTTGACCAGAGAGTCGTGGGTTCAATCCCAGGTGGAAGACACTGGTGCTGTACCCTTGAGCAAGGTACTTTACCTAGATTGCTCCAATAAAAACCCAACTGTACAAATGGGTAATTGTACGTAAAAATAATGTGTACAAAATAATGTAATTGTATGTAAAAATAATGTGATATCTTGTAACAATTGTAAGTCGCCTTGGATAAGGGCGTCTGCTAAGAAATAAATAATAATAATAATAATAATAATTACATCTCGGGAATTATCACTTCAAGCGCAACCCATGCTAGAGTACGGGCGCTGATGCAAATTCCAACCCGCGACTCTCAAAAAACAACAAGCCCAATCCTTATTATAAGCGGATTTAGCAACTCTGCTCAGAGTTTATAGCCCGACCTACGCGGCTGGAAGCGAGCTCTGAACTAATGTGACGTACATTTTTAAGGCTGGAAATCAGCGAATCAGCTGCAAGATTCAACAGACGCAAATATTCTCATATTAACGCTCTGCAAGAATTCTCTCAAAATGAGATGTTTACCTCGATTTTGGAGTCTCGATTGAGGTAGATATTTATGATAATAACTTGTGAAAGTTAGTAAACTGAATGTGAAGGCTGTTGCCAGTTATTGTGAAAAAAGCGCGCATTGTAGCCTCACAGGGAACGCTGAACAGCATCCGTTATAAGTGGAGTGCACCTGTATAAACAAGCTGCTTTAAATAATGCAGGGAAACGTATGCAAATGTCCAGGGCTTCACTTCCTATTTAACTCTGCTGCAGTGCAGATAGGAGCAGGAGGAGAGGTAGCCTGTCTGCTGGTTACAACACTTTCTTCTTTCAATAACCACAATACTGCAGTACAATGGGGATTTTAACAGCTCTCTGTATAATAATGACAGCTCTATCAAGTAAGTATCTGACACTTGTGGAAATTAGCCTGCATTGATTCTGTATATTACTTGATGTTTTAGCAGTAGTTACTGTACGTTGTCTGCTTTTTTCCTCAAGGTGTCCGGTCTGATGTAGTGTTGACTGAGTCCGGACCAGCAGTTGTAAAGCCTGGAGAGTCCCATAAACTGTCCTGTAAAGCCTCTGGATTCACATTCAGCAGCAACTACATGGGCTGGGTTCGACAAGCTCCTGGAAAGGGTCTGGAATGGCTGGCATGGATTAGACCTGATGGTAGTAGTGCAAGCTATACCCCGTCTGTCCAGGGAAGATTCACCATCTCCAGAGACAATTCCAACAGCATGCTGTATTTACAAATGAACAGCCTGAAGACTGAAGACACTGCCGTGTATTACTGTGCTCGACACCCACAGTGATGCAATCAAACCAAGCAGCCGTACAAAATCCCCTCTCTTCAGGACTGCAGCACTGATCACTCACAGCTTCTGCTTTCTTTTTCATGGTTGAGTTGTGGTAGATCAACCATGAGATGCAGACTCTTGTCTGTTAGAAAACCACACACTCAATTTCAAAGAAAACACAAACAAGTGGCAGCTTCTATCTGTCGTGTTTTACTTGTACCTGCAGTCAGGGCCAGCGGGACCATATAGGCAGAACAGGGCGGCAAACTGAAGGGGGCGACAAAAACGCTGTATACTGAACATGAAGTTACGTGACATCATTGAATTTCATGTATCTGACATACAGGTTGAAATATCTGTGTCCAGTGCTGACCACACAACTCCTCCTCAATTCAAATGATATTCCTCTTGGTCCCACTTCTGGACATTCCCAGCTTATTATAAAAACATCTTTAAAGAAGCACAAACCCTACAGTGGCCCCAATATTATTCACACTGTCACCCTCACTTTCAATAGCCATCCGAGTTCTCATATATTTAGGTGGAATTGTGGAAAAGAAACTTTGCATTGTACTGTTATATAAAGGGAAGATTTAGCACAATCCATGATGATGTGTTGCTGACTGACCAGCCTTTCATACCTCTGGGGACCTGGGTTCCAGTCCAGCTGGTGCGGACTCCACTACAATCAGTGTGGTGGTCACTTCTAGGTGTCCAGTGAACATTAGTCCACGTCACAAAAACAACCACACGATTCAGGGCACCACTTTCCATGAAGTGTCTGGAATTACTGTGTATTTACAGAGTAGTTACTTAGTAAATACATGTGCACTTACACATCATTACAATGTTAGTTACAATGTACTTAATGTGTCCAATGTCTTTGCACGATATACCCTGAACCCTATCCCTAACCCGAACCCTGTCCCATAGGAGTTAATGATGCCACTGTGTGAAAAGTATCACTATGAAGGACTGCAGGTACCTGTAAAGAAACCTGCTTTGTATGTTCACTGAGTCAATAAATCTGAGCTGCTTACACTGCCAATAAGAAGCGACTATTCATCCAAATCTCCCCACACTAATTCACAACACTATTGATGCATATATGTCTAGTGGTTTCCTCCCTGATTACAGAGTGCAATCCATGCTAAACAGATACAGAATGGAAACCAGTGGAATGTTGTGTCCTGGGCACAGTATTGCCAGCAGCCTGCTGTTCTCATGTCCTTCCAGTAGATGGCAGTGTCTCCTTCAGAATGGCAGCACTGGAACAGAACAAAGTTCAATGTGAAAACACTGCAGGCTGTGTATTACTGAGCTCCAGAGTAACAGTGAGTGCAGCCTGCTGTGCTTCCCTGCAAAACAGATTCACACTCCCCCACCTAATCAGCTCCCTGCAGCATGGATGTGTGGAAGACTGCATGTGTGCAGCATGGATTTATGCACGGAATATCTGCTTTGAACGCATTTCTCCAGATCTCTTACATGCAGGATCAAGGAGATGGAATTAAAACAGTTTACTTGTGAATTCTCAAAAGAAATATTGACAAAAGCTTCTTTCCTAAAATCAAAAAGGGGTGTATATTTCAAGCCTGATGCCTGTGCCAGTTACCCTTTAAACAATGATCTGTGTGAATCAATCAGGGTCCAGGTGTTTGCTAATAATCTGTGCTAATGGCCTGATTGTTCTATTAGTGCTCAATACACAGTCTAGGCTGAGTCTAAACTGACACATGGGACTGAATTAAAGAGGAGAAAATCCCTCCTTGAAATACTCAAGGTCCTGATTAGAAATGAGAAATGATCAATTATAAAACACATGGCTTGAGTTGATGAGAATAATCAGATTTGTTTGACACATTTCTCCAGCTCCACTGTCTTTGTAGAGGGATTCCAGTGTGCAGTGTTTTTGTGAGTCAGCAATATAAACAAGCTGCTTTAAATAATGCAGAGAAACGTATGCAAATGTCCAGGGCTTCACTTCCTATTTAACTCTGCTGCAGTGCAGATAGGAGCAGGAGGAGAGGTAGCCTGTCTGCTGGTTACAACACTTTCTTCTTTCAATAACCACAATACTGCAGTACAATGGGGATTTTAACAGCTCTCTGTATAATAATGACAGCTCTATCAAGTAAGTATCTGACACTTGTGGAAATTAGCCTGCATTGATTCTGTATATTACTTGATGTTTTAGCAGTAGTTACTGTACGTTGTTTGCTTTTTTCCTCAAGGTGTCCGGTCTGATGTAGTGTTGACTGAGTCCGGACCAGCAGTTATAAAGCCTGGAGATTCCCATAAACTGTCCTGTAAAGCCTCTGGATTCACATTAAGCAGCTACTGGATGCACTGGGTTCGACAAGCTCCTGGAAAGGGTCTGGAATGGGTGTCTGCTGTTAGTGGTGGTAGTGCATACTATGCCCAGTCTGTCCAGGGAAGATTCACCGTCTCCAGTGACAATTCCAACAGCATGGTGTATTTACAAATGAACAGCCTGAAGACTGAAGACACTGCCGTGTATTACTGTGCTCGAGAGCCCACAGTGATGCAATCAAACCAAGCAGCCGTACAAAAACCCCTCTCTTCAGGACTGCAGCACTGATCACTCACAGGTTCTGCTTTCTTTTTCATGGTTGAGTTGTGGTTGATCAACCATGAGCTTCAGACTGTCTGTCTGTTAAAACACCAGACCACACTTTCTACAGGAAAATACAAACTGTAAAAGCGGCCATGCTGAGATTTTTACACCCCTCCCTCCCTCCCTCCCCACCACCAGGTGTAATTTAGAACTTTATTCATTACACAAAACATCTCAGCTAAAAGCTCAAACACTTTTTCATGGTCCTCCCTACTGACAATCCCAGCTACTGCTGGGGAGTAATCAGGTTTGGTTTATTTGCCAATACTTGATGGAGGGAAGTATTAAAATAGGTAGAGCCTCTAAGTTAGAAAATACCAGAACACACTATTGACATGTCCAGTGGCTTCCTCCAATATTCCAGAGTGCAATCCATCATAAATGGATACCATGTGAATGGACTGCAGTTCCATTGTCTGCCAGTAGATGACGGTGTCCTCAAAGGAAAGGTTCACATGTGTTTTAAAAGAATGATCTATAAAAAGGTTATTTTCTCATTACCAAGTCAAACTGCTATTTCCACTGGAGTATCTGAACAATAAGCAACCTCCCTCCTTTATAAGCAACACGTCCGGGCAGTCAGCTTATTCTTTAGAGTGAAGGATTTTATTCCATCTCAATAACAATCCTCACCTCTCTTTACCAGCAAAAAAGGAGACACAAACCCCAGAAATCAATGTGTTCAAATCTCTTCCCATCTGTCTGTCTAATGAATAGATAGCCCATTATAAAACACTATAGCCTGCTAGTACTAATAGTACACTAAACCTATAATGTTTTTACCCAGGTATATTTGAGGAGTATTGCTTCTTTTTGTAAGGGACATGTCATTCTAAAGTGAAGCATCTAAATGGAAGCAGTCAGTTACAGAATTGGATTGTGTGTTTCTGTCTTATCAGTATTTATTACACGATGAACTGTTTATTCAGAGACTCTTCAATGCTCCTCCTCTACACAATTGCTGCCTAATGATCCATTGAACTGTTTGCTGTTTTATATGAAAAAATCACAGCTCCATTTGAATGCACTGCACACAGAGCCTCTATGCAAAGCAGGTGGCAGCTCCTCTCTACTTAAATACCTGAAGCAGCTCTCAGTGTTAGTCTGAGGAGAGACTGAAGCATCTTATACAGCAGAAGCCAAGCCTTCAAACAATGTGTTTCCTGAGAGATTTACTGCTGCTCTGTGTGGGTTTGCAGTGTAAGGAATCACAATCTAATATAAGAAACCAATTCTATTCAGAATTATTATTATTATTATTATTATTATTATTATTATTATTATTATTATTATTATTATTACAACTTGTGTGTGTTTGTTATTTTCAGATGCAGGCTGTGCTGAGGTTATAACCCAGCCCATTTCAGAAGTCGGAAAGCCAGAAGAATCTCTCAAGCTGTCTTGTAAAATCTGTGGATACTCTTTGACTGATAGCAGTAGCTGGTACGCCACAGTCTGGATTCGTCAGCCTGTCGGGAAAGCACTGGAATGGCTGAGTAGAATCGACTATGATGCAGAGGCATTTTATGCACAGTCAGTCCAGGGCCGGTTCACAGTCAGCAAGTCTGATTCCAGCAGCACTGTGTTCTTACAGATGAACAGCCTGAAGACTGAAGACACTGCCGTGTATTACTGTGCTCGACACCCACAGTGAGGAAGTGCAATGCAGGACTTGTACAAAAACTATTACATTAGATACATGTGCATAGAAAGAGGAAGTGTGACTGGTAACTGGTATTCTGGTCTCTACATGAACTTCATAAAGTGCAACAAACTTTATTAAATGTGTTCATAAGAACGAACATAAAGAGAGCCCCTGATATTATTGAGTCGGGTCACAGAGCTGAGGCCTGTGTGGAACACAATTCTATTGTCTCTACAGAGAAGCTGTTCAGGATCAGTTCTGTTGGAAGGACTGGCTCACTCTTTCAGCTCCAGGACTCTTTGTTGTGTAGTAATGATTTGTAACAGCACAGGCTGAACCTTTAATCTTGTTAAGTTATTTATTTTTTATCATCATTTTTTGCAGTTGTGCTTAATGTATTATGTCTATAGTCTATATATTATTATTTGTTTATTTAGCAGATGCCTTTATCCAAGGAGACTTACAGAGACTCGGGTGTGTGAACTATGCATCAGCTGCGGAGTCACTTACAACAACGTCTCACCCGAAAGACGGAGCACAAGGAGGTTAAGTGACTTGCTCAGAGTCACACAATGAGTCAGTGGTTGAGGTGGGATTTGAACCGGGGACCTCCTGGTTACAAGCCCTTTTCTTGAACCACTGGACCACACAGCCTCCATATTGATGCGTAACAAGTTTAGAGTGAATTTACTAAACAGTTGGCCAGTCTACAAGTTACAATCTAAAGATAGTTCTCATTTATACACCTCTCCCCAATCAGAAATTAACACAGAATTCAATATTATATTAAAGAATCATAGAAACTATTTACAATATTCTGTGTCGGTATTTTTCAGTTCAATTACAGCATGTCTCGTCTCACTGCTTTCATCTACAAATCCTGCAGTGCTGAAGTAGGGGTTGAATCCATCGCAAACTGCACACAGACATGACTTTGTTTTTTTTCACACAAAATGGTTGCTTGCTGTTTTTTTTTTGGGGGGGGGGGGTGGAGGTGGGGGGTCCAGTTCACAGTCTTCCACCAGGGTCCAGAAACTCCCAGCGCGTCACTTTGCACTTGTTTCTATTCTCGTGACACCAGTTTCAAGGTCTCCTTCCCACTCATGCCCTGGCAATGGCAATGCAGTGGAAATGTACCCAGGATTCTCTGCTGCAGTACCAGCCCATCGGGGCAGTGGAGACAGAAACCAGCAATGTACCATCGAGGCATCATTCACACACTCTGAAGCCTTTTCTAAACTCTTTCAGTCACGTTTATTCAGAGCGAAAATAAATACTGTGCTACAAATTGAAATAATCACTGTATTTGATAACTGCATTCTTTACACTGTCCTGCTTATTACCTGCTACAATACAGTATTCAAAAATATGATTTTGTGAACAGTATGAGGCTTTTGAGGGTCCGATTCTGTCATGATCACAGGCCCAACAATACAAAGCTCTAGTAACTGTAGTATTAGTTTGCTCAGGATTTCCAGAGACTGCTCCTCCACCCTGGTGTAGCTGCAAATGAACAGCCTGCAATCTGAAGACTGCTGTACCAGTGCATTGTCTCTTTCCTTCTCATTGTGTGCTATTGCTTTACATGCAGCAGTTCTCATTTCCTGACAGTAGAGGGCAGGGTCTCCAACACAATGGCAGCACTGTAACAGTATAAAGATCTGACACATGTGCATTACTGAGCTTCACAGGAACAGTGAGATCAGTCTGCTGTTCTGCCTGCAAAACACAGTCACACTTCAACACCTCAGCAGCTTCATAGCACACAGAGAAGTCAAGAAGCAGTTAGGGTTCATTGGAAACAGTTTACGGCTGGATATTGTTCAAAACACAGCAAACAAAATACCCAACTATCTCCCCCTCTCTTTCGCTGTATTTTCTTTCTCCAAAATATGAACATAATGTTTGTGTTTAAAATGCCACTGATCAACACTGTTCCAAGGTTGTGGATTTCCCCAGCCCCTCTATCATAGTCGAGGGATTCCAGTGTGCAGTGTTTCTGGGAGTCAGCAATATAAACACGCTGCTTTAAATAATGCAGAGAAACGTATGCAAATGTCCAGGGCTTCACTTCCTATTTAACTCTGCTGCAGTGCAGATAGGAGCAGGAGGAGAGGTAGCCTGTCTGCTGGTTACAACACTTTCTTCTTTCAATAACCACAATACTGCAGTACAATGGGGATTTTAATAGCTCTCTGTATAATAATGACAGCTCTATCAAGTAAGTATCTGACACTTGTGGAAATTAGCCTGCATTGATTCTGTATATTACTTGATGTTTTAGCAGTAGTTACTGTACGTTGTTTGCTTTTTTCCTCAAGGTGTCCGGTCTGATGTAGTGTTGCCTGAGTCTGGATCAGCAGTTATAAAGCCTGGAGAGTCCCATAAACTGTCCTGTAAAGCCTCTGGATTCACGTTCAGCAGCTATGCTATGGGCTGGGTTCGACAAGCTCCTGGAAAGGGTCTGGAATGGGTGGCTTATATTGGCACATCTAGTACCCCAATATAAGCTATGCCCCTTCTGTCCAGGGAAGATTCACCATCTCCAGAGACGATTCCAACAGCATGCTGTATTTACAAATGAACAGCCTGAAGACTGAAGACACTGCCGTGTATTACTGTGCTGGAGGCCCACAGTGAGGAAGTGCAATGCAGGACTCGTACAAAAACTATTCCATTAGATACATGTGCAGAGAAAGAGGAAGTGTGACTGGTAACTGGTATTCTGGTCTCTACATAAACTTCAGAAAGTGCATCAAACTTTATTAAATGTGTTCAAAAGAATAAACATAAAGAGAGCCCCTGATATTATTGAGTCGGGTCACAGAGCTGAGGCCTGTGTGTGTCAGTCACAATGCTGGGATTGAGTTCAGGATCAGCTCCATTACTGTGTGTCAGTCACAATGCTGGGATTGAGTTCAGGATCAGCTCCATTACTGTGTGTCTCAGTCACAATGCTGGTATTGAGTTCAGGATCAGCTCCATTACTGTGTGTCTCGTCACAATGCTGGTATTGAGTTCAGGATCAGCTCCATTACTGTGTGTCTCAGTCACAATGCTGGGATTGAGTTCAGGATCAGCTCCATTACTGTGTGTCTCAGTCACAATGCTGGTATTGAGTTCAGGATCAGCTCCATTACTGTGTGTCTCAGTCACAATGCTGGGATTGAGTTCAGGATCAGCTCCATTACTGTGTGTCTCGGTCACAATGCTGGCATTGAGTTCAGGATCAGCTCCATTACTGTGTGTCTCGGTCACAATGCTGGTATTGAGTTCAGGATCAGCTCCATTACTGTGTGTCTCAGTCACAATGCTGGTATTGAGTTCAGGATCAGCTCCATTACTGTGTGTCTCAGTCACAATGCTGGTATTGAGTTCAGGATCAGCTCCATTACTTGTGGAAGGATTGGCTCACTTTTTCAGTTCCAGGGCACATGTTATTCTGTAGTAATCACTGAGGAACTAGAAGGAAAGCACACTTAGTGTAATGCTGAAACAATGCCCTTCTAATTCCATTAATTCCACTGCAGTTACCACATGCCTATGTTGCCACTTCAATGGAAGGTGTGCCCTGTAAGTGAAAGTCTCTCTGCAGTCCAGTCTAGAAGCATTGTTCTTAAGAGCTGTCCACATCCCTGGAGGAGGTTCATGCAGACTCACTGGGCTTCATTCTCCAGTGATCACACTGCACTGAGGAGGTTCATGCAGACTCACAGGGCTTCATTCTCCAGTGATCACACTGCACTGAGGAGGTTCATGCAGACTCACAGGGCTTCATTTTCAAGTGATCACACTGCACTGAGGAGGTTCATGCAGACTCACAAGTCTTCATTCTCCAGTGATCACACTGCACTGAGGAGGTTCATGCAGACTCACAGGGCTTCATTCTCCAGTGATCACACTGCACTGAGGAGGTTCATGCAGACTCACAGGGCTTCATTCTCCAGTGATCACACTGCACTGACACAGGGATTATCAGCATCACCACAATCTAATAATCATTTCAGCTGTTAGAAATGGAGCTCTTCAGCGCATGCTTCTCATCTGCACTGCGATCGCTTCTTCTAATGATTGTATTAGGAATGACTTCCTCAGCATTGCACAAGAGCACAGGGCATTTAAAACCATGTCCTTCTCACAGATGTCCAGTTGGAAGAGTCTGAACCAGCAGGTAAAAAGTGTGGGAGCCCACCAGTCTGAATCTGCCCATTCATGTCAATGTGGAATTCATCACTGCTGTGTCAGTAAATACATAACAGCATCATTAAAGTAACACAGAGTGAATATATCACTGTGATTTCAAATAGCCAGCGATTGACTGAAGAGATGAATCCCCTCATGTGCTCCACATCAAGCAAGACAAGAGACAGGTTTAAAAAACAAGAAGACTTTGAACAAGGACTGAGAGAATGAATAAAGGGTTCCAAATCAAACATCAGTCCTGTTTCAATGTTTATTCAGTTTATTTTTCTTGAGCTCATAATAAAACCTATTGGCAAATGGTATGAGGCTTTACAGTGTTTGCTAAGTGTGATTTACGACATCTCCACACACTGCAGTTCTCATCTCCTGACAGTAGATGGCAGTGTCTCCCTCAGAATGGCAGCACTGGAACAGAACAAAGTTCAATGTGAAAACACTGCAGGCTGTGTATTACTGAGCTCCAGAGTAACAGTGAGAGCAGCCTGCTATGCTTCCCTGCAAAACAGATTCACACTCCCCCACCTAATCAGCTCACTGCAGCATGGATGTGTGGAAGACTGCATGTGTGCAGCATGGATTTATGCACGGAATATCTGCTTTGAACGCATTTCTCCAGATCTCTTACATGCAGGATCAAGGAGATGGGATTAAAACCGTTTACTTGTGAATTCTCAAAAGAAATATTGAAAAAAGCTTCTTTCCTAAAATCAATAAGGGGTGTATATTTCAAGCCCGATGCATGTGCCAGTTACCCTTTAAACAATGATCTGTGTGAATCAATCAGGGCCCAGGTGTTTGCTAATAATCTGTGCTAATGGGCTGATTGTTCTATTAGTGCTCAATACACAGTCTAGGCTGAGTCTAAACTGACACATGGGACTGAATTAAAGAGGAGAAAATCCCTCCTTGAAATACTCAAGGTCCTGATTAGAAATGAGAAATGATCAATTATAAAACACATGGCTTGAGTTGATGAGAGTAATCAGATTTCTTTGACACATTTCTCCAGCCCCTCTATCATAGTCGAGGGATTCCAGTGTGCAGTGTTTCTGGGAGTCAGCAATATAAACAAGCTGCTTTAAATAATGCAGAGAAACGTATGCAAATGTCCAGGGCTTCACTTCCTATTTAACTCTGCTGCAGTGCAGATAGGAGCAGGAGGAGAGGTAGCCTGTCTGCTGGTTACAACACTTTCTTCTTTCAATAACCACAATACTGCAGTACAATGGGGATTTTAACAGCTCTCTGTATAATAATGACAGCTCTATCAAGTAAGTATCTGACACTTGTGGAAATTAGCCTGCATTGATTCTGTATATTACTTGATGTTTTAGCAGTAGTTACTGTACGTTGTTTGCTTTTTTCCTCAAGGTGTCCGGTCTGATGTAGTGTTGACTGAGTCCGGACCAGCAGTTGTAAAGCCTGGAGAGTCCCATAAACTGTCCTGTAAAGCCTCTGGATTCACATTCAGCAGCTATGATATGGGCTGGGTTCGACAAGCTCCTGGAAAGGGTCTGGAATGGGTGGCTTATATTAACACTGCTGGTAGTACATACTATGCCCAGTCTGTTCAGGGAAGATTCACCATCTCCAGAGACGATTCCAACAGCATGCTGTATTTACAAATGAACAGCCTGAAGACTGAAGACACTGCCGTGTATTACTGTGCTCGAAAACCACAGTGAGGAAGTGCAATGCAGGACTCGTACAAAAACTACAGCAATATTATACTGTGGATAAAAAGGGGAACTGTGAATGCTAATTAGTATTGTGGTATCTACATGAGCTTGAATAACTCATATCAGACTGTATTAAATGTGATTAACAATAATAGAAGGAAGAGACTCCTGTAGCACTGATATTTAGTGCTGTGAACCCGACTCCCCCCATGATCCCCTTTACACTCGTGGGAAACTTGTAAAGAAATAATACAGAAAGAAACCCAAGCCCAGAGAATCCCAACACAACACTGAGCTATTGCATTGAAACAAAAGGAACTGATGAGAAATAAAGAGAAAGAAAGACTGGATGGCACTTTCATTCCAGGGAACATATTCCATAGTATTGAGTGAGAAACCACAGTGGAATGATTCATTATACTGGGATCACTTGGGAATGAATCAAGCATGGCTTTGTGATCACAGTACTGTCCTTGATAACTGCTGCCTTTTATACCGCTGTGTATAATTAGTTCATCTTTGTTATGCAGATCAAAGTGAACCGCAGATGAAAATAAAAACAGAATCTATCAGGTGCACCTTTTCCACGTGTACGCATGCGCGATTTCGATTGCGTGCATTCCCGCTCTGATATCCAGGTGAAGCAGGAGAGCGCTCTGCGCTGCTCGTGGTCTTTGCTGTTTGCAGCTTGTGGTATCAGTGAAGCTCAGTGTTTCTGTGTTTTTTACAAGTATAAATGCTCCGGGAAACATAAATAGTCATCACACGGTCATACCTTGACGGTTTGTGTTTTTATTTATTACCGCGGCTGCATTTTCGTATCAGCCGGCTGGTTGAATATGTGTTCGGTGTTTGAAACATTTCATACTAGCAAAAGAAAAACGAAGGGAGAAAACACAAGAAAGGACAGAAAGAGCAAAGAGACAGAAACTTCTACAGAGCGCATTTGGATACTTTTTATACTGGCTTTAATAAAAAAAAAACTTATTGTTAGTAATGAATTATAGTTTTCTCTTGAGGTTAATGGTTTTGATACTGTAAACATTTTAAACAGCACACATAATTATGCTGAGGTGGGAAGTAAATAGTCACGTGATAAACATTTACAGCGCAGACTATTTTGTATTATTTATAATGACTTTGCCCAATAGGAAGCGAATACGAGTGTTTCCAAAGATTCCTAAATACTGTCTTTTAATTCTGTGCCTCCAAAGACATGTACTTAGGTTTTAAGAATGAAGCGTACTGTTTGGTTTTGTGTCTCAGCAGTTTGTCAGTCCCAGACTCTTGTGAAAAATTATATGTTAAATAAACGGGGTGAAATGTGTTCAGCAGATTATCAGAAAAAACAAACCAAATTCAGATAGGGAAGTATAACATGCAAACACCAAACCTCTGCAATGCATCTATCCATGCTGTTCTGAAAACAAGGAGCAATAACTCCTCAGAAAAAAAACAACAGTTTGCAGGTGAAGCTGCAAATGAACAGCCTGCAATCTGAAGACTGCTGTACCAGTGCATTGTCTCTTTCCTTCTCATTGTGTGCTATTGCTTTACATGCAGCAGTTCTCATTTCCTGCCAGTAGATGGCAGTGTCTCCCTCACAATGGCAGCACTGTAACAGTATAAAGATCTGACACATGTGCATTACTGAGCTTCACAGGAACAGAGAGATCAGTTTGCTGTTCTGCCTGCAAAACACAGTCACACTTCACCACCTCAGCAGCTTCATAGGACACAGAGAAGTCAAGAAGCATTTAGGGTTTATTGGAAACAGTTTACAGGTGGACATTGTTAAAAATACAGCAATCAAAAAACCCAACTATCTCCCCCTCTCTTTCGCTCTATTTTCTTTCTCTAAAATATGAACATAATGTTTGTGTTTAAAATGCCACAGATCAACACTGTTCCAAGGTTGTGGATTCCCCCAGCCCCTCTATCATAGTCGAGGGATTCCAGTGTGCAGTGTTTCTGGGAGTCAGCAATATAAACAAGCTGCTTTAAATAATGCAGAGAAACGTATGCAAATGTCCAGGGCTTCACTTCCTATTTAACTCTGCTGCAGTGCAGATAGGAGCAGGAGGAGAGGTAGCCTGTCTGCTGGTTACAACACTTTCTTCTTTCAAGAACCACAATACTGCAGTACAATGGGGATTTTAACAGCTCTCTGTATAATAATGACAGCTCTATCAAGTAAGTATCTGACACTTGTGGAAATTAGCCTGCATTGATTCTGTATATTACTTGATGTTTTAGCAGTAGTTACTGTACGTTGTTTGCTTTTTTCCTCAAGGTGTCCGGTCTGATGTAGTGTTGACTGAGTCCGGACCAGCAGTTGTAAAGCCTGGAGAGTCCCATAAACTGTCCTGTAAAGCCTCTGGATTCACATTCAGCAGCTACAGCATGAACTGGGTTCGACAAGCTCCTGGAAAGGGTCTGGAATGGGTGGCTTATATTTATAGCAGCAGCTACATATACTATGCCCCGTCTGTCCAGGGAAGATTCACCATCTCCAAAGACGATTCCAACAGCATGCTGTATTTACAAATGAACAGCCTGAAGACTGAAGACACTGCCGTGTATTACTGTGCTCGAGAGCCACAGTGAGGAAGTGCAATGCAGGACTCGTACAAAAACTATTCCATTATATACATGTGCATAGAAAGAGGAAGTGTGACTGGTAACTGGTATTCTGGTCTCTACATGAACTTCATAAAGTGCATCAAACTTTATTAAATGTGTTCAACAGAAAGAACATAAAGAGAGCCCCTGATATTATTGAGTCTAGTCACAGAACTGATGCCTGTGTGTCTCAGTCACAATGCTGGTATTGAGTTCAGGATCAGCTCCATTACTGTGTGTCTCAGTCACAATGCTGGGATTGAGTTCAGGATCAGCTCCATTACTGTGTGTCTCAGTCACAATGCTGGTATTGAGTTCAGGATCAGCTCCATTACTGTGTGTCTCAGTCACAATGCTGGTATTGAGTTCAGGATCAGCTCCTTTACTGTGTGTCTCAGTCACAATGCTGGGATTGAGTTCAGGATCAGCTCCATTACTGTGTGTCTCAGTCACAATGCTGGGATTGAGTTCAGGATCAGCTCCATTACTGTGTGTCTCAGTCACAATGCTGGTATTGAGTTCAGGATCAGCTCCATTACTGTGTGTCTCAGTCACAATGCTGGTATTGTGTTCAGGATCAGCTCCATTACTGTGTGTCTCAGTCACAATGCTGGTATTGTGTTCAGGATCAGCTCCATTACTTGTGGAAGGATTGGCTCACTTTTTCAGTTCCAGGGCACATGTTATTCTGTAGTAATCACTGAGGAACTAGAAGGAAAGCACACTTAGTGTAATGCTGAAACAATGCCCTTCTAATTCCATTAATTCCACTGCAGTTACCACATGCCTATGTTGTCACTTCAATGGAATGTGTGCCCTGTAAGTGAAAGTCTCTCTGCAGTCCAGTCTAGAAGCATTGCTCTAAACAGCTTGTAACAAACTCAACGCTAGAGTTTAATAAAAATAACTTTAATTACCTGATCACAATAATATCACCCCACCTGCAATAAGTCAAAAAGATACGCGAGCAGAGAGCCAGATCACGAAATGAACACAGGGTGAGACTGTAATCCTGACTATAAATATGCACTGAGCCAGTCCAAACAAACCACAAAGGAAGAAGAGAAATACTGCAGAACAATAAAACTGAAGAGTAAGAAGACAGGTACGTGAAAAAAAAGAAATCACATCCTACAATTACAGAACAAGAAATCTGAGAAGTTAGCCCAAGAAATAAAGACAGTCCAATTTGAGTCCTTGATCGCCAAATGGGAAGAGTCCCAAAAAATACAAATAAAAAAACGAAATGTCCAAAAAAAAAACGTCCCCTGACTTATCCTGTCCCTGCACAGGACATAATAAAGAAAATAAAGTAATAAACTGGAGCTTCGGTCCCGAGGCACTCGCTGAACCCCAGTAAAAACAGCAAAACAAAGAGATTTGACCACAACAAAGATATAGAACCAATCCAGGTGATGAAGGAAAAAAACACAAAAAGAAAATATATAAAGAAGGTTTTCAATAAGAGTAATCCAGCAGCAGAATAAAAAGAGTAAATGGGTTTGATCTCAGCCAGCGTTCGGGAAATGTCCGTCCGACAAGCGATTTCCCAACGGAGAGGCAGCTCCGACGAAGAATCCTTTTCAATCCCAGGGTGAAACAGGAACACCTTGGTGAGACAGTGAACAGAAATCCACAGGGTGGGCAGAAAGACTTCAGTAAATCTCTATTCATCTGCTGAAGCAAAGTTCAGACTCAGCTAAAGAAGTTAATTAAGGCATTGATTGGCTTTTTGATATAAACTTAGTTCCTAAGTGTTTTTTTTATTCTTCAAAAGCAGTAGCTTTGAAAATACTTTTACTAACACACGCACGCACGCACGCACGCACGCACGCACGCACGCACACACACGCACGCACGCACACTTCTCTCTCCTCTCTACACAAAACAGACCCCCTCTTAACCAGTCAGGTTCCTGGAATAAAGAAATTGCCAAGTGGCTTAATGAGACAAAGATAATCAATTCAAGTAGAACCAGGCCATTTCTATAAGGACACGTTAACAATAAATTAGATAAACAGGAGAACGGATGCAGGGATCATTACTAATGTGTTCTGTATGGAAAACAGAATATATAAAGATTTCAATAACTTTCAGCCTTCACCGGGAAACCTCCGAAAAAAAATGTGTGGCTTTAATATATAATTGCTTAATAAGCTTTCAATTAAACTTTGATAACCTGGCCAGGTTTTCTGAAATCCAATTAAGCATTGCAGGCAGCAAACTCCTTATGCTGCACAACTGTAGCTAATGCTACACACACGCTGCCTGCCAGCTGAGATCTCCTCTATTTGAACCCACTGAAGAGCGTCTATGCAAACCTCAGCACAGTCCCTACCTATTTAAACCCAGCCTGCTGTCTGCTAGTTCAGATGTGCAGAGGAGAGGTTGGGCTGCATTTCTCAGCTCGCTCTTTACACACCACAAAGTGTCTTTGCTACAAATTATTCATTACAAGTCATTCACAATGTTTGGTGCTTTAAAAGTCATCCTGTTATTGTCTTATCTGACATGTGAGTATAAATTGCAATCACTTGTATTCTCATTCAACATGCATTATTAGTGTACATACTATGAAAAACAATGATTTTAATAATTATCATTTGCATTATTGTTAAAACTTGTGTGTGTTTGTTATTTTCAGATGCAGGCTGTGCTGATGTTATAACCCAGCCCATTTCAGAAGTCGGGAAGCCAGGAGAATCTCTCAAGCTGTCTTGTAAAGTCTCTGGATACTCTTTGACTGACAGCAGTAGCTGGTTTGCCACAGTCTGGATTCGTCAGCCTGTCGGGAAAGCACTGGAATGGCTGAGTAGAATCGACTATGATGCAGAGGCATTTTATGCACAGTCAGTCCAGGGCCGGTTCACAGTCAGCAAGTCTGATTCCAGCAGCACTGTGTTCTTACAGATGAACAGCCTGAAGACTGAAGACACTGCCGTGTATTACTGTGCTCGATACCCACAGTGAGGAAGTGCAATGCAGGACTCGTACAAAAACTATTCCATTAGATACATGTGCATAGAAAGAGGAAGTGAGAATGTTTACAGATGTCTGATCTGATATTGTTTTGAGCCAGTCTGGTTCTGAACTGAGAAAGCCAGGGGAGTCTGTAAAGATGTCTTGTAAAGTCTCTGGATTCACATTAAGCAGCAGCTATTGGATTCACTGGATCCGGCAAGCTCCTGGGAAAGCTCTGGAATGGTTGCTGAACTGTACATAACCAATATTCAATACTGTCCATCGATATAAGGTCATTCTACTGGTTTCCATGGATACTTCCACCACAGCATATCTGCAAATGAACAGCCTGAAGACTGAAGACACTGCCGTGTATTACTGTGCTCGAGATTCACAGTGAGAGAAGTGAAGCCTGAGCCCTTACAAAAACCCACTAGTGTGAATCCACTCATTCATGTCAAGGGGAAACGCAGAACTCTGCCAGACTTTGCTTTGTTAATGTATACTGAACATGAAGTTACGTGATTTCATTGAATTTCATGTATCTGACATACAGGTTGAAATATCTGTGTCCAGTGCTGACCACACAACTCCTCCTCAATTCAAATGATGTACCTCTTGGTCCCACTTGACATTCCCATCTTATTATAGGAACATCTTCAAAGAAACACAAACCCTACAGTGGCCCCAATATTATTCACACTGTCACCCTCACTTTCAATAGCCGTCCGAGTTCTCATATATTTAGGTGGAATTGTGGATAAGAAACTTTGCATTGTACTGTTATATAAAGGGAAGATTTAGCACAATCCATGATGATGTGTTGCTGACTGACCAGCCTTTCATACCTCTGGGGGCCTGGGTTCCAGTCCAGCTGGTCAGGACTCCAGTACATTCAGTGTGGTGGTCACTTCTAGGTGTCCAGTGAACATTAGTCCACGTCACAAAAACAACCACACGATTCAGGGCAACACTTTCCATGAAGTGTCTGGAATTCCTGTGTATTTACAGAGTAGTTACTTAGTAAATACATGTGCACTTACACATCATTACAATGTTAGTTACAATGTACTTAATGTGTCCAATGTCTTTGCACGATATACCCCGAACCCTATCCCTAACCCGAACCCTGTCCCATAGGAGTTAATGATGCCACTGTGTGAAAAGTATCACTATGAAGGACTGCAGGTACCTGTAAAGAAACCTGCTTTGTATGTTCACTGAGTCAATAAACCTGAGCTGCTTACACTGCCAATAAGAAGCAACTATTCATCCAAATCTCCCCACACTAATTCACAACACTATTGATGCATATATGTCTAGTGGTTTCCTCCCTGATTACAGAGTGCAATCCATGCTAAACAGATACAGAATGGAAACTAGTGGAATGTTGTGTCCTGTGCACAGTATTGCCAGCAGCCTGCTTTTCTCATGTTCTTCCAGTAGATGGCAGTGTCTCCAACAGAATGGCAGCACTGTAACAGTATAAAGATCTGACACGTGTGCATTACTGAGCTTCACAGGAACAGAGAGATCAGTCTGCTGTTCTGCCTGCAAAACACAGTCACACTTCACCACCTCAGCAGCTTCATAGCACACAGAGAAGTCAAGAAGCATTTAGGGTTTATTGGAAACAGTTTACGGCTGGATATTGTTCAAAATACAGCAAACAAAAAACCCAACCATCTCCCCCTCTCTTTCGCTCTATTTTCTTTCTCCAAAATATGAACATAATGTTTGTGTTTAAAATGCCACTGATCAACACTGTTCCAAGGTTGTGGATTTCCCCAGCCCCTCTATCATAGTCAAGGGATTCCAGTGTGCAGTGTTTCTGGGAGTCAGCAACATAAACAAGCTGCTTTAAATAATGCAGAGAAACGTATGCAAATGTCCAGGGCTTCACTTCCTATTTAACTCTGCTGCAGTGCAGATAGGAGCAGGAGGAGAGGTAGCCTGTCTGCTGGTTACAACACTTTCTTCTTTCAATAACCACAATACTGCAGTACAATGGGGATTTTAACAGCTCTCTGTATAATAATGACAGCTCTATCAAGTGAGTATCTGACACTAGTGGAAATTAGCCTGCATTGATTCTGTATATTACTTGATGTTTTAGCAGTAGTTACTGTACGTTGTTTGCTTTTTTCCTCAAGGTGTCCGGTCTGATGTAGTGTTGACTGAGTCTGGACCAGCAGTTATAAAGCCTGGAGAGTCCCATAAACTGTCCTGTAAAGCCTCTGGATTCACATTCAGCAGCTCCTGGATGGGCTGGGTTCGACAAGCTCCTGGAAAGGGTCTGGAATGGGTGTCTCTTATAAGCACTGGTGGTAGTAGTACATACTATGCCCAGTCTGTCCAGGGAAGATTCACCATCTCCAGAGACGATTCCAACAGCATGCTGTATTTACAAATGAACAGCCTGAAGACTGAAGACACTGCCGTGTATTACTGTGCTCGAAACCCCACAGTGAGGAAGTGCAATGCAGGACTCATACAAAAACTATTACATTAGATACATGTGCATAGAAAGAGGAAGTGTGAATGTTTACAGATGTCTGATCTGATATTGTTTTGAGCCAGTCTGGTTCTGAAATGAGAAAGCCAGGGGAGTCTGTAAAGATGTCTTGTAAAGTCTCTGGATTCACATTAAGCAGCAGCTATTGGATACACTGGATCCGAGAAGCTCCTGGGAAAGCTCTGGAATGGTTGCTGAACTGTACATAACCAATATTCAATACTGTCCATCGATATAAGGTCATTCTACTGGTTTCCATGGATACTTCCACCACAGCATAGCTGGAAATGAACAGCCTGAAGACTGAAGACACTGCCGTGTATTACTGTGCTCGAGACTCACAGTGAGAGAAGTGAAGCCTGAGCCCTTACAAAAACCCACTCGTGTGAATCCACTCATTCATGTCAATGGGGAATTCATCCCATCTGCATGTGTTGTTTCAGTTAACACACAACGGCATCATTACAGTTACAGAGACAGAATATAACAATGTGGTTTAGAATATCCTACGTGTGGCTCAAGCCTTTACTCAAAAACAACACCTGAATATAACAATGTGGTTTAGTCTCAAATAATATTTTTAAACACCTAGATGATAATATTAATAATGCTGGATTCATACAACACTAAGAAACAACACGAAACCAGATTTATACTGTATAAAGAAAGCAAGTAGCTGAAGCTCCTTCTGAACTACATGCATCTACACTGCACTGTTAACAGTAAAAAAGAGAAGGAAACAGTCAAAGGAAAGCCACTGTAGCAAACCCTGATGTGAGCAATGATTTCAGGGTGCTTTGCATCAAGCAATCCAATCCAATATGGAAGTGGAGGCTCTGCACCTTCAAGTTATTCACTCTGAAAAATGTTTATCAGAAAACATGTGTTTGTGAAAGAAGGCAGCACTAGCTGACACAATGCCATTGAAATGTCCCTCCCCATCTCTCCCAGTAACTTTAGAACATGCCCCCCCCCCCCCCCCCCCACATACGCACCGTGTAACAAGAAACACACACAGAGAGGGCTGGCTTTCCTCCGCTCCAACAAGTATTGGGACACATCAATAAATGCATCACGACTGGGACTGAGGCAGTTTGTCTTCATTTCAGCCTGAATGTGTTTCTGCAATGAAGACTCCCACACTGGGGCCACACACTCTATATATATATATATATATATATATATATATGCATTTACTAAGTAACTACTCTGTAAATACACAGTAATGAGAGACGCTTCATGGAAAGTGCTAGCGGATGAATTCAATCTCTTTTGGGTGTTTATACACAGAAGATGAGAAAGTGACATTGAGAGGTTTCTGGTGCTTCAATACAGAAGTGGATTTTGTATTGGTTCAATAAATGATACTGGAAATGATACTTTACCACATGTGTTTTACACACAAAATACCACAACAAATTCAACCCAGTTGTCTATATTAGTGACGATTATAATAATTGGTTATTATCTGTTAAAAGTTCAAGTTATAATTGCACAATTTATTTTCTATTTTTTTCTATTCAAAGATGTATCAGGTATCACACTCACTCAGACCGAGTCACAGATGAAAAAGCCCGGCGAGTCACTGAAGCTGTCTTGTAAAGTCAGTGGGTTTGATGTAAACGGCTACTGGATGGGCTGGATTCGGCAGACTCCAGGGAAGGGGCTGCAATGGCTCGCTAGCATTGGTAGTAGAAGCGATACAGAACATCACTCAGACACCATCAAGGACCGGTTTAGAGCATCCAAAGACTTTTCCAATCACATTTTCTATTTACAAATGAACAGCCTGAAGACTGAAGACACTGCCGTGTATTACTGTGCTCGAGACTCACAGTGAGAGAAGTGAAGCCTGAGCCCTTACAAAAACCCACTCGTGTGAATCCACTCATTCATGTCAATGGTGAATTCATCCCATGTGCATGTGTTGTTTCAGTTAACACACAACGGCATCATTACAGTTACAGAGACAGAATATAACAATGTGGTTTAGAATATCCTACGTGTGGCTCAAGCCTTTACTCAAACACAAGCACTGACTATCTTCATTACAATGTCCCGCCCCATTTATCCAAATACAATAAAACAACAGAGTGACCAACACAGAGAGACGTTCTCCAACAGTAAATTCACACAGACAGGTCAGACCCCTTCCCTAGCAAGTATTGGGACAGACACGGGCTGTGGGGACATTACCCCAAAACAATGGGTTTCTGCAATGAAAAAGTCAATACAAAGCTCTAGTAACTCTAGTATAAGTTTGTTCAGGATTTCCAGAGACTGCTTCTCCACCCTGGTGTAGCTGCAAATGAACAGCCTGCAATCTGAAGACTGCTGTACCAGTGCATTGTCTCTTTCCTTCTCATTGTGTGCTATTGCTTCACATGCAGCAGTTTTCATTTCCTGCCAGTAGATGGCAGTGTCTCCTACAGAATGGCAGCACTGTAACAGTATAAAGATCTGACACATGTGCATTACTGAGCTTCACAGGAACAGAGAGATCAGTCTGCTGTTCTGCCTGCAAAACACAGTCACACTTCACCACCTCAGCAGCTGCATAGGACACAGAGAAGTCAAGAAGCATTTAGGGTTTATTGGAAACAGTTTACGGCTGGATATTGTTAAAAATACAGCAAACAAAAAACCCAACTATCTCCCACTCTCTTTCACTCTATTTTCTTTCATCAATATATGAACATAATGTTTGTGTTTAAAATGCCACTGATCAACACTGTTCCAAGGTTGTGGATTTCCCCAGCCCCTCTATCATAGTCGAGGGATTCCAGTGTGCAGTGTTTCTGGGAGGCAGCAATATAAACAAGCTGCTTTAAATAATGCAGAGAAACGTATGCAAATGTCCAGGGCTTCACTTCCTATTTAACTCTGCTGCAGTGCAGATAGGAGCAGGAGGAGAGGTAGCCTGTCTTCTGGTTACAACACTTTCTTCTTTCAATAACCACAATTCTGCAGTACAATGGGGATTTTAACAGCTCTCTGTATAATAATGACAGCTCTATCAAGTAAGTATCTGACACTTGTGGAAATTAGCCTGCATTGATTCTGTATATTACTTGATGTTTTAGCAGTAGTTACTGTACGTTGTTTGCTTTTTTCCTCAAGGTGTCCGGTCTGATGTAGTGTTGACTGAGTCCGGACCAGCAGTTGTAAAGCCTGGAGAGTCCCATAAACTGTCCTGTAAAGCCTCTGGATTCACATTCAGCAGCTATGCTATGGGCTGGGTTCGACAAGCTCCTGGAAAGGGTCTGGAATGGGTGGCCAGTATTTATAGCAGCAGCACATACTATGCCACGTCTGTCCAAGGAAGATTCACCATCTCCACAGACAATTCCAATAGCATGTTGTATTTACAAATGAACAGCCTGAAGACTGAAGACACTGCCGTGTATTACTGTGCTCGAGACCCACAGTGAGGAAGTGCAATGCAGGACTCGTACAAAAACTATTCCATTAGATACATGTGCATAGAAAGAGGAAGTGTGACTGGTAACTGGTATTCTGGTCTCTACATGAACTCCATAAAGTGCATCAAACTTTATTAAATGTGTTCAAAAGAATGAACATAAAGAGAGCCCCTGATATTATTGAGTCGGGTCACAGAACTGAGGCCTGTGTGTCTCAATAACAATGCTGGTATTGAGTTCAGGATCAGCTCCATTACTCTGTGTCTCAGTCACAATGCTGGTATTGAGTTCAGGATCAGCTCCATTACTGTGTGTCTCAGTCACAATGCTGGTATTGAGTTCAGGATCAGCTCCATTACTGTGTGTCTCAGTCACAATGCTGGTATTGAGTTCAGGATCAGCTCCATTACTGTGTGTCTCAGTCACAATGCTGGTATTGAGTTCAGGATCAGCCCCATTACTGTGTGTCTCAGTCACAATGCTGGTATTGAGTTCAGGATCAGCTCCATTACTGTGCGTCTCAGTCACAATGCTGGTATTGAGTTCAGGATCAGCTCCATTACTGTGTGTCTCAGTCACAATGCTGGTATTGAGTTCAGGATCAGCTCCATTACTGTGTGTCTCAGTCACAATGCTGGTATTGAGTTCAGGATCAGCTCCATTACTGTGTGTCTCAGTCACAATGCTGGGATTGAGTTCAGGATCAGCTCCATTACTTGTGGAAGGATTGGCTCACTTTTTCAGTTCCAGGGCACATGTTATTCTGTAGTAATCACTGAGGAACTAGAAGGAAAGCACACTTAGTGTAATGCTGAAACAATGCCCTTCTAATTCCATTAATTCCACTGCAGTTACCACATGCCTATGTTGTCACTTCAATGGAATGTGTGCCCTGTAAGTGAAAGTCTCTCTGCAGTCCAGTCTAGAAGCATTGCTCTAAACAGCTTGTAACAAACTCAACGCTAGAGTTTAATAAAAATAACTTTAATTACCTGATCACAATAATATCACCCCACCTGCAATAAGTCAAAAAGATACGCGAGCAGAGAGCCAGACCACGAAATGAACACGGGGTGAGACAGTAATCCTGACTATAAATATGCACTGAGCCAGTCCAAACAAACCACAAAGGAAGAAGAGAAATACTGCAGAACAATAAAACTGCAGAGCAAGAAGACAGGTACGTGAAAAAAAAGAAATCACATCCTACAATTACAGAACAAGAAATCTGAGAAGTTAGCCCAAGAAATAAAGACAGTCCAATTTGAGTCCTTGATCGCCAAATGGGCAGAGTCCCAAAAAATACAAATAAAAAAAATAAATGTCCAAAAAAAAAACCCGTCCCCTGACTTATCCTGTCCCTGCACAGGATATAATAAAGAAAATCAAGTAATAAACTGGAGCTTCGGTCCCGAGGCACTTGCTGAACCCCAGTAAAAACAGCAAAACAAAGAGATTTGACCAGAACAAAGATATAGAACCAATCCAGGTGATGAAGGAAAAAAAACACAAAAAGAAAATATATAAAGAAGGTTTTCAATAAGAGTAATCCAGCAGCAGAATAAAAAGAGTAAATGGGTTTGATCTCAGCCAGCGTTCGGGAAATGTCCGTCCGACAAGCGATTTCCCAACGGAGAGGCAGCTCCGACGAAGAATCCTTTTCAATCCCAGGGTGAAACAGGAACACCTTGGTGAGACAATGAACAGAAATCCACAGGGTGGGCAGAAAGACTTCAGTAAATCTCTATTCATCTGCTGAAGCAAAGTTCAGACTCAGCTAAAGAAGTTAATTAAGGCATTGATTGGCTTTTTGATATAAACTTATTTCCTAAGCGTTTTCTTTATTCTTCAAAAGCAGCAGCTTTGAAAATACTTTTACTAACACACACGCACGCACACACGCACGCACGCACGCACACTTCTCTCTCCTCTCTACACAAAACAGACCCCCTCTTAACCAGTCAGGTTCCTGGAATAAAGAAATTGCCAAGTGGCTTAATGAGACAAAGATAATCAATTCAAGTAGAACCAGGCCATTTCTATAAGGACACGTTAACAATAAATTAGATAAACAGGAGAACGGATGCAGGGATCATTACTAATGTGTTCTGTATGGAAAACAGAATATATAAAGATTTCAATAACTTTCAGCCTTCACCGGGAAACCTCCGAAAAAAAATGTGTGGCTTTAATATATAATTGCTTAATAAGCTTTCAATTAAACTTTGATAACCTGGCCAGGTTTTCTGAAATCCAATTAAGCATCGCAGGCAGCAAACTCCTTATGCTGCACCACTGTAGCTAATGCTACACACACGCTGCCTGCCAGCTGAGATCTCCTCTATTTGAACCCACTGAAGAGCGTCTATGCAAACCTCAGCACAGTCCCTTCCTATTTAAACCCAGCCTGCTGTCTGCTAGTTCAGATGTGCAGAGGAGAGGTTGGGCTGCATTTCTCAGCTCTTTCTTTACACACCACAAAGTGTCTTTGCTGCAAATTATTCATTACAAGTCATTCACAATGTTGGGTGCTTTAAAAGTCATCCTGTTATTGGCTTATGTGACATGTGAGTATAAATTGCAATCACTTGTATTCTCATTCAACATGTATTTTTAGTGTATATACTATGAAAAACAATGATTTTAATAATTATCATTTGCATTATTGTTAAAACTTGTGTGTGTTTGTTATTTTCAGATGCAGGCTGTGATGATGTTATAACCCAGTCCAGTCCTGAAGTCAGAAAGCCAGGAGAATCTCTCAAGCTGTCTTGTAAAATCTCTGGATACTCTTTGACTGACAGCAGTAGCTGGTACGCCACAGCCTGGATTCGTCAGCCTGTCGGGAAAGCACTGGAATGGCTGAGTAGAATCGACTATGATGCAGAGGCATTTTATGCACAGTCAGTCCAGGGCCGGTTCACAGTCAGCAAGTCTGATTCCAGCAGCACTGTGTTCTTACAGATGAACAGCCTGAAGACTGAAGACACTGCCGTGTATTACTGTGCTCGATACCCACAGTGAGGAACTGCAATGCAGGACTCGTACAAAAACTATTCCATTAGATACATGTGCATAGAAAGAGGAAGTGTGAATGTTTACAGATGTCTGATCTGATATTGTTTTGAGCCAGTCCGGTTTTGAACTGAGAAAGCCAGGGGAGTCTGTAAAGATGTCTTGTGAAGTCTCTGGATTCACATTAAGCAGCAGCTATTGGATACACTGGATCAGACAAGCTCCTGGGAAAGCTCTGGAATGGTTGCTGAACTGTACATAACCAATATTCAATACTGTCCATCGATATAAGGTCATTCTACTGGTTTCCATGGATACTTCCACCACAGCATAGCTGCAAATGAACAGCCTGAAGACTGAAGACACTGCCGTGTATTACTGTGCTCGAGACTCACAGTGAGAGAAGTGAAGCCTGAGCCCTTACAAAAACCCACTAGTGTGAATCCACTCATTCATGTCAAGGGGAAACGCAGAACTCTGCCAGACTTTGCTTTGTTAATGTATACTGAACATGAAGTTACGTGATTTCATTGAATTTCATGTATCTGACATACAGGTTGAAATATCTGTGTCCAGTGCTGACCACACAACTCCTCCTCAATTCAAATGATATTCCTCTTGGTCAAACTTCTGGACATTCCCAGCTAATTATAAAAACATCTTCAAAGAAGCACAAACCCTACAGTGGCCCCGATATTATTCACACTGTTACCCTCACTTTCAATAGCCATCCGAGTTCTCATATATTTAGGTGGAATTGTGGAAAAGAAACTTTGCATTGTACTGTTATATAAAGGGAAGATTTAGCACAATCCATGATGATGTGTTGCTGTGTGGCGGAGTGTCCCGCCCCTATTTATTATTATTTGTATTTTTGTTTGCGGCGCGGGTAAAAGCGCCGCGTCTTTTATTATTATTTAAAAACCCCGTGAGGATGCATGGCTGATCAGCTACTGATTACTTAAATAGCTGACAGTCATGCATCCTTACCAAACGCGTGCAGACTCTGGCCGGGGGATAATAAGATAATTACCAACTAGTTAAATCCCTCGGCCAGAGTATATAAACCTGCAGCTCTCTGCATTTGGGGTTGAGAGTGTAGAGGAGAGTACGGGAGAGCGGAGAGAGGAGAGAAAGCCACATTTGGAAAACAATTGCTAAAACGTGCTGGATTACCCAGCACATCACTTACTTGTTTGTTTGTTCATTCGTTTGGCCCTCGTGCCCTTTTGTTTTGTGTTTTGTTGGTTTGTTTAATATTTTGTTTGTTAATAAATACGCTGAGTGCTACTGCACTCAGCTTCACCCGCCCATCCACTGTTTGTGATTCAGTTACTTCCTGGTCCGTGACGTCATCACCCTCACCACTGCGAGCCAGACTGTCACATGCTGACTGACCAGCCTTTCATACCTCTGGGGACCTGGGTTCCAGTCCAGCTGGTCAGGACTCCAGTACAATCAGTGTGGTGGTCACTTCTAGGTGTCCAGTGAACATTAGTCCACGTCACAAAAACAACCACACAATTCAGGGCAACACTTTCCATGAAGTGTTTGGAATTACTGTGTATTTACAGAGTAGTTACTTAGTAAATACATGTGCACTTACACATCATTACAATGTTAGTTACAATGTACTTAATGTGTCCAATGTCTTTGCACGATATACCCCGAACCCTATCCCTAAACCTAACCCTGTCCCATAGGAGTTAATGATGCCACTGTGTGAAAAGTATCACTATGAAGGACTGCATTTACCTGTAAAGAAACCTGCTTTGTATGTTAACTGAGTCAATAAATCTGAGCTGCTTACACTGCCAATAAGAAGCAACTATTCATCCAAATCTCCCCACACTAATTCACAACACTATTGATGCATATATGTCTAGTGGTTTCCTCCCTGATTACAGAGTGCAATCCATGCTAAACAGATACAGAATGGAAACCAGTGGAATGTTGTGTCCTGGGCACAGTATTGCCAGCAGCCTGCTTTTCTCATTTTCGTCCAGTAGATGGCAGTGTCTCCCTCAGAATGGCAGCACTGTAACAGTATAAAAATCTGACACGTGCATTATTGAGCTTCACAGGAACAGAGAGATCAGTCTGCTGTTCTGCCTGCAAAACACAGTCACACTTCACCACCTCAGTAGCTTCATAGGACACAGAGAAGTCAAGAAGCATTTAGGGTTTGCTGGAAACGTTAAAGATGGATATTGTTAAAAATACAGCAAACAAAAACCCAACTATCTCCCCCTCTCTTTCGCTGTATTTTCTTTCTCCAAAATATGAACATAATGTTTGTGTTCAAAATGCCACTGATCAACACTGTTCCAAGGTTGTGGATTTCCCCAGCCCCTCTATCATAGTCGAGGGATTCCAGTGTGCAGTGTTTCTGGGAGTCAGCAACATAAACAAGCTGCTTTAAATAATGCAGAGAAACGTATGCAAATGTCCAGGGCTTCACTTCCTATTTAACTCTGCTGCAGTGCAGACAGGAGCAGGAGGAGAGGTAGTCTGTCTGCTGGTTACAACACTTTCTTCTTTCAATAACCACAATACTGCAGTACAATGGGGATTTTAACAGCTCTCTGTATAATAATGACAGCTCTATCAAGTGAGTATCTGACACTAGTGGAAATTAGCCTGCATTGATTCTGTATATTACTTGATGTTTTAGCAGTAGTTACTGTACGTTGTTTGCTTTTTTCCTCAAGGTGTCCGGTCTGATGTAGTGTTGTCTGAGTCCGGACCAGCAGTTATGAAGCCTGGAGAGTCCCATAAACTGTCCTGTAAAGCCTCTGGATTCACATTCAGCAGCTACTACATGAGCTGGGTTCGACAAGCTCCTGGAAAGGGTCTGGAATGGCTGGCTTATATTAATCGTGCTGGTAATAGTACAAGCTATGCCCAGACTGTCCAGGGAAGATTCACCATCTCCAGAGACAATTCCAACAGCATGCTGTATTTACAAATGAACAGCCTGAAGACTGAAGACTATGCCATGTATTACTGTGCTCGATACCCACAGTGAAGAATTGCAATGCAGGACTCGTACAAAAACTACAGCAATATTATACTGTGGATAAAAAGGGGAACTGTGAATGCTAATTAGTATTGTGGCATCTACATGAGCTTGAATAACTCATATCAGACTGTATTAAATGTGATTAACAATAATAGAAGGAAGAGACTCCTGTAGCACTGATATTTAGTGCTGTGAACCCGACTCCCCCCATGATCCCCTTTACACTCGTGGGAAACTTGTAAAGAAATAATACAGAAAGAAACCCAAGCCCAGAGAATCCCAACACAACACTGAGCTATTGCATTGAAACAAAAGGAATTGATGAGAAATAAAGAGAAAGAAAGACTGGATGGCACTTTCATTCCAGGGAACATATTCCATAGTATTGAGTGAGAAACCACAGTGGAATGATTCATTATTCTGGGATCACTTGGGAATGAATCAAGCATGGCTTTGTGATCACTGTACTGTCCTTACATTATTATTATTTATTTCTTAGCAGACGCCCTTATCCAGGGCGACTTACAGTTATTACAAAGAATCACATTTTAATGCATCACATTCCAAACAGCGTTCCCTCTCAGCTTTGTAGATGCTGAGGAACTTGCTGTTTCGACTGAGAAAGGGGAAATTATCAGTGAGAAACGTTCGATCACATCAGCTGTTTAATCTATTATTTGTGTTGCCTTGCACAATTTTGAAACAATATTCCATGAGAAGTATCTCAACAATTTCACAATTTGCTTTACCTTTAAACATATAGAAGACATTTCTTCTGCCTGTGATTCTCAATCACCCTCTGATTATGTCTAATAAATATTTTGATGCAGAATATATTTCCCTTCATGAAGCCTGTGTGAGGTCCTCTCATAACTGCATCATAGATATAGACTGTGTGCTTAACTGGTGGTCTCAACAGCATTGCTTTATGTTGTATAAAACACTGGCACCTGCACTGCCTTCAACCCTGTCGAGAATCTTAACCTGAAGTTCTGACTGAAAAGCACAGAAATAAAACCAAACCACACTAGGGCACTCAACAGTGTAATAGATCAGCTCAAATCTATTTCAATTGGATATATTATTACATAGATGGATTTATTATTAGATCACACTTAAATAAGAACACAGGCTGTGTTATAGAACTATGATCAATAGCTGAAGCCCATGATAACCCCACACAGACTGACCATTATTAGTTATTACTAGTGTTTCAGTTTCCACACGATCGCTTTAAAAGTTTGTCCTAACTGCAATATCAGAATGATCCATCTCGTAGTAAGGACTCCGGTTTGTCAGGAGCTACATTACGATCCTTTAAGAGTTCTGTATTGGACAGTAGCTGCTGCCACATCAATTCTTAATACAGTATATATTTTACAATAGATAACGTAGGGCAGGGAGTGTGAGTTAAATGGCAATGAACTTGTGACAGATATTTTATGAAAAGCAGTGACTGCTTCTCTGTTGCTATGACTGTGCTTTCATCTCAAATCAAAGTACGGAACTTCCACTCTCGCAAAGCAATAATAATAATAATAATAATAATAATAATAATAATAATAATAATAATAATAATAATAATAATAATAATACAGAGAGAGATATTCTCACTGACAGAAGCATTTGTTTTGTTCGTTGTGGAATGATAACTCTAAAAGTCTTGGATCAGACCGCATCCAGAAAAGCGTCCCAGAGCGCACTTTGCAGGTTGTTTCCTTGTGTGCTTGGTGTTTAACTCGGTAGACGGAGCGATATTTGTGGAAGGAGGGTGGGCAGATGTTTTCTCAACACATTCATGGTTAGCAACAGCAGGTGCAGCATCGCTAGTATTTTCACTACAATCCTGTGATGATGTTCCCCTGCACGTTACGTTCATGTAAACTCAGATCCAGGGCTGCCAGATTTCTGACCAAATCAAGCGCAACCCATGCTAGAGTACGGGCGGTGATGCAAATTCCAACCCGCGACTCTCAAAAAACAAGCCCAATCCTTATTATAAGCGGATTTAGCAACTCTGCTCAGAGCTTATAGCCCGACCTATGCCACTGGAAGCGAGCTCTGAACTAATGTGACGTACATTTTTAAGGCTGGAAATCAGCGAATCAGCTGCAAGATTCGACAGACGCAAATATTCTCATATTAACGCTTTGCAAGAATTCTCTCAAAATGAGATGTTTACCTCGATTTTGGAGTCTGGATTGAGGTGGATATTTATGATAATAACTTGTGAAAGATAGTAAACTGAGTGCGAAGGCTGTTGCCAGTTATTGTGAAGAATGCGCGCATTGTAGCCTCACAGGGAACGCTGAACAGCATCCGTTATAAGTGGAGTGCACCTGTATAAACAAGCTGCTTTAAATAATGCAGAGAAACGTATGCAAATGCCCAGGGCTTCACTTCCTATTTAACTCTGCTGCAGTGCAGATAGGAGCAGGAGGAGAGGTAGCCTGTCTGCTGGTTACAACACTTTCTTCTTTCAATAACCACAATACTGCAGTACAATGGGGATTTTAACAGCTCTCTGTATAATAATGACAGCTCTATCAAGTAAGTATCTGACACTTGTGGAAATTAGCCTGCATTGATTCTGTATATTACTTGATGTTTTAGCAGTAGTTACTGTACGTTGTTTGCTTTTTTCCTCAAGGTGTCCGGTCTGATGTAGTGTTGACTGAATCCGGACCAGCAGTTATAAAGCCTGGAGAGTCCCATAAACTGTCCTGTAAAGCCTCTGGATTCACATTCAGCAGCTACTACATGGGCTGGGTTCGACAAGCTCCTGGAAAGGGTCTGGAATGGCTGGCTTTGATTAGCAGCTCTGGTAGTGGTACATACTATGCCCCGTCTGTCCAGGGAAGATTCACCATCTCCAGAGACAATTCCAACAGCATGCTGTATTTACAAATGAACAGCCTGAAGACTGAAGACACTGCCGTGTATTACTGTGCTAAAGACCCACAGTGATGCAATCAAACCAAGCAGCCGTACAAAATCCCCTCTCTTCAGGACTGCAGCACTGATCACTCACAGGTTCTGCTTTCTTTTTCATGGTTGAGTTGTGGTCGATCAACCATGAGATTCAGACTCTTGTATGTTAGAAAACCACACACTCAATTTCAAAGAAAACACAAACAAGTGGCAGCTTCTATCTGTCGTGTTTTACTTGTACCTGCAGTCAGGGCCAGCGTGACCATATAGGCAGAACAGGGCGGCAAATTGAAGGGGGCGGCAAAAACGCGACAGAATTACATGTACGTGGTCTTGGAGCTGTGCAATCACCTCTTATAGTTACTCTAGTAATTCTGTCATTACCATCTGAGCAGAGTTTTATAAACTCCTTTAATGGTGGGGGAGCTAAATCCTGCAAAGACTTAAACACCAAACCTGCATGGGAGTAATTTATGTAATTATCAAAACTTAACAGGTTATATTTCTTGAGTATATAACAGTGATGATATCTTATCGGCTTCATATCTAGAATTTTTAGATTTTGTTTATACAAAGAATTCAGAGGCTTAATTGCAGTCTTCCCAGCTTGTGAGCAGACAGTTACACAACAGGACAAATGAGAGAAACTCATAGAATGGAGATACAACTTAGCAACAGTAACGGATGCATTTGGTCTAATAACCCTAAAGTCAGCCACATTGAATTCCCCAGTTTTAACAACCTTTGTATATTTTTCTGAAAGGAAAGTTGCGAGTCCATTATGACACCTAAATATTTAAATTCAGAAACTATACTAATCTTTTCCCCTTTTACAAAAATATCAAACGGATTCTGTATTGTATTTCGCTCTATAGAGAAACAGACCTCGGTTTTACATCTCATCTGAAGGACGGAGCACAAGGAGGTGAAGTGACTTGCTCAGGGTCACACACACACACACACACACACACACACACACACACACACACACACACACACACACAGTGAGTCAGTGGCTGAGCTGGGATTGAAGTCTTGCTATAGCGTTTCTTTCAGCAGGTTATACAGCATCTGTGTTGTTTTGCTGCGCACCAGACTGACAGCTGAGAGCTCTCTCGGTCAAAACTGCGGCGCGATCAGGGGGCGTGTCTACCAGACTGCGTGTTCTGTGATTGGTTGTTTATGTTCTGTTAATGTGTTCGTCACACTGGGATTGCACGGACTGAACTGTAGGGGGCGGGGCGAGGGGAAGCTGGCTGACGGCCAATAATAATGTCGGGTTCCTCTGGTCACGGAAATCATGGAAAAGTCATGGAATTTTAAAACAGCGATTTCCAGGACTGGAAAAAGGATTGGAAAAGTCATGAAAAAATTGCTTAGAAAAGGTTTAATATTATTTAAACTGCACTATATGTTGTTTAAGACTATCGTTTTTTGTCTCTGTCTGTTTCCATCGTTCCTGTGATTAAGCACTAGTAATAATCTGAAGCAGTGAAGTACGCTACAATGGTTTTATTATTAAAAACGTGTCGTTGTTTATTACAATTTATTTTCAGATTTCATATGAAGCTTTTTCTGTTTATTCAATCAAACCAAGTACTAGTAGGAATTTGCTGGCACCATTTAAAACGTTTTACAAGTCAAGAAAGACTGGGAAAAGTAAACCTATATTATTATTATTATTATTATTATTATTATTATTATTATTATTATTATTATTATTATCTTCGTATAACACGCACGTCTGTAAACCTGGCAGGTTGTTTTATTTCTTGATTTATTTCAGTTTCGTTTCACACGGACTTGCCTTTTTTCTTTTTGTGCTGATATTATACAAAATCAAATCCAAGCTACTGTCCAGACATAATGAGAGAGTAAAACGTCACCTCGGAGCTCCGTGACGTGTCGAGAGGACTCCTCCTTTGTGACGTCACGGGACTCCCGGGCCGCTTTTTCCTCTCTGATTCTGCGCAGTAGCTTGTCTTGTATTCTCTATGGAAGGCCCTTCTCGTTATATTAGTCACTCGCCTTCGGCTCGGGGCATTTAACGACACGAGGCGGTCCTTCCCACACGAGAGAGCCTCTTCTTCGGGGTCTGTTTAGAGTGACTTTGCCCAATAGGAAGCGAATACGAGAGTTTCCAAAGATTCCTAAATACTGTCTTTTAATTCTGTGCCTCCAAAGACATGTAATTAGGTTTTAAGAATGAAGCGTACTGTTTGGTTTTGTGTCTCAGCGGTTTGTCAGTCCCAGACTGTTGTGAAAAATTATATATTAAATAAACGGGGTGAAATGTGTTCAGCAGATTATTCTGCGTTGAATTGCAACTGTGGAAGCATTCAGGGAGCGAAAAATGTAAAGCGTAGTTCATCTGAAACCTCCCGACAGAAGGGGTACAGTTAAAAAAAAAACGTTGAAAACCTCCGTGCTAGACGTATAACCTGTCACGTCACAAATTTCCCCCAACGCATATTTTTTAATGTATTAATTTTAGTAATTTCTCATCCTATACAGCAGCCCACCGCGTACCCCACTGCTCTGGGGCTACAGTAAGGGCGGATATTATAAAAGGAAGGGGTGGGGCAATTGCCTCCACGCTGCTTTTCTAATTGGTGTAACAGAAAGATTGACAGTGGGGCGGGGTTTCTTCTCGGTGGATCTGGCGCTTCATTGGTGCGCTGTGTGGTGATGCTGTAGTGGGCGTGGTGTGGTTCTGTGCACACGTGGTAAGCTGTAGAGTATGCTGTTGCACCGCGAGTCAGGACAGCAGCCACAGATACGAAATTTACTAACGAGAAAATAAAAATGACACATTTTACGTCTGGGTTTTCAACGTTTACTCTATAAATCCGGACAAATGGCGTCCCGACAGTACCTCGATCGGGACGCGGGACAAAGCCCCTAATATCGGGATGATCCCAATTTGATCTGGACGTCTGGTCACCCTACATAGCCATAATAATAATAATAATAATAATAATAATAATAATAATAATACAGAGAGAGATATTCTCACTGACAGAAGCATTTGTTTTATTCATTGTGGAATGATAACTCTAAAAGTCTTGGATCAGACCGCATCCAGAAAAGCGTCCCAGACCGCACTTTGCAGGTTGTTTCCTTGTGTGCTTGGTGTTTAACTCGGTAGATGGAGCGATATTTGTGGAAGGAGGGTGGTCAGATGTTTTCTCAACACATTCTTGGTTAGCAATAGCAGGTGCAGCATCGCTAGTATTTTCACTACAGTCCTGTGATGATGTTCCCCTGCACGTTACGTTCATGTAAACTCAGATCCAGGGCTGCCAGATTTCTGACCAAATCAAGCTCAACCCATGCTAAAGTACGGGCGCTGATGCAAATTCCAACCCGAGACTCAACAAGCCCAATCCTTATTATAAGCGGATTTAGCAACTCTGCTCAGAGCTTATAGGCCGACCTACGCGGCTGACAGCGAGCTCTGAACTCATGTGACGTATATTTCTAAGGCTGGAAATCAGCGAATCAGCTGCAAGATTCGACAGACGCAAATATTCTCATATTAACGCTTTGCAAGAATTCTCTCAAAATGAGATGTTTACCTCGATTTTGGAGTCTCGATTGAGGTGGATATTTATGATAATAACTTGTGAAAGATAGTAAACTGAGTGCAAAGGCTGTTGCCAGTTATTGTGAAAAATGCGCACATTGTAGCCTCACAGGGAACGCTGAACAGCATCCGTTATAAGTGGAGTGCACCTGTATAAACAAGCTGCTTTAAATAATGCAGAGAAACGTATGCAAATGTCCAGGGCTTCACTTCCTATTTAACTCTGCTGCAGTGCAGATAGGAGCAGGAGGAGTGGTAGCCTGTCTGCTGGTTACAACACTTTCTTCTTTCAATAACCACAATACTGCAGTACAATGGGGATTTTAACAGCTCTCTGTATAATAATGACAGCTCTATCAAGTAAGTATCTGACACTTGTGGAAATTAGCCTGCATTGATTCTGTATATTACTTGATGTTTTAGCAGTAGTTACTGTATGTTGTTTGCTTTTTTCCTCAAGGTGTCCGGTCTGATGTAGTGTTGACTGAGTCCGGACCAGCAGTTATAAAGCCTGGAGAGTCCCATAAACTGTCCTGTAAAGCCTCTGGATTCACATTCAGCAGCTACTACATGAGCTGGGTTCGGCAAGCTCCTGGAAAGGGTCTGGAATGGGTGGCTTATGTTTATAGCAGCAGCACATCCTATGCCCCGTCTGTTCAGGGAAGATTCACAATCTCCAGAGACGATTCCAACAGCATGCTGTATTTACAAATGAACAGCCTGAAGACTGAAGACACTGCCGTGTATTACTGTGCTCGAGAGCCACAGTGATGAAGTGCAATGCAGGACTCGTACAAAAACTATTACATTAGATACATGTGCATAGAAAGAGGAAGTGTGACTGGTAACTGGTATTCTGGTCTCTACATGCTCCTGATGAATTCACACTGTGATAAATGTGTTTCATGAAAATAAAATGAAGAGAGACGCTGTTCTGCTTTGATACTTACCCTAATATTGAATTAAAATATCACTGCTGTATTTATTTTGAAGTGATCATCAATATGTATAATTCCACTATTCTAACAGAAATGGGAATTTTCACAGTGAACGACATATTACACAGCAATGGGAACGTTTCACTGAAATCATGAAATCTGTGATAACCATGAAAAAATACAGCCTTACTTATATGGTACTGTGAAAGAGTGGGGGGATCTGCTGTGAGAGAAACAGAGAGACAGATACAGAGATACAGAGAGACGGAGCGACAGAGATACAGGACCTGTGTGATGAAGGGCCTTGTAGGCCAGCAGGAGTAATCCTGAACTTTACAGGGAGCCAGTGCAGCTGGGAAGACAGGGGGGTGATGTGATCATGTATTTTCCATCTGATAAGGATCCCAGCAACGGCACGGGCAGCAGTGTGGAGTAGTGGTTAGGGCTCTGGACTCCTTACTGGAGGGTCGTGGGTTCAATCCCAGGTTGGGGACACTGCTGCTGTACTCTTAAGCAAGGTACTTTACCTAGATTGCTCCAATAAAAACCCCACTGTATAAATGGGTAATTGTATGTAAGAATAACATGATATCTTGTAACAATTGTAAGTTACCCTGGATAAGGGCATCTGCTAAGAAATTAATAAATAATAATATGTATCTTTTGAAGGTATTATTAATTTTAGTGTCTTAGATTAACTATGTAGACCATTTATGCTTTCAAAGACTTCTTTTTTGTAAACGGAAGAGATTGAATTATTTTAACCTGTCCTCCTAGCTCATGTCACTGAGTCCTGGGATCAGCCTACCTGCTCTTCTCTGTACTTTCTCAAGTGCAATGATGCTTTTTTTTCGGTGGGGTTCTAACTAGGGCATTGTATAATCTTATTATAACCTCTCTAGACTTGTATTCCCCGCCTTTTGCAAAATAGCCTAACATTCTAGTACCATTGACACTCACCTGAGCATGGAGACCTCAGTCTGAATTATAGAACACTCATTTTGTGTAGCTCTTGTTTTAATAAAACATGTCCATACAGATATGAAAAATGTTGGCCCATAGCTTTGTCCTTAAGAGCTCATTAGCAGCCTCTGTGTTGGCAGAATATGTGAAACATAAAAACAACGAAACTAATGAATAAATAACTCAGGCCCGCCTTCCCCTTAAGCAAGGGCTGAAAAATGATTCAATTGTTAATTAATGGGTAGATCTTTCTATTCAGAAAGACAACAAGGAGGGAGGGTAGTTTGGGTTATCACCTCACATATCTGTATATACTGTATATTTAAAAATGACTAAGATACTCTGTTCTAGGTTGACAGTGACAGATGAGGCTTGTGTAATTGCAGTGTGAAGCTGTGGGATTGAGTGACAAACAAACAAGTCATGTGAAGGAGTCCATCAGTCACTCTGCCATTTCTAATTCCTTTTTCAAAGCAATTTCCAATTCCAATTCCTAGTCCCTTTTAATCAGTTCCAACACAGCATTGATCCAAATTGCAAGTAGCAGATCAAATGAGCTTCTTATATTATTATTATTATTATTATTTATTTCTTAGCAGATTTGCAGTTGTAAACAAAAATACGTTTTTAGCAGCAGTTTTTTTTCAACTCACTGAAAAGCAGTTTTCAGAGTATCACACTTTCCGAAAAAGTCGCTTCCACCAAACACATCCAGGTTGACCGATCCAAAAAGACTCAGAAATTGCTGCAAAAGGTGCTTCTACCAAGTACTGACTTAAGGGGCTGAATACTTATGCAACCAGTAAATTTCATTTTGTTTGAAAAAATGTGCATACATTATTTGTAATTCAACAAAATGTGAAAACTTTGCAGGAGGGTGAATACTTCTGCAAACCACTGTATATATATATATATATATATATTGAATTTCCACAGGGAATTGCATATTACACGGCAGTGGGTACATTTTGTGGAAATCGCGGCAATCCAATTCTTATCTATGGTAACAACAAGGTGTCCAAGATCAGGGTCTATTCAAGTTACAGTGTAAAATGTGATAGAATTGCAGGATAGGTGAGCTTTAAATAAACATCAACACAGAGAACAACTTCATTGCCAGACACATATTCAAAATGTGAAGAAAACAAATGTGTGTCACTCAAAGAATAGGAGCAACAAAACAATAACTGCTATGGTTCAAACTTCATGTCTAGGAAGCTTCTGACTTGACATTGCCTTGAATAGGCGTTGTGCTTGAATTAGACCACATCAACACGTTATGTATTTAAACAGCACACTGGGTGGGAAAACAGGTCTACCGGCTTTGCAAAGCCAAGTTTCCTGGCTCAGTTCCAAGTCACGCTAGTCATACACATTCACATTAAATGATTCATGTGTAATAAGCAGTTACGGAATGAGTTTTATATGTTTTTAATTGCCTCAGATGACAGGAATATTTGCATTTAATAACAGTTAAACAGCAACAGCAACCCACAAACACATAGTGTACATACCGAAGTCAAAACAACACCTGTCTGTAGCTAACAACATACATCCTATTGTTATAATACAAGTGCAAGATCATCAGAAGCAAGGGCTGCAAACAGATATCTTTAACCTGGTGCAGTGCAGAGATCATTTTTAAAAATGCAGATCAAATTAGCTTCTCAAGGTGGCAATCAGTTATTTAATTTAATTCACTGTTTGTTACTCAATTAAATGGTCTTCCAATGAAAGCAGTTTCACAATCACAACACTTGGTATTCTTTTAAAATGTCACTTCCAATTGCTTCGAAGGAATTGGGTGTCGAATTTAAAATGGATTTGGAAATGGAATTGGATTTGACCCTAACCCTGCACCCAGCAGAACAAGGCGTCCCCTCGTTTGACCTTGTCTGCTTAATTATTGAGTCAATGGCAACCTGACAGTGTGAACTGAATATAGAGACTGTCATCATCAAAAAACACGTTTTATCCGAGATTATTTCTCTTACATTTCTTTTATCCGTTTGATATAAAAAAATCATTTTAATTTCACTGCCTCATTTTCGCTTTGCTGAGACGGCGCGTTTCTATGGAAACAAGCAGTGAATTGTGGGATTGCTATCCTGGGCAGGAGATGAACCGATTGGCTCTTCAATCATTTAACTGTCAACCCTTAACCCTTTCAAGCATGCAATATTGAAAATAGATGGAAAGAAAGTTTTGGTCACTTAATAAATATATTTTTCAATGACATTTTTTTCAACTGTTTTCCATTGCTTATATGGGGGGGTGAAAATCTCATTATTATTATTATTATTATTATTATTATTATTATTATTATTATTATTATTATTATTTATTTCTTAGCAGATTTGCAGTTGTAAACAAAAATACATTTTTAGTAGCAGTTTTTTTTCAACTCACTGAAAAGCAGTTTTCAGAGTATCACACTTTCCGAAAAAGTCGCTTCCACCAAACACATCCAGGTTGGCCGATCCAAAAAGACTCATAGCAGAAATTGCTGCAAAAGGTGCTTCTACCAAGTACTGACTTAAGGGGCTGAATACTTATGCAACCAGTAAATTTCATTTTGTTTGAAAAAATGTGCATACATTATTTGTAATTCAACAAAATGTGAAAACTTTGCAGGAGGGTGAATTCTTCTGCAAACCACTGTATACAGTGCCTTGCGAAAGTATTCGGCCCCCTTGAACTTTGCGACCTTTTGCCACATTTCAGGCTTCAAACATAAAGATATGAAACTGTAATTTTTTGTGAAGTATCAACAACAAGTGGGACACAATCATGAAGTGGAACGAAATTTATTGGATATTTCAAACTTTTTTAACAAATAAAAAACTGAAAAATTGGGCGTGCAAAATTATTCAGCCCCCTTAAGTTAATACTTTGTAGCGCCACCTTTTGCTGCGATTACAGCTGTAAGTCGCTTGGGGTATGTCTCTATCAGTTTTGCACATCGAGAGACTGAAATTTTTGCCCATTCCTCCTTGCAAAACAGCTCGAGCTCAGTGAGGTTGGATGGAGAGCATTTGTGAACAGCAGTTTTCAGTTCTTTCCACAGATTCTCGATTGGATTCAGGTCTGGACTTTGACTTGGCCATTCTAAAACCTGGATATGTTTATTTGTGAACCATTCCATTGTAGATTTTGCTTTATGTTTTGGATCATTGTCTTGTTGGAAGACAAATCTCCGTCCCAGTCTCAGGTCTTTTGCAGACTCCATCAGGTTTTCTTCCAGAATGGTCCTGTATTGGGCTCCATCCATCTTCCCATCAATTTTAACCATCTTCCCTGTCCCTGCTGAAGAAAAGCAGGCCCAAACCATGATGCTGCCACCACCATGTTTGACAGTGGGGATGGTGTGTTCAGGGTGATGAGCTGTGTTGCTTTTACGCCAAACATAACGTTTTGCATTGTTGCCAAAAAGTTCGATTTTGGTTTCATCTGACCAGAGCACCTTCTTCCACATGTTTGGTGTGTCTCCCAGGTGGCTTGTGGCAAACTGTAAACGACACTTTTTATGGATATCTTTAAGAAATGGCTTTCTTCTTGCCACTCTTCCATAAAGGCCAGATTTGTGCAGTATATATGTGATTGTTGTCCTATGGACAGAGTCTCCCACCTCAGCTGTAGATCTCTGCAGTTCATCCAGAGTGATCATGGGCCTCTTGGCTGCATCTCTGATCAGTCTTCTCCTTGTATGAGCTGAAAGTTTAGAGGGACGGCCAGGTCTTGGTAGATTTGCAGTGGTCTGATACTCCTTCCATTTCAATATTATCGCTTGCACAGTGCTCCTTGGGATGTTTAAAGCTTGGGAAATCTTTTTGTATCCAAATCCGGCTTTAAACTTCTCCACAACAGTATCTCGGACCTGCCTGGTGTGTTCCTTGTTCTTCATGATGCTCTCTGCGCTTTAAACGGACCTCTGAGACTATCACAGTGCAGGTGCATTTATACGGAGACTTGATTACACACAGGTGGATTCTATTTATCATCATTAGTCATTTAGGTCAACATTGGATCATTCAGAGATCCTCACTGAACTTCTGGAGAGAGTTTGCTGCACTGAAAGTAAAGGGGCTGAATAATTTTGCACGCCCAATTTTTCAGTTTTTTATCTGTTAAAAAAGTTTGAAATATCCAATAAATTTCGTTCCACTTCATGATTGTGTCCCACTTGTTGTTGATTCTTCACAAAAAATTACAGTTTCATATCTTTATGTTTGAAGCCTGAAATGTGGCAAAAGGTCGCAAAGTTCAAGGGGGCCGAATACTTTCGCAAGGCACTGTATATATATATATTGAATTTCCACAGGGAACTGCATATTACACGACAGTGGGTACATTTTGTGAAAATTGCGGCAATCCAATTCTTATCTATGGTAACAACAGGGTGTCCAAGATCAGGGTCTATTCAAGTTACAATGTAAAATGTGATAGAATTGCAGGATAGGTGAGCTTTAAATAAACATCAACACAGAGAACAGCTTCATTGCCAGACACATATTCAAAATGTGGAGAAAACAAATGTGTGTCACTCAAAGAATAGGAGCAACAAAACAATAACTGCTATGGTTCAAACTTCATGTCTAGGAAGCTTCTGACTTGACATTGCCTTGAATAGGCGTTGTGCTTGAATTAGACCACATCAACACGTTATGTATTTAAACAGCACACTGGGTGGGAAAACAGGTCTACCGGCTTTGCAAAGCCAAGTTTCCTGGCTCAGTGCCAAGTCACACTACTCAGACCCATCCACATTAAATTATTCATGTGTAATAAGCAGTTACAGAATGAGTTTTATATGTTTTTAATTGCCTCAGATGACAGGAATATTTGCATTTAATAACAGTTAAACAGCAACAGCAACCCACAAACACATAGTGTACATACCGAAGTCAAAACAACACCTGTCTGTAGCTAACAACATACTTCCTATTGTTATAATACAAGTGCAAGATCATCAGAAGCAAGGGCTGCAAACAGATATCTTTAACCTGGTGCAGTACCAGAGATCATTTTTAAAAATGAAAATACAGAAGCACTTTACATTAAAGGCCTCATTTACAAATTGGTGTGTGACAGAAATAGAAATGAGTTTTGGTTGTAAATCTCCTTCCCGGGGGCTCCCGAGTGGCGCATCCAGTAAAAGCACTCGCTAGAGTGCAGGATGCGCTCTATAGCCTGGACGTCGCGAGTTCGAGTCCAGGCTATACCACAGCCGACCGTGGACGGGACCTTCCAGGGGGCGGCACTCAATTGGCCGAGCATCGCCCGGGGAGGGAGGGTTACGTCGGCCAGAGTGTCCTCGGCTCACCGCGCACCAGCGACCCCTGTAGTCTGGCCGGGCGCCTGCGGGATTGCCTGTAAGCCCCCCGAGAGATGCGTTGTCCTCCGACGCTGTAGCTCTGAGGCGGCTTCACGGTGAGTTTGCAGTGTGTAAAGAAGCGGGTGGCTGACGGCACACGCTTCGGAGGACAGCGTGTGTTCATCTTCGCCCCTCCCGAGTCAGCGCAGGGGTGGTAGCGGTGAGCTGAGCCTAAAAAATAATTGGGCATTTCAAATTGGGGAGAAAATAATAAATACTAATTGTCAACGACTAAATAAAAAAAAAAATCTCCTTCCCGACCTGTGAGGGCACTGCAGCGAAAGTAGAGTTATTTGGATGGGCTGGCCTGACAGTTCTTTCCCCGGGCTGGGAAGTCGGTCAGTCTGGAAGAAGGCAAGACTCCGTTGCAGGAACGTATTGACCCAGAAGGGACACGACGTAGCAGCTGCAGACAGTAGAGACAGCTGCAGTCGTTTACCAAGCGGTCATGCGTGACAGCATAAAGGGGACTGAGAATCACAATCTAGGAATCTTGGAATTTCAAGCCACTCCTAGGTGCAGACATTAAAAGCATTTTACATAAGGGATTATTATTATTTGGCAGACACCTTTATCCATGGAAATTTACAGAGACTATGCATCAGCTGCAGACGAAGCATAAGCAGGTTAAGTGACTTGCTCAGGTTCACACAGTGAGTAAACGAGTGAGCTAGGATTTGAACCAGTGACCTTCTGATTATAAGCCCTTTTTTCAACCACTGGACCACACCGCCTCCTGAAGGTAGTGTTGTAATGGAACAACTTGTAGCTTGCTTGGGAATTGTCAGAAACATGTACATAGGAACATAAGAAGAACATAAGAAAGGTTACAAACGAGAGGAGGCCACTTGGCCCATCTTGCTCGTTTGGTCGTTAGTAGCTTATTGATCCCAGAATCTCATCAAGCAGCTTCTAGAAGGATCCCAGGGTGTCAGCTTCAACAACATTACTGGGGAGTTGATTCCACACTCCCATGGTTCTCTGTGTAAAAAAGTGCATCTTGTTTTCTTTTCTGAATGCCCCTTTATCTAATCTCCACTTGTGAGCCCTGGTCCTTGTTTCTTTTTTCAGGTCAAAAAAGAACATAAGAACATAAGAAAGTTTACAAACGAGAGGAGGCCATTCAGCCCCTCTTGCTCATTTGGTTGTTAATAGCTTATTGATCCCAGAATCTCATCAAGCAGCTTCCTGAAGGATTCCAGGATGCCAGCTTCAACAACATTACTGGGGAGTTGGTTCCAGACCCTCACAATTCTCTGTGTAAAAACATTTTCTGTCTGAATGCCCCTTTATCTAATCTCCATTTGTGACCCCTGGTCCTTGTTTCTTTTTTCAGGTCAAAAAAGTCCCCCGGGTCGACATTGTCAATACCTTTTTAGGATTTTGAATGTTTGAATCAGATCGCCACGTAGTCTTCTTTGTTCAAGACTGAATAGATTCAATTCTTTTAGCTTGTAGCATATGACATGCCTTTTAAAATCGGTATACAGTATATCATTTTTGTAACGAGGTGACCAGAACAGAACACAGTATTCTAGATGAGGTCTTACTAATGCATTGTAAAGTTTTAACATTACTCCCTTGATTTAAATTCAACACTTTCCACAATATATCCGAGCATCTTGTTGGCCTTTTTTATAACTTCCCAACATTGTCTAGATGAAGACATTTCTAAGTCAACATAAACACCTATCATAGATTCCTTCTTCAATTTTAGTATCTCAAATATGTTATTTGTAATTAGGGCTTCTGTTTTTCGGGTTTTATTGATTGTATTTTTCAGTGCTTATTTTGAGCTATTTTTGAGTTTATGTAAATCTTTTTTTCAGGGCTTTCGTTTTTGATATACTGTATGAAATTTGTGTTTTCAGTCACTTTCCAAAATACTTGAGCTTTTTTTTGTTTGTTTGTCAAAATATGTATAGTAACTGGACAGTACTTGCACACTTAAGCTGTACCTTCTTTCCTTTGCTGTCTTCCACAATGAAATTCCTATGATCACAGGCACATTCTTCTGGGGTTTTTGTGTGTAGGCATTTCTGTACATTTCGCCACAATTCTATTTTAAATCCTCTGTATTTTAACTGTAATACAGCTTGAAATCCCGCTAACAAGCCTCCATCCTGATTGTAATCTCGTTTTAAATCTCGCAACCGGAGTCTCCAATAGAAATGTAGGAATGTGCTGTCACTCAGTAGCTGGGGTATTCAGAACGAATCAGTGATGGATGCAAGTCAGGAAGGCGGGACATTGCCCAGCAGCACTGGGAAATGTATTTATTATTACTTTTGTAGTAGGTTTTATTTTTAATGGGAAAAGGGTAAAGTAAGTGTGAATAGATGAACCATTTCCACAGTTTTTTTGGTGTTTTCTGGTGTTTATTGACTATCCACCGATTTCATTTTTGTTTGTATCGGGGGTGTTTTATCAGGTTTTATCAGTTAAAACCGAAAATCAGAAGCCCTATTTATAATGCACATTTTTATTGCCTGCTTGCAGTACCTTACACTTTTCTCTATTTGACGTGTGTCTGCCCAGTTCTGAATGCTGTCTATATCATTTTGAATGACCTTTGCTGCTGCATCAGTGTTTGCCACTCCTCCTATTTTTGTGTCATCTGCAAAATTAACAAGTTTGCTTGCTATACTAGAATCTAGGACCTAATACTGATCCCTGTGGTGCTCCACGGGTTACCACGCTCCATTTTGTGGTTTCTCCTCTGATCAGTACTTTCTGTTTTCTACATGTTAACCATTCCCTAATCCATGTGCATGCATTTCCTTGAATCCCTACTGCGTTCAGTTTGAGAATTAAGCTTGTATGCAGGACTTTGTCAAAAGATTTCTGGAAATATAAATACAACGTCATATGCTTTGCAATTATCCATTGTCGATGACCAATAGTGGTTTTCAATAGAAAAGAAAAATGTAATCAATCCACTCGCTTGCACAACAGACTGAGAAATGAAGATTTACAGAAAGCAACTGTAAAACTCTAACAGTCCAGTACTAGTGGGAGGAGAGTCAGTGAACACTGTAGCAAACAACATCGAGAGTAGCAACTTCCCAGACTGTAATATTATTAAGATTATTAAGACAGGACTAAATGTCTTATGAAAAAGACATTGCTGGATTTTGTCAGGTGGAAAATAAGGAAAGTCATACGTACAGTATTTCCTGAAAGTACTCATGACTTCAAGGCAATGTTGCATTTTACTCACCCAAAATACTACTAGTGTCAAAATTGGAGAGTACATTAATCAATGACCCCAAACCTTATCTGGAGCACAGCTTGTAGCTAACAAAATCCCCTCCTCAAAAAACCTACCCTCGACCCCACCTGCCTCCAGAGCTACCGTCCTGTCTCCCTCCTACCCTTCCTCTCCAAAACCCTCGAGCGGACTGTACACCGCCAGCTCTCTGCTTTCCTGTCCAACCACTCTCTGCTTGACCCTCTCCAATCTGGCTTCCGCTCTGCTCACTCCACTGAAACTGCCCTCCTGTCTGTCACCAACTCACTTAAGTGTGCCCGAGCTGCCTCTCTCTCCTCTGTCCTAATTCTCCTCGACCTCTCTGCTGCCTTTGACACTGTTGATCACTCTATTCTACTATCATCTCTCGCTGACCTGGGGATCTCTGGCACTGCTCTGGCCTGGTTCTCCTCCTACCTCTCCAACCGCACTTACCAGGTAACCTGGCGTGGAGCAACCTCCACACCTCACCCTCTCTTAACTGGAGTCCCCCAAGGGTCAGTCTTGGGTCCTCTCCTGTTCTCTCTCTACACCCGCTCCCTGGGCCCCCTCATCGCATCCTATGGTTTCTCATACCATTTCTATGCTGATGATGCTCAGATTTTCCTCTCCTTCCCCACCTCTGACTCCACCATCTCCTCCCGTATCTCTACCTGTCTGTCTGCTATTTCCTCCTGGATGCACTCGCATCACCTCAAACTCAACCTCTCTAAATCTGACCTCCTTTTCTTTCCCTCCTCCTCCCCCTCCTCTGATCTCTCTATCTCTGTTCCTCTGGAATCTACCACACTCTCTCCCTCTTCCTCAGCTGAGAACCTTGGAGTCACCCTGGACCCCTGCCTCTCTTATTCCCAGCACATCTCCACTCTGGCACGCACTTGCAGATTCTTCCTGAGCAACATCCGAAGAATCCGACCCTTCCTCACCAACTATGCTACCCAGCTCCTGGTCCAGGCCCTGGTACTCTCCCGCCTAGACTACTGCAACTCCCTCCTGGCTGGCCTCCCTGCGTCCGCCACCCGTCCGCTCCAGCTCATCCAGAACTCTGCTGCTCGCCTGGTGTTCTCTCTACCTCGCTTCGCCCACACTACTCCACTACTCCGCTCGCTCCACTGGCTCCCGATCACCGCTCGCATCCAGTTCAAGACTCTTGTACTAGCCTACAGATGCCTTGATCAGACTGCACCCAGCTACCTCCAGACCCTCATCTCTCCCTACACCCCCACTCGACCTCTCCGCTCCGCCTGCACTAGAAGACTGGCTCTACCTCTGCTACGCTCCCCTGCCTCCCGAGCCCGCTCCTTCTCCACCCTTGCTCCGCAGTGATGGAACGACCTTCCTACAGATGTCAGGACTGCCCAGTCCCTGACCACATTCCAGCGCCTCCTTAAGACTCACCTCTTCAAACAGCACCTGTAGAACTCCTCTGTTGTATCCTGGGACACTATCTCCCTTCATTTAAATATGCTTTATTTTGCTCTTATCTGCCCCCTATTTTACTGCATTTAATCCTGTACCTCAGAATATTGTAATCTGCCAAGTGTTTAATCTGTAGTATTTTGTACTTAATCATATCCTGATGTAACTATCACTATTTAATCATATCCTGATGTAACTTTCACTATTATCTGCTGTATTATTGAATTGTGGTTTGTCACACTTGAGAATTATTGTATTTCTTGTTCTTATTGTATGACTTATATTGTAACACTTGAATGTATTTGTATTTGCTTGCGATTGTAAATCGCCCTGGATAAGGGCGTCTGCTAATAAATAAATAATAATAATAATAACAAAATGATTTCATGCAAAACCGTCAGGACTGTTTCTCCTCAGTGCGCCACAGCGGTCACTACTGGTCAGGTGCCTGGTGAGCTCAGAGCAGACACCTGCAGGGTTGGCCTTGATCCTCTAGGGGGCGGTAGCTCACTGACAGCTGGAAGCTGGCTTGGTCATGGGATTGGAGGATGCCCACTAAACCTTCTAACAAGGGACGAGTCTAGACGGGCCAAATGACCTTTTCTCTTTCTTAAACTTTTCTTATGTTCTCACAAAAATACATTATTTTTTAATCATTTAACGTTTTGTGTCCATCCCAAAATAAAACCTTTTAGTTGTGTCATGAATGACATTAGTAGAGTCACGCAATAAATGCGTAACGGAGGCAGCACCTGTGTTGAAAACTGGAAGAAAGTGGGAGGCAAAGAAAGCTGTGGAATATGCAAAGGCTGCCCTTCGAATTGGTGATATCATGGGGCAAGCTCAGCATGGAAGAGGGGGTCTTGGTTCACAGTTCAGCTCCTCCTACATGGCACAAGGCAGCCCCAGCTCAAAGGAGGAAGCTGGTAGTCAACGAGGTGCAAAAGCAGGAGGAGAGGATGAGGTGTATAAAGGCCATTTCCCAGGCCAAGCAGGGAGAATGGATGAGATGGGAGAGTGTGGAACAACGCAAGATTGGCTGGCAAGACCTATGGTCAATGGAACAGAGCAGGATCAGTTTCCTCATCAGGTCAACATATGATGTTCTCCCATCACCACAGAACCTAAACCTCTGGGTAGGAGAGGATCCCTCATGTCCTTTGTGTTCATCACCTGCAACATTAAGGCACATTTTGACAGGATGTAAGGTGGCTCTTAGCCAAGGACGGTTTACTTGGCGCCATGACCAGGTGCTGCGATGTTTGGCTTTAGCATTGGAAGACAAGCGTAACATGACCAATAAGTTGCCATCTGTTCCATCAAAACATTACACCCAAAAGACAACATTCCTCCGCCCAGGAGAGCAACCACCAAGAAAAGGTGTTAAAACCAATCCTCGCCCAGGACAACTGGAAGCTGCTAGAGACTGGAAAATGCCGGCAGATGTTGGTCAACGGCTTATTTTTCCACCTGAGATTGCCACCACTAACCTTCGACCAGATATTGTCTTTTGGTCTGGATCAGCACGCCTTGTTCACCTGGTAGAGTTAACAGTGCCATGGGAGGATGCTGTAGATGAGGCGTATGAGAGGAAGAAACTGCGGTATGCTCAACTAGCCACTGAAGCGGAACAGCGAGGATGGAGAGTTCGGGTTTACCCAGTGGAAGTGGGTTGTCGAGGATTTGTGGCACACTCTACAACCCGGTTTCTCAGAAACGTCGGATTCAGTGGCCAAGAGTTGCGTCGCACAGTGAAGAACTTATCTGAAGCAGCAGAGGAGCAGCAACTGGCTGCGGTTGAGATGGAAAGATTCTGGCTGGGGATCTCAAGCACAATAGAAAGAAAGAAACGCTGATGTACAGGTAAGTAAGCTGGGCTGAGTTGAGTGGGGGACGGAGGGGGGTGATGCTGGGACGCCAGAATCACCGCCGAGCCCTCTTGAGGTGTCGTGGACTAGTCGACGAAACACTGAGGATGGAAGGTGCCCACTTGAAAACCCCAGAGATGTACCCTACTTAGCTCAATCCAGACGGTTGTCATGCTGATGCGCTGGGGAGACCGCACTGTGGTTGATCCCCGGAGCCAGCATCGCAGCCGTTGTGTGTGCTGATGCGCCAGGGAGGCAAAATAAGCTGATCCCTGGAGCCAGCATTACACTTCAGCCATTAACACCAGACAGAAGGATATCTACATCATCATATGGAAGGAAACGTAAATGGATGGAGACACATATGGATCACATTAGTTTACTGTAAAGCTACGTCTTAGTTGGTGCTTATCTTGGCGAGAGCCGAGTTCAAATCAGCATGAAGTTTTAACATGTACTCTCGTGTAATGGAAATCATATATATATATATATATATATATATATATATATATATATATATATATATATATATATATATATATATACACGTGCCTTATTCAGACCCCTGACCAATTCTCTCATATTACATATTATTTTTTAATCATTTAACCTTTTATATATATATACAGTATATATATAGGCGCTGGGTTTATATATTTTTTGGTGGTGCCCAGTCAGAGTCCAGCCCCTATACTTGCAGCCCGATAAAAAAAAAAAAAATTATATGGATAGATTGGAAACAGTAAAATGTTTAACTATTTCTCTGTATTGCATAAAACCACTACCGTAAGAAAAACATATTGTGGTTGTACTCAATTATCTATTTTATTATATATTATTGCTTTCGTATACCATACACTCTCTCCCTCTTCCTCTGCTAAGTACCCCTGAGTCACCCTGGACCCCTGCCTCTCTTATTCCCAGCACATCTCCACTCTGGCACGCACTTGCCAATTCTTCCTGAGCAACATCCGAAGAATCCGACCCTTCCTCACCAACTACGTCACCCAGATCCTGGTCCAGGCCTTGGTACTCTCCCGCCTAGACTACTGCAACTCCCTCCTGGCTGGCCTCCCTGCGTCTGCCACCCGTCCGCTCTAGCTCATCCAGAACTCCGCTGCCCGCCTGGTGTTCTCTCTGTCTCGCTTCTCCCACGCAACTTCACTACTCCGCTCACTCCACTGGCTCCCGATCACCGCTCGCATCCAGTTCAAGACCCTTGTACTAGCCTACAGATGCCTTGACCAGACTGTACCCAGCTACCTCCAGACCCTCATCTCTCCCTACACCCCCACTCGACCTCTCCGCTCCGCCTGCACTAGAAGACTGGCTCTACCTCCTCTACACTCCCCTGCCTCCAGAGCCCGCTCCTTCTCCACCCTCGCTCCGCAGTGGTGGAATGACTTTGCCACAGATGTCAGGACTGCCCAGTCCCTGACCACATTCTGGCGCATCCTTAAGGCTCACCTCTTCAGACAGCACCTGTAGAACTCCTCTGTTTTACCCCTGGGACACTTATCACCCTTCATTTAAATGTGCTTTATTCTGCTCTTATCTGCCCCCTATTTTACTGCATTTAATCCTGTACTTCAGAGTACTGTAATCTGCCAAGTGTTTAATCTGTAGTATTTTGTATTTAATCATATCCTGATGTAACTATCACTAACACTGTTATCTGCTGTATTATTGAATTGTATTTTGTCACACTTGTACTTGCTTGAACCAAAGTCATTGTATTTAACTTGCTCTTAATTGTATTATTACTTGTACTGTGATACTTGAAATGTATTTGCTTACGATTGTAAGTCGCCCTGGATAAGGGTGTCTTCTAAGAAATAAATAATAATAATAATAATAATAATAATAATAATAATAATAATAATAATAATAATAATAATAATAATAATAATAATACTGAGTTGGAGTACGTTGTCCTATACAATGGTATAATATTAGAGGATAAACGACAAAGCTCAGCTGAATACAGTAACAACCAAGTGCTGATGGATCCATAACCCACAAAAGCAAATACTTCCTAAAATTATATTTAAAAAAGTAGCTCCTACTTTTGCGATGTTCTAATTGTTTCCAAGTAAACTGATAATGTTCTCTGTGTTGCTGCTCTGACCACACAAACACTGTGTTTAACTTGAAATAATTAAACCAACTGTGCTCTAAATTGCTTCATTAGACTAATAATTAGGAAGATAGGATGCCGAAAAAGTTCCACAACTTTTTTTGCACATCAACCTGCAAATTTACAGATTCCTTCAAACAAGAACAGGTTACCATCCCAGAGTATGTGTATAAAAGCAGCTGCTCTCTCTCTCCACCCATTTCACCTGGATCTGTCTCTGTAGAACACCATGAAGGTCGTGTTGGGCATCCTGGTTCTTCTCCACTGCGCAGCACAGGGTATCACATACATTATATTCTTCCATTGTATTTGAATTGACCCCAATCAATGGGTTTTCTTGTTTTTTGTTATTTTTTACAGGGTGGATTTTCATAAATAAAAACTAGCATACTGTAAAACTTGAAATAACTGCCGGGTCTCAAATAATCACCGGTCTCTAATATCTGGTCTGCTGGCAAATACTGTAAGTAAACACTGGTGGTGTTTAATTGAAGTTTTATGGTACGCACTTGGAATAAAGTAAAGACAGGTGGAGACTTGTTTTATGTATTTGTTTTTCAGATATAAAGCTGTTTGAATGTATTGTTTTCGCAATTGATGTTTCTTAACACATCCAGATAATGTCTAATCAGAGTCTTAGTACTACTAACTTCAAAATCTGTTTTAAAAAAACACTTAGAAATAAAGGAAAGCTTGTCAGTTCAATGGCAAACATGTCAACTAGAAAAGTCTTTTTATCGTCTTCAAGTGAAGTCGTTGATATTTTTTACTCCAAAGTCTAAGCTACTTCATCTTTCTGAAAAGGTAAGACCAACCTTTCATATATTGTATTGTATTACATTGTTATATGCTGCTGCTTCTTGTAATTGATCTTCCTTAACCTATCCAGATAATGGTCAAATTGTCTAACAGCACCCAATCTTAACACTGCCAACTTTACATGTAACCTGCTGGTTTATTTTTTGCTAGCCTTGTTTAATTCTTGACAACCTTACTAAAGGTAGAGGTCTGTGATTGAGACATGTTTTGTTTTAGGAAGGCGCGATTAAGATCCACCTCTCTTTTGACCCCAATAGGTTTTGGAATATGCAAAGTGTACAGCATATTTGTTTTGCTACATTAAATCTATTTTAGATCACAGTTTTGATACAGTATAGTAAATGATGTCTTTATATTATAAAGTGACAAGTGGAAGATGGAATTGTGGTGCTATGCTCCAGTTTAGAAAATAAAAACGAATCAGTCACTCTAACGTCAATAATATTGGTATATGTCGATCATTATAAAAAACAAAAATAAAATGAAACTTTTTTAGATGTACTGTTAATGTACAAAAGCCATTTGTTGGCACAATTTCCTCAGGAACATGACATTTAGAGTTGAGTAAAAAGCTTAACCCTGTTTGGAAGGTTACAGTACTATTACTAGCCTTCCAGTTTCCTGTGCATTTAGCGTTGGAATCTGTGAGTGTCTTAAAGGTGTTTTGACATTCCTGATACACTATTGTCTGACTCTCAAGCAGTTCTTTGGTCAAACCCAGTTTTTGGCGACTAAATTAAGACTCTGATGAACATATTGAGCAAGATCAAGTATACCGACCCTTATAAAAGTTTCCCATAGTAGAAGCACAGCAAAGCGTAGTGAAAGAATGGTAAAGCACAGGTATGCATTGCAAAGCCAAGCGAAGTATGGTAAAGCATATTAAAAAGGCATGGTAAATGTATTGTATAACTATAGGAAAACTGCTAAATTACTGTAGAAACTGAACGTAGTCAACGTTTATAAGGATAGGGGAGACCGGGGCTGGTTGTCACACTTTTTACTCTTTATTATTTTCTTCGATCTGGTGACATTCTGTGAGCTTCCTCGTTATATTGAAGAATAACTCTTCACGTACAAATTTATGTTTTTTTATTTCAGCCTAACTTTATTCCAAATATGATATTTAGATGGTTGAAAATGTGCTGGTCACCTGTGACAACCTGCCCCATACTGGGTTTGGTTGTCACACAATAGTAGACAATAATGCAACTTTTTTTTTTTTTTTTTAAATAACATAAAGTTTCTACTGTGTACAATGACAGAAAAAAATTGTATTTTTACTTTTTATGTGAACATAAAAAATATAGAGCTATATATATTTGAAATGTTGACCCATGCTACAAGTCGTCATTTCTCAATCATTTTTTCTGTCATCCCTCGTGTGTTTTTTTTATGTCAGCCATTATTTGTATCAGGTATCATTTGTATATTGTGTCACTCGAATTTCGAGTCATGGCGAACCTCTGTCAATGAAATTCTCTGTCAATCATCAGACAGCATTTTTTCTGCAACTGCCAATCACGTTTCTAAGTTTTCATTGGCTACTGCGAATGTCAATCAACTGAAAAATGTAAATGAAAAATATGAAGACAAAAAAAATAAATAACTTGAAGTAAATGTTAGTATTGCTACGTGAATGAATAAAACGCAAAATAACGTACTTTAAGTGTCATTAGGAGACTCTATTATTAGAAATGTATTTACGCATGGATACACCCATAATGAAATTGCAAGACTCACTGAAGCCATTACAAAAAAAGCATACCGTAAGTATAGTGTGTTCCTGATAACTGACGCTGAGACGTGAGAAATGACCATGTCCTAATATGGACACCGTACACATGTTGGTGTAAAAAAAGTAGAAAGAAAAAAATAGAACACTTCTTCCTGTAGGATTTACACGTGACAACCAACCCCAAAAACTATGTGACAACCTGCCCCAATCCGACTTTACATGACAATTTAATTCTCTCAGTACTACTGGGAGAACCTACTGGTTTTGTTTTTACACCAAAAAATAGCCAGTATCTGGTTCTATTAACATGGCCATCAGTTCAAACAAACTCCAATACTACTAAGAGTTATAACATAAATAACAAGATATACATGTTTTACTTTGGATATGAAAAAAAATGAAATATGTGCTAACCTTTATGCTGGATGGAATTGACCTCAAATTACAAGATGGTTGAGTTCCAGACAATAGAACACACATTTCAGTGTTAGTATCACCTGCCTGCACCATCTAGTGAGCACTGAGACAACAAGCCCTGGTCTCCCCTACTGGTGAAGGTAGAAAATCTTACAATGCCTGTCTGGTAAACTGTTTGTTCCTGCACTAAATAATTTTAGACAGAGACTAGGATAAAAAATTTAAATATACGTATCCTTGGAAGTGGACAGGCTAACATCAGCCTTGATTTTATCTCAGAAAGTGACCAGACAGCAGGGTTGGCGATTTTTTTATTTATTTTTAAACCACTAGATTGGCTTTTAAATTGGCCATCAGCCTTCATTTTTGATTTACAAGCAGAACGTACAAACGGGATTGCAACAAAGTTAATAAGCGATTACATTTAACGAGCTATATAAGAAGACACTGTAAGACGCTATAAGCAATAAGACACGACAGTGTGTTGGTTGTGCTAGAATAAGGAGGCTGTGTGGTCCAGTGGTTAAAGAAAAGGGCTTGTCACCAGGAGGTCCCGGGTTCAAATCCCACCTCAGTCACTGACTCATTGTGTGACCCTGAGCAAGTCACTTAACCTCCTTGTGCTCCGTCTTTCAGGTGAGATGTAGTTGTAAGTAACTCTGCAGCTGATGCATAGTTCAAGCACCCTAGTCTCTGTAAAATCGCTTTGGATAAAGGCGTCTGCTAAATAAACAAATAATAATAACCGCACGCCCAGTTGCATAGCCAGACACACTTTATTCTAATCATTCTGCGTTCCTGTATTTACATGAGGCACTTCTGGTTTGAAATGAAAAGACGATGCTGAAGTTGGCTTCTTATTCGCCAGCTTCTTATTCGCATTCCAGCTTCTCATTTGCATCCTGCAAATGTAACACAAATTGAATAAGTAACTGGGGTATTTCAGGGGTTAAATCGCTCTGGGCCACTTATTTTAATGTTGGTTCTCACAGAGAGGGACCCCTCTAAGTCACCCATGGGTACCCCGGCCCAAAAACAGACATTATAAATCATTAATAACTACTTTTCTAATGTGCTTCAATAATCTCAGCTCCATCCACCGATTTGTCCTTAATAATCTCATTTATAAATGGTTCTAAAGCTATTTCTCGCTCGCTCTTTCATATTTATGTAGCATCTATTAATCACTAATAAAGTGTTTATTAGCAGACCTTATTATGAAGTGCTTTTGATTATTATTAGTTATTTAGCAGACACTTTTATCCAAAGCAATTTACAAAGACTAGGGGGTGAACTCTACATTAACATCTGAACAAAGACCTGTCAGTGACGGAGCAGGGAGTTGAATCAGGAACCTGCTGGTATCAAGACCCTTTCTCTAACCACTGGACCACCAAGCCTCCTTGATGGAGCCATCCTGACACACTGAAATAGACTTGCAATTTCAAACAAGAAAAGACAAAAACCTTGAAACACTCGGGTTTCTACCAATAACAGAAGAATTTAAATACACTTTTGTAAATGAGCTAGAAAATGACAATACAAGAAAAAGAGAAAACTTGCTGACCAAAAACGTACAAAGTCGTACAGTATTGTGCAAATGTATCGGAACACCTCAAGATGTGTCATTTCTATGCTTTATATTCCTACCTGTGTGATTTACATTTTGCACTCAGTAATCAGTGATATACAAACAATTGGCACTTGTGTCAAAATGTTAGACCACTTTGTGCTTTACTCTTAAACAGCCATGTGCTCCTTTTCTCTTCGTTTTTTTAATGCATTGCATTTGTGGCCTATTGAAGTCATCAGTATATTAGTCCAGTTTTACAATTTAGACTAATTTGCTTATTTTTACAATTTTCCAAGATTTTCAGATTTCTAAAAGCAACCAGCTGTCCAATGATCTCAAAGATAACACAAGTGTAAAGAATTTTAAAAAAGCTTTGCAAAGGACTTTGTAATTGATTTATTTATGTATTTCTTGCAAAGGACTACACATGTTTTTATTTATTTGTAGTAGCTTCAGTACTTTTTTACACCTTGCTTAAAACAACTATCATTTTATGAGTCAAATGGCAATCATTTTAAATGTTGATTAAATGCTGTAAAAAAAAAAAACTGAATGAAGTGGTCTCTAAACCCCTCATAATTTTATTTTGTATCTATTTGGTCAAACTAGCTTGACAAGGTAACTTCCAGCAGAACCCAGCTGTTAATAAATGATCGCTTGGTACAGCCTTCAGTTATAGTAGAAAGCTCACTGTTGAAGTCTCGCGAGCACCTCACGACAGATGCAATGTGATTTTAAAATTGACAATGAGACACTTTTGAAACAACATGACCATACACCCATTGCTGGTACTGGGAATCCAATACTGGTACGTATCCTCGGAAGTGGACAGGGCTAACACCAGAAATGACCAGACTGTGCTGTACTGCTTAATTAATAAGGGTGATATGAATGTGTCATTTGAATTCTTCTTGTGCTTTACTCGCAGTGCAAACCCTGTCATGCTTAACTTGTGCTGCTGGGACTGCTGATGAAGCCACTTGTACGACCCAAGTCTGCGCAGGTGGTGAAACATGGTGTTTCAGTACTTATACAGTCACAGGTAAGATCAGTGCAGACGCACTCTCTTACACCCATACTCTCTCACTCTCTCTTACAATCACAAACTCATTAAATTGTCAACATTGGACAAGTGGCAGGGGTGGGGATGTGTGTTAATGAACAAGATAATGAAGCAAACAATGACAGTGATGGATAGAAAACTAAAACCAGGGCTTTAACACTGTGTATCATTTGTTACCTTAAGAATAGTAATAAGTAGGGTTATATTTCCATTATCTTAAAAAAAAAAAATGGTCCAATGTTGAACGATGGACAAAGCATCTTGAGTTTGTGGTTATGGGATCTCTGAACAGTTTGAATTTCTTTCTGCATTGCTCTCTTAGGAAGCACCATCACTGTTGAAAAAGGCTGCAAGGCCGCTTGTGTTGAGACAGAGTTCCCAAGAACATCCTGTTGCCTTAAGGACAACTGCAATGGTAAGCCTTTTACTTGTACTATTCATGTTAACACTAGCATGCCTCCTACTGTTGTCTCACTGTGCTGTTGAAATTAGTACTTTAATCAAGAACTGTGTACCCAGTTGAGAAAATAAAGATCTGAATTTAGCTTACATTTCATTTATAGTCAGAAAGCAGGGATTGTATTGCACCAAATACAGACACTTTGTCTTTAACAAGGGGTAGAAACTTTGATGTAAAGCTGTGTCACAAAGTTCTTTCCAGATAATCAGCCAGCACGCTGCACACCAGCTACTATGGGTCATATCCTAGGGGCTCTGCATCTGGATGCAGCCACAATATGTACTGTTAGCTTGGGATCTGCTGACAAATGGCTGATCTGATTTGCATGTGCACTGTAAGCACACGCATACATGCACACGCACATGCACACTTGAATGTGAAAAGACCTCAAAGTCCATAATGTTATACCAAATAGAGTTCTACATTTTCCTTAATGTAATTTAATGTGTATTTTTAATAAATCTGCTGAAAATTACGTTACAAATCGCATTGTACACAGGGACATTTTAACATTGTGATCCTCCTTTTATCATTTACGAAGCCTATTGAAAGACCTTTTGAAGATTTAAGGCGACAATGTCAGAAATTATTTATGTTCTGAAAGACATTACTCAACCACCTAACATTGCAGAGATATTATTGTACTGAATTCATAGAACAAGTTGAAACCATAATAACCATTGATAAATAATAGACTCTTTAAACTGGGTTTTATGGCAGTTTTTATTTTCATGCAATTTCATTTGTGATTAACTTGCTACATTTCAACACTACTAAAACATGTTTGATAATATAATATAATATAATATAACATAATATAATATAACAATTGCTTATCATCCCCAGTACTTCCCAGCTCTGCAGTTGAGGGCATCCTTTCAGCCCTAGTGAAGCAATTTATTTGCTAATCCCTACTGCAATATTTACCAGGTCCCACATTCTTGTTTTTTAGCGGTACAGTTGAGATGCTACACCTGCCCTGAAACGAGTGATGAATCAACATGTGCTGTATCCGTCTGCGCCCTCACAGATGTGTTTTGTAGGAACACCTACAAGAGAACTGGAACAGGTAAGTGGTGACAGCGGGGAGCCCTGTCTGTCTCGAGACTCTCTCTGTCCCTCTGCCTGTTTCTCTCCATTCATTGCTTCATTGCTTTCTCTCTTATACTTTGCTCTGCTTTTACTTAGTTAAAGTGATATAAGGGTTATACTGTGTGTTTAGTTACGAACATCAATCACATATATTAACACTATTTTAAAATGATCATATATTAGAAAACATAATATACATTGTCATATATATACTGTATATGATTATATACATTGTCTATGTAAGAAGTCTTTGAAATGCTGTCCTGTATGTCATATACAGCATTATTTCTACCACAACGTGCGATTACTCCATGACGAAGATGAAACTCTTTCTTCTTGGTCTCTCATCACTTCCCGTGCTGCTGTTCAGTTTCACTCCAATGCTCAACAGTAGTTGGATATTTTGAAATACACATGTTGAGCTTTCAGTGTCCCTTTTTAGGACCAACTGCCACCTACTCTGTGTCAAAGGCCTGTGCTACCAGAGCGACTTGTATTAATAAACTGGATGCATTTCCTGTAGAGGTATGCTGCATAGGACCCAGGTGTAATGGTAAGACCCTTTTTGTTATTCTGGTAGTTATTTATTTATATTAAATAATTATGTTATCTAATATGTGTAGGCTGTGTAAGTTGCTTTGGATAAAAGTGTCTGTGTGGAAGGATGGTGGGTAATTCACTGAAACACACGGGAGAGGTTTTATTTGAAAACCCTGCACTGGCGCCCAGTTTTAATATTTTGGATATTTCTTTTAGGCCGCAGAGGGCGCTGTTGACCGTGAGTACCGACAACGGTAAACAGGACCACAGAAATACCAATACTGGTAAACAGTTAAAAGCTGGCACACTCACAGGTGCTCAAAATAATAATGAAAACAAAAGGAGAAATGAAAAAGGAAAATAAAACACAGTAATAAAACTATAAAATAAAGGTGCTGCTTACGCAGTGCCTCCACTGCCGCTAAGCCGGTCAGCTCAGGATCTCTGTCCTACGCTGTTATGCACTCTACACTGGGGTGGCCAAGGTTCCCCTATCACTACACACGACCCCTCGGGTACGTAACAATATATTTTAATAAATGGTTTATTTATTACTGGCTGTCTTCCTCAGCCGGCTTGCCTGTTTTGGTCACTCGCTCCAACCACTGGCGTTCCTGCCTGGTCTGTGTTTACACTGGCCTTCTCAGCCAGCGTCTCTGTGTATTCCCAATCACGGCCACCCAAATGCACAACCAAGTGCAGTACAATCCCCTAATCCCCCGCCCGCCTCTCAGCCACTCAGAGAGAGGAAAAGCCAGCACACCCTCTTCCCCACCTCTCCATGACTGACAGGCGGATCTATGAGGCTGCTGCCCCATTTCTGCAGTACAACACATGCGCCACAGAGTCAACACAGATCTCTGTTTTAGTAAGGAAGCAAGTACCACTATTTTTAGGATTTATAGTGTTCTGAAATACTGTCTACTTAGGTTTATTTAATGTTTAAACAGGTCCGCGAAATGTCTGCGAAATCTTAATTTTATTAAGAAACATACCCATGAAAAATACATAAATTTACCGTGATTTAAGTAGACCCCTATTTATGAGTCTGATTTCTCAAGTACCGTTACCACAGATAATCCCCAATGAAACGCATGCACTAGAATGTCAGATTAATACATAGTTATTAATAAACGGTACCATTATTTATTCTCTTACCTGCTGGGGAGCATTTACACTTGCTTCTTAGTAAATGGGATTTGAAGCCATTTGTACTTAAGATATTTATTTGATTGTTTATAAATGTCACACCATTGAGTGTTGTAGTGTAATGGATTCGGTTGTAGGGTCTGTAAGTTTTATGTATTAAGTAGTTTTATGTTTAAACTGATATAGAGATTGAAGATGTTCTTTATAAGAGGAAAGGAACCATGTGTGTCTGTTAAGACTTTCATCTTTATAAACATCTGTAAAGCTCTATATTATTATTAATTAGTCATTTAACAGATGCTTTTATCCAAAGCGACTCAACAACTGCTGCTGCAGAGTCACTTCCAATAGGACCTCCTTTGTTTTATTGTTTTCAAGTCCTAATAAAAATGCCCCCCCCCCCCCCCAAGATGAACATGGATGGGTCTACTGGTAACTGGAATATTCCATATTTCATTTTAGGTAAATGCAATTCGTATTTGTAAATGATTTAAGTTTAGCAGAACCCCCTCCAATAACCCTGTCTACCCTTTTATTTGAGAATGATAAATCCCCACAGCTTTGTTTGATACGTCTTGGTGGTTTTACAGAGAAATTGATTTGCTTCACATGTGCTGAAACAACTGATGGAAGTTCCTGTTATCCAAGTTTATGTGCAGCTGAAGCATTCTGCAAGAGTGACTACAAACTGAACGGGGCAGGTAAACGCTTCTCCTTCATTTGGGGTTTCTATTCTTTGTGTTTCCAGTTTGGTGCTTGTGAAATCCGGCAGTGAAAGGAGACCGTTGAGAGCATTTGTGTTCATGTCTAAGGAGTCCATTCCTAGCAATCCTTTTCGTAATCCTCAAATCTAACATTACATACACCTCACTGCTTCATTGCTACTTTGCAGCCACGTTTCCCATGTTTAGAGATTTAAAAATACATAACTTTCTTATCATTAACTGACTATTATTAAGCAGGGTAGAGCCCTGTTTAGAATAACGTAACACATAACTTTGTACAGTATCTTATGCCTCACATATTAACTTTCAGTGGACACTTTCTTTTTTCCAAAGCATGGAATATTGTCCCACATGGAAAATTAAAAGTAGTATAGTGGAACCATAATATGTACATGGTACTGTAGAGTCACAGAGGATTTCATTCTGTATAAATGCCCTGCTTATTGATTTGTCAGAATCACTGATTTGGCACTAGCTGGTTCTGTCACCACTAACCTTGCTTTTCTCCACTTTACAGGAGTGCCTGTTGTCACTAAGTCCTGTGCAGCTGATTGCAAAGCTGTTGACAATACAGCAGACAAAAACGTGAGGACAACTTGCTGCAAAACAGGATATTGTAATGGTAAGGCTGCTATTAACTGATAAAATAGTTCCAGCCCAGCTTTAAAATCCGCCAAATTGATAGATTTTTGGTTTGCTTATGCATGTTTTTTTTTCACTTTAATCTTTGATATGTATATAGTTTAAAAACACCATGGGATGTTTTATTAATTATATTTTTATTACATTTTTGAAGAGAGACAATGTAGATTTATGTTACAAAATGAGAAACAAGGACACAATATTACGAAGGTGTTCTTAAAGACCTTTTTAGGGTTTAAAATTAATATTCAAGTGATCTAATCCCTAAATCCTCTCTTCGTTTGTATCATGAAGACAGCCCTTCTCCTCGCTCACATAGTTATTTCTACAGGAAGAGGTTTGACTTTCTTAATCTTGCCACACAAAGCATCAGGCTCCTATTTTAATTAGCCATTACAGTTCGACCACAGTTTAGCTCATTTGAATAGCCCTCCATGCCTTTGATTCTAGATGGCAGTGCAATGAGCTGCTGGAGACCTATTCATTAAACCCCTGTGTTTGACTTTCAGGAAAAGCCTTGAGTTGCAACACTTGTACTAATGAAGCTGACGAAACTAAATGTGCAGCAACAGCCTGCGCTACAACTGACAAACTATGTCAGAGCAGTTACACCCTCACTGCACCAGGTAAGCTGTGATCACAAGGGGAAAGGTGACTGATACCTGTGTCTCTGTCACCAGCTCGTTCCTCCTCTGCACATTTAAAGGACAAGAGCCTGTGGGTCCACTCCATAGTAAATGTATGTTGTGTCTTAAAGGTTGCAGATTCATGATTACACTCTGAGTACTGAGAGAGAGGACCTGTTTCAGAGCTCAATAGAGGCTACAGGGGGTGCTTTTAACTTTGGAGTTTTTTTAAAAAGTCACACATTGCGATGCATGACAGAATATGATAAGCAAAGTGATTTATAAACAGCAAAATATTTACATCCATTATGTGCAATGGTGTTGTGACTTCCAGGACCCCTTGACAATGAAAATACATTAAATGTCAATTGATTGCTAAGGGTGTCTGGTGCCTAACCTCGTTTGTTGTATTCCTTTTATAGATGTTCCAGTATCAAAGGCATGTGCTGGGGCTTGCACACCATCCGCTACTGTGAAGTGCTGCGGTACATCTCAGTGTAACGGTAATGCTAACGTTATTGTGTATATTATACAACAGCAGTCACTGAGGCGGCACACTGATTGGTCACATGTTCACATGTTCTAACTGGAGAACTTTAACAAAACACCACCTGGAGGCAAACAAACAAAACAACGGGAATCAGAAATAAAATAAAAAATAAAAGGGCTGTAATCATCCTCCAGTGTAGCTGCTCTCGCTCAAACTAGAAACCTTATTGAATCCTTGCACTACACTGTCTCTTTGTGTAGTCACACAACTTCACCCTGGTAAATGGCATCTCATTGCAGAAAGAGATTGCTAAAAAATAGTTATCGTTCAAGTTAATAGTTACAACTCAGATGCATCCGGGTTAGGCTTTTAGCAGAGATACTGAGATGAGATGGGCTGGGTAACAGTCAATGATAAGGGGAGCAGTGAAATGTTCACATTTACAAATGTCAGGTAGACAGTAATGTTTTATCAATAAGACTTTATCAATGTTTCATTTTGAAGAGATTGATAAACGTGTTGAAACACTATCAGGTATGTGTCTATTTGAGCCAGCCGTAGCCCAACCTCTCCTTCCTTATTCATTGGCTCTCCCTGGCTTGTTTTGCAGTGGACCTCTTGAAATGCTACACCTGCACTGACTTGACAGATGAATCTAATTGTAAAGATATAACAGTCTGTGGGTACGGTGACAAGTTCTGTAAAACCACTTACAAACTAACTGGAACTGGTAAGTAATGATCCCTATGGGCCGGGTTTCTCTGAATATAACAAATTTACCTCACTTCTCTTTCTCTCGTACATTCCTACTTAGTGTTGGCATTAACATGGATTTTTCCAGCAGCTTCTTTCTAAATAAAGACAAGAACATCTTTGCAGCCATCACAAGAGTCAAGTTTACATTGCACTAATGTTTCCCACATTAAAGTCGCCATTCAATCAGCTAACAATAGTATTCAAGACAGATAAATGGATCTCTACAATCAGGGCTGTTTTGTAAATGTACCTCCACCTACAAATCCAAGCCAAAATACTTTGTATTACATGCTTCCCACTGTCTTTATTCTCTAATACAATGTTTGAAATGGCAAAAGTAATAAAGCCCTGTGTCAATTGATGAGATAATAGTTATAGAATTATGACTAACTTTCTTTTTGGATTCATTGATAGGTGTCACCGTCAGCAAGGGATGTGCATCAACTTGTACTGTAACAACAGCTTTCCCGCGAGATGAGTGCTGTCAGGGAGAACTGTGTAACGGTAATACAGATACTATTGTAATATTGTTAATAAAATCACTAACAGCTACCAACAAATCAAAACTACAGAAGCAACGGGGTGTTCTAACATTTTTTTGACAGCATATATATTTATTGTAAAACGTACATATATAAACAGAGCAGTCAGTACTTTTTTTTACACCTTGCTTAAAACAACTATGAAAGCACTTTTATGAGACAAATGGCAATCATTTTAAATGTTGATTAAATGCTGTAAAAAAAAACAACTGAATGATGAGGTCACTAAACCCCTCAATTTTATTTTGTATCTATTTGGTAAAACTAGCTTGACAGGGTAACTTCCAGCAGAACCCAGCTGTTAATAAATGATCGCTTGGTACAGCCTTTAGTTATATTAGAAAGCTCACTGTTGAAGTCTCGCGAGCACCACACCACAGACGCGATGTGATTTTTAAATTGCCAATGAGAGACTTTTGAAACGACATGACCATACACAAGAAGCGACACGGAGGCGATGAAACAGGTTTGAAAACATACTATAGTTTGTCATATATATATATATATATATATATATATACATACTGTAATTAATTAATTTAATAATAATAACAATAATAATAATAATAATAATAATAATAATAATAATGATAATATGCTCACGTTGAAAATATCAGCTCTGTAGGGTTTCCTGTAAAATGCACAACACATATTGATTTCAATAGTTTACAAAATGACCTGTCAAATTAGCTGTTAGCAGTGGTTAAGGGATTCAGCTGGTTACCTGACTAACTATTCATTTCTAAAACCTCTGTTATTCATGAGACTTATTTCTCAAGTACCGTTACCTCAGATAATCCCCAATGAAATGTATGCACTAGAATGTCAGATTAATACATAGTTATTAATAAACGGTACCATTATTTATTCTCTTACCTGATGGGGAGCATTTACACTTGCTTCTTAGTAAAAGGGATTTGAAGCCATTTGTACTTAAGATATTTATGTGATTCTTTCTAAATTTCACACCATTGAGTGTTGTAGTGTAATGGATTCAGTTGTAGGGACTGTAAGTTTTATGTATTAAGTAGTTCTATTTTTAAACTGATATAGAGATTGAAGATGTTCTTTATAAGAGGAAAGGAATCATGTGTGCCTGTTAAGACTTTCATCTTTATAAACATCTGTAAAGCTCTATATTATTATGAATTAGTCATTTAACAGATGCTTTTATCCAAAGCGACTCATCAACTGCTGCTGCAGAGTCACTTCCAATAGGACCTCGCTTGTTTTACGTCTCATCCGAAGGACAGAGCACAAGGAGGTTAAGAGACTTGCTCAGGGTCACACACACTCAGAGTGACTCGATGGCTGAGCTGGGATTGAATCTTTAACCACTAGACCACCAAGCCACCTACTAAGTCAAACGTATTGTTTAAACTAGGTCTTGCTTGTTTTACAGATAAATTGATTTGCTTCCAATGTGCTGAAACAACCGATGAAAGTTCCTGTACTTCGAGTCCATGTGCAGCTGAAGCATTCTGCAAGAGTGACTACAAACTCAACGGGGCAGGTAAGCGCTTCTCCTTCATTTGGGGTTTCTATTCTTTGTGTTTCCAGTTTGGTGCTTGTGAATTCCAGCTGGTGAAAGGAGACCATTGAGAGCAGTTGTGTTCATGACTCAGGAGTCCATTCCTAGCAATCCTTTTCGTAATCCTCAAATCTAACATCACATACACCTCACTGCTTCATTGCTACTTTGCAGCCACATTTCCCATGTTTAGAGATTTAAAATTGTGGCAGGCTGGCTCGCAGTGGTGAGGTGTGGTGACGTCACGGACCAGGAAGTAACTGAAACCAAAACAATGGATGGGCGGGTGAAGCTGAATGCTATTGCATTCAGCGTGTTTAATTCATCAAATAAACAAAAACAAAAGATTTTAACAATGAACAAAATACAAAGCAAAAAGGCGCGATGGCCAAACAAACAGAAACAAGTATATTTTTAAATATAGCAATTGTTAATTTTATATGCTCTCGCCCTCTCTCTCTCCGCTCTCCCGTACTCTCCTCTTTACACTCCCCTGCAGAACGGACAGTTGCCGGTTCTTATACTCTGGCCGAGGGGTTAACTAGCTGTTAATTATCTTACTACCCCTCGGCCACAGTCTGCATGCGTTTGGTAAGGATGCATGACTGTCAGCTAGTTAAATAATCAGTAGCTGATCAGTCATGCATCCTCACAGGGTTTTTAAAAATAATAATAAAAGACACAGCGCTTTTATCCGCACCGTAAACAACAATACCAATAATAATACATAGGGGCGGGACACTACGCCACAAAAATACATAACTTTCTTATCATTAACTGACTATTATTAAGCATGGTAGAACCCTGTTTTAGAATAACGGAACACATAACTTTGTACAGTAACTTATGCCTCACATATTAACTTCCAGTGGACACTTTCTTTTTCCACAAGCATGGAATATTGTCCCACATGGAAAATTAAAGCAGTACAGTGGAACCATAATATGTACATGTTAGAGTCACCGAGGATTTGATTCTGTATAAATGCCCTGCTTATTGATTTGTCAGAATCACTGATTTGGCACCAGCTGGTTCTGTCACCACTAACCTTGCTTTTCTCCACTTTACAGGAGTGCCTGTTGTCACTAAGTCCTGTGCAGCTGATTGCAAAGCTGTTGACAATACAGCAGACAAAAACGTGTGGACAACTTGCTGCAAAACAGGATATTGTAATGGTAAGGCTGCTATTAACTGATAAAATAGTTCCATCCCAGCTTAAAATCCACCAAAGTGATACATTTTTGGTTTGCTTATGCATGTTTTTTTCACTTTAATCTCGGATATGTATATAGTTTAAAAACACAATGGGATGTTTTATTAATTATATTTTTATTACATTTTTGAAGCGAGACAATGTAGGTTTATGTTACAAAATGAGAAACAAGGACACAATATTACGAAGGTGTTCTTAAAGACCTTTTTGGGGTTTAAAATTAATATTCAAGTGATCTAATCCCTAATTCCTCTCTTCGTTTGTATCATGAAGACAGCCCTTCTCCTCGCTCACATAGTTATTTCTACAGGAAGAGGTTTGACTTTCTTAATCTTGCCACACAAATCATCAGGCTCCTAGTTTAATTAGCCATTAGCGATACATTTGAAACTTACAAATGTCAAGTAGACAGTTATGTTTTATCAATAGGTCTTTATCAATGTTTCATTTTGAAGAGATTGATAAACGTGTTGAATCACTATCAGGTATGTGTCTATTTGAGCCAGCCGTAGCCCAGCCTCTCCTTCCTTATTCATTGGCTCTCCCTGGCTTGTTTTGCAGTGGACCTCTTGAAATGCTTCACCTGCACTGACTTGACAGACGAAACTAAGTGTAAAGATATAACAGTCTGTGGGTACGGTGACAAGTTCTGTAAAACCACTTACAAACTAACTGGAACTGGTAAGTAATGATCCCTATGAGCCGGGTTTCTCTGAATATAACAATATTACCTCGCTTCTCTCTCTTGTCCATTCCTACTTAGTGTTGGGATTAACATAGATTTTTCCAGCAGCTTCTTTCTAAATAAACACAAGAACATCTTTGCAGCCATCACAAGAGTCAAGTTTACATTGCACTAATGTTTCCCACATTCAAGTCGCCATTCAATCAGCTAACAATAGTATTCAAGACAGATAAATGGATCTCTACAATCAGGGCTGTTTTGTAAATGTACCTCCACCTACAAATCCAAGCTAAAATACTTTTTATTACATGCTTCCCACTGTCTTTATTCTCTAATACGATGTTTGAAATGGCAAGAGTAATAAAGCCCTGTGTCAATTGATGAGATAATAGTTATAGAATTATGACTAACTTTCTTTTTGGATTCATTGGTAGATGTCACCGTCAGCAAGGGATGTGCATCAACTTGTACTGTAACAACAGCTTTCCCGCGAGATGAGTGCTGTCAGGGAAAACTGTGTAACGGTAATACAGATACTATTGTAATATTGTTAATAAAATCACTAACAGCTACCACCAAATCAAAACTACAGAAGCAACGGGGTGTTCTAATACATTTTTTTGACTGCATATATATTTATTGTAAAACGTACATATATAAACAGAGCAGTCAGTACTTTTTTTTACACCTTGCTTAAAACAACTATGAAAGCACTTTTATGAGTCAAATGGCAATCATTTTTAATGTTGATTAAATGCTGTAAAAAAAACTGAATGAAGAGGTCTCTAAACCCCTCAATTTTATTTTGTATATATATATATATATATATATATATATATATATACAGTACTGTGCAAAAGTTTTAGGCAGGTGTGAAAAAATGCTGTAAAGTAAGAATGCTTTCAAAAATAGACATGTTAATGGTTTATATTTATCAATTAACAAAATGCAAAGTGAGTGAACAGAAGAAAAATCTACATCAAATCAATATTTGGTGTGACCACCCTTTGCCTTCAAAACAGCATCAATTCTTCTAGGTACACTTGCACACAGTTTTTGAAGGAACTCGGCAGGTAGGTTGGCCCAAACATCTTGGAGAAATAACCACAGTTCTTCTGTGGATTTAGGCAGCCTCAGTTGCTTCTCTCTCTTCATGTAATCCCAGACAGAGTCGATGATGTTGAGATCAGGGCTCTGTGGGGGCCATACCATCACTTCCAGGACTCCTTGTTCTTCTTTACGCTGACGATAGTTCTTAATGACTTTCGCTGTATGTTTGGAGTCGTTGTCATGCTGCAGAATAAATTTGGGGCCAATCAGATGCCTCCCTGATGGTATTGCATGATGGATAAGTATCTGCCTGTACTTCTCAGCATTGAGGAGACCATTAATTCTGACCAAATCCCCAACTCCATTTGCAGAAATGCAGCCCCAAACTTGCAAGGAACCTCCACCATTCTTCACTGTTGCCTGCAGACACTCATTCGTGTACTGCTCTCCAGCCCTTCGGCGAACAAACTGCCTTCTGCTACAGCCAAATATTTCAAATTTTGACTCATCAGTCCAGAGCACCTGCTGCCATTTTTCTGCACCCCAGTTCCTGTGTTTTCGTGCATAGTTGAGTCGCTTGGCCTTGTTTCCACGTCGGAGGTATGGCTTTTTGGCCGCAAGTCTTCCATGAAGGCCACTTCTGACCAGACTTCTCCGGACAGTAGATGGGTGTACCAGGGTCCCACTGTTTTCTGCCAATTCTGAGCTGATGGCACTGCTGGACATCTTCCGATTGCGAAGGGAACTAAGCATGATGTGTCTTTCATCTGCTGCAGTAAGTTTCCTTGGCCGACCACTGCGTCTACGGTCCTCAACGTTGCCCGTTTCTTTGTGCTTCTTCAAAAGAGCTTGGACAGCACATCTGTAAACCTTGAAATTTCTGCCTGTCTGCCTTGAAATTTCTGCCTGGGAGAGACCTTGCTGATGCAGTATAACTACCTTGTGTCTTGCTGCTGTGCTCAGTCTTGCCATGGTGTATGACTTTTGATAGTAAACTGTCTTCAGCAACCTCACCTTGTTAGCTGAGTTTGGCTGTTCCTCACCCAGTTTTATTCCTCCTACACAGCTGTTTCTGTTTCAGTTAATGATTGTGTTTCAACCTACATATTGAATTGACGATCATTAGCACCTGTTTGGTATAATTGTTTAATCATACACTTGACTATATGCCTACAAAATCCCTGACTTTATGCAAGTGTACCTAGAAGAATTGATGCTGTTTTGAAGGCAAAGGGTGGTCACACCAAATATGGATTGTATTTAGATTTTTCTTCTGTTCACTCACTTTGCATTTAGTTAATTGATAAATATAATCTATTAACATGTCTATTTTTGAAAGCATTCTTACTTTACAGTATTTTTTCACACCTGCCTAAAACTTTTGCACAGTACTGTATATACTGTAATTAATTAATTTAATAATAATAATAATAATAATAATAATAATAATAATAATAATAATAATAATATGCTCACGTTGAAAATATCAGCTCTGTAGCGTTTCCTGTAAAATGCACAACACATTATTGATTTCAATAGTTTACAAAAGGACCTGTCAAATTAGCTGTTAGCAGTGGTTAAGGGATTCAGCTGGTTACCTGACTAACTGTTATTCATGAGTCTGATTTCTCAACTACCGTTACCACAGATAATCCCCATTTAAATGCATGCACTAGAGTGTCAGATTAATACATAGTTATTAATAAATGGTATTTATTCTCTTACTTGATGGGGAGCATTTACAATTGCTTCTTAGTAAATGGGATTTGAAGTCATTTGTACTTAAGATATTTATTTGATTGTTTCGAAATTTCACACCATTGAGTGTTGTAGTGTAATGGATTCGGTTGTAGGGACTGTAAGTTTTATGTATTAAGTAGTTTTATTTTTAAACTGATATAGAGATTGAAGATGTTCTTTATTAAATGAAAGGAACCATGTGTGTCTGTTAAGACTTTCATCTTTATAAACATCTGTAAAGCTCTATATTATTATTAATTAGTCATTTAACAGATGCTTTTATCCAAAGCAACTCAACAACTGCTGCTGCAGAGTCACTTCCAATCGGACCTCGTCTGTTTTACGTCTATTCCGAAGGACGGAGCACAAAGAGGTTAAGAGACTTGCTCAGGGTCTCACACACTCAGAGTGACTCGATGGCTGAGCTGGGATTGACTCTTTAACCACTGGACCACCAAGCCCCCTACTAACTCAAACGTATTGTTTAAACTAGGTCTTGCTTGTTTTACAGATAAATTGATTTGCTTCCAATGTGCTGAAACAACCGATGAAAGTTCCTGTACTTCGAGTCCATGTGCAGCTGAAGCATTCTGCAAGAGTGACTACAAACTCAACGGGGCAGGTAAGCGCTTCTCCTTCATTTGGGGTTTCTATTCTTTGTGATTCCAGTTTGGTGCTTGTGAATTCGGCTGCTGAAAGGAGACCGTTGAGATCAGTTGTGTTCATGTCTAAGGAGTCCATTCCTAGCAATCCTTTTCGTAATCCTCAAATCTAACGTTACATACACCTCACTGCTTCATTGCTACTTTGCAGCCACATTTCCCATGTTTAGAGATTTAAAATACATAAATGTCTTATCATTAACTGACTATTATTAAGCATGGTAGAGCCCTGTTTTAGAATAACGGAACACATAACATTGTACAGTAAATTATGCCTCACAAAGTAACTTCCAGTGGACACTTTCTTTTTCCACAAGCATGCAATATTGTCCCACATGGAAACGTAAATGCAGTATAGTGGAACCATAATATGTACATGGTACTGTAGAGTCACCGAGGATTTGATTCTGTATAAATGCCCTGCTTATTTATTTGTAAGAATCACTGATTTGGCACTAGCTGGTTCTGTCAACACTAACCTTGCTTTTCTCCACCTTACAGGAGTGCCTGTTGTCACAAAGTCCTGTACAGCTGATTGCAAAGCTGTTGACAATACAGCAGACAAAAACGTGAGGACAACTTGCTGCAAAACGGGATTTTGTAATGGTAAGCCTGCTATTAACTTTTAAAATAGTTCCATCCCAGCTTTAAAATCAGCCAAATTGATACATTTTTGGTTTGCTTGTGTATGTTTTCTTTTCACATTAATCTCGGATATGTATATAGTTTAAAATACACCATGGGATGTTTTATTAATTATATTTTTATTACATTTTTGAAGAGAGACAATGTAAATTTATGTTACAAAATGAGAAACGAGGACACAATATTACTAAGGTGTTCTTAAAGCCCTTTTTGTGTTTTAAAATTAATATTCAAGTGATCTAATCCCTAAATCCTCTCTTCGTTTGTATTATGAAGACAGACTTTCTCCCCACTCACATAGTTATTTCTACAGGAAGAGGTTTGACTTTCTTAATCTTGCCACACAAAGCATCAGGCTCCTAGTTTAATTAGCCATTACAGATCGACCACAGTTTAGCTCAGTTGAATAGCCCTCCATGCCTTTGATTCTGGATGGCAGTGCAATGAGCTGCTGGAGACCTATTCATTAAACCCTTGTGTTTGTCTTTCAGGAAACGCCTTGAGTTGCAACACTTGTACTAATGAAGCTGACGAAACTAAATGTGCAGCAACAGCCTGCTCTCCAACTGACAAACTATGTCAGAGCACTTATACCCTCACTGCACCAGGTAAGCTGTGATCACAAGGGGAAAGGTGACTGATACCTGTGTCTCTGTCGCCAGCTCGTTCCTCCTCTGCACATTTAAACGGACAAGGGCCTGTGGGTCCACTCCATAGTAAATGTATGTTGTGGTATTTGTGAAGTACACTGAGAGTCTTGAAGGTTGCAGGTTCATGATTACAGTCTGAGTACTGAGAGAGAGGACCTGTTTCAGAGCTCAGTAGAGGCTACAGGGGGTGCTTTTAACTTTGGAGTTTTTTTAAAAAGTCACACATTGCGATGCATGACAGAACATGATAAGCAAAGTGATTTATAAACAACAAAATTAATACAATAGTTAACTGTGGTTTTCCAGACCTGTAATTTGCTCTTTATGGCACTTTATCACAAGCCTTTTCGCACTGTATTTTAATAAGGGGTTGATATATCACCCGGGCTGTGGGAATCACCTGTGAGATTAATAAAGAGTTCATACAATGGTGGTATTGAGATCTATATTCACATCCATTATATGCAATGGTGTTGTGCCTTCCAGGACCCCCTTGACAATGAGAATACATTCAATGTCAATTGATTGCTAAGGGTGTCTTGTGCCTAACCTCGTTTGTTGTATCACTTTTATAGATGTTCCAGTATCAAAAGCATGTGCTGCGGTTTGCACACCATCCGCTACTGTGAAGTGCTGCGGTACATCTCAGTGTAACGGTAATGCTAACGTTATTGTTAATTATACAACGGCAGTCACTGAGGCGGCACACTGTAAACGGTAGCTCATTACAGAAAAAGATAGTTAAATAGTTATGGTTCAAGTTACAAGCCACAAAAGTCATCCCATCCCACCCACAAGTCAGCTGCATCCAGGTTAGGCTTTTATTATTAGTAGTAATTTAGCAGAAACTTGTATCCAAAGCGACTTACAGAGACTAGTGGGTGAACTATGCATCACAACTGCTGCTGCAGAGTCACTTCCAATAGGACCTGGGCTTTACGTCTCTGAAGGACGGAGCACAAGCAGGTTAAGTGACTTGCTCAGGGTTACACACAGCGAGTCAGTGGTTGAGCCGGGAACCTCCTGGTAATAAGCTACTTTCTTTAACAACTGGACAACCAAGCCTCCTTTGTATCATAGATACTGAGATGATAAGGGTAGATCTAGTCAATAATAAGGGGAGCACTGGAAATGTGAAACTTACAAATATCAAGTAGACAGTAATGTTTTATCAATAGGTCTTTATCAATGTTTCATTATGAAGAGATTGATAAACATGTTGAAACACTATCAGCTATGTGTCTATTTGCGCCAGCCGTAGCCCAGCCTCTCCTTCCTTATTCATTGTCTCTCCCTGGCTTGTTTTGCAGTGGACCTCTTGAAATGCTACACCTGCACCGACTTGACAGACGAAACTAAGTGTAAAGATATAACAGTCTGTGGGTACGGTGACAAGTTCTGTAAAACCACTTACAAACTAACTGGAACTGGTAAGTAATGATCCCTATGAGCCGGGTTTCTCTGAATATAACAATATTACCTCGCTTCTCTCTCTCGTCCATTCCTACTTAGTGTTGGTAAAACATGGATTTTTCCAGCAGCTTCTTTCTAAATAAAGACAAGAACATCTTTGCAGTCATCACAAAAGTCAAGTTTACATTGCACTAATGTTTCCCACATTCAAGTCGCCATTCAATCAGCTAACAATAGTATTCAAGACAGATAAATGGATCTCTAGAATCAGGGCTGTTTTGTAAATGTACCTCCACCTACAAATCCAAGCTAAAACACTTTTTATTACGTGCTTCCCATTGTTTTTATTCTCCAATAAAATGTTTGAAATGGCAAAAGTAATAAAGCCCTGTGTCAATTGATGAGATAATAGTTATAGAATTATGACTAACTTTCTTTTTGCATTCATTGATAGGTGTCACCGTCAGCAAGGGATGTGCATCAACTTGTACTGTAACAACAGCTTTCCCGCGAGATGAGTGCTGTCAGGGAGAACTGTGTAACGGTAATACAGATACTATTGTAATATTGTTAATAAAATCAAAACTACAGGTGTTCAAATACATTTTTTTTGACTGCATATATATTTATTGTAAAACGCACATATATAAACAGAGCAGTCAGTACTTTTTTTTACACCTTGCTTAAAACAACTATGAAAGCACTTTTATGAGTCAAATGGCAATCATTTTAAATGTTGATTAAATGCTGTAAAAAAAACAACTGAATGAAGAGGTCTCTAAACCCCTCAATTTTATTTTGTATCTATTTGGTCAAACTAGCTTGACAGGGTAACTTCCAGCAGAACCCAGCTGTTAATAAATGATCGCTTGGTACAGCCTTTAGTTATAGTAGAAAGCTCACTGTTGAAGTCTCGCGAGCACCACACCACAGACGCAATGTGATTTTTAAATTGCCAATGAGAGACTTTTGAAACGACATGACCATACACAAGAAGCGACACAGAGGTGATGCGACAGGTTTGAAACATAATATACATTGTCATATATATATATATATATATATATGTATATATATATATATATATATAATATAGTATTATTATTATTATTTATTATATATATATATATATATATATATATATATATATATATATATATATATATATATATATATATATATATATAATATATTATTATTATTATTTATTTCTTAGCAGACGCCCTTATCCAGGGCGACTTACAATCGTAAGCAAATACATTTCAATTGTTACAATACAAGTAATACAATAAGAGCAAGAAATACAATATATTCTGTAATTAATTAATAATAATAATAATAATAATAATAATAATAATAATAATAATATGCTCATGTTGAAAATATCAGCTCTGTAGGGTTTCCTGTAAAATGCACACCACATTATTGATTTCAATAGTTTACAAAAGGACCTGTCAAATTAGCTGTTAGCAGTGGTTAAGGGATTCAGCTGGTTACCTGACTAAATAGTCATTTCTAAAACCTCTGTTATTCATGAGTCTTATTTCTCAAGTACTGTTACCACAGATAATCCCCAATGAAACGCATGCACTAGAATGTCAGATTAATACATAGTTATTAATAAACGGTACCATTATTTATTCTCTTACCTGATGGGGAGCATTTACAATTTGCTTCTTAGTAAATGGGATTTGAAGCCATTTGTACTTAAGATATTTATTTGATTGTTTCGAAATTTCACACCATTGAGTGTTGTAGTGTAATGGATTCGGTTGTAGGGTCTGTAAGTTTTATGTATTAAGTAGCTTTATTTTTAAACTGATATAGAGATTGAAGATGTTCTTTATAAGAGGAAAGGAACCATATGTGCCTGTTAAGACTTTCATCTTTATAAACATCTGTAAAGCTCTTTTATGAATTAGTCATTTAACAGATGTTTTTATCCAATGCGACTCAACAACTGCTGCTGCAGAGTCACTTCCAATAGGACCTCGCTTGTTTTACGTCTCATCCGATGGTCGGAGCACCACGAGGTTAAGAGACTTGCTCAAGGTCACACACGCTCAGAGGGACTCGATGGCTGAGCGGGGATTGAACCTTTAACCACTAAACCACCAAGCCACCTACTAAGTCAAATGTATTGTTTAAACTAGGTCTTGTTTGTTTTACAGATAAATTGACTTGCTTCCAATGTGCTGAAACAATCGATGAAAGTTCCTGTACTTATGTGCAGCTGGAACATTCTGCCAGAGTGACTACAAACTCAACGGGGCAGGTAAGCACTTCTCCATCATTTGGGGTTTCTATTCTTTGTGTTTCCAGTTTCGTGCTTGTGAATTCGGCTGGTGAAAGGAGACCGTTGAGAGCAGTTATGGTCATGACTAAGGAGTGCATTCCTAGCAATCCATTTCGTAATCCTCAAATCGAACATTACATACACCTCACTGCTTCATTGCTACTTTGCACCCACATTTCCCATGTTTAGAGATTCAGAATACATAAATGTCTTATCATTAACTGACTGTTATTAAGCATGGTAGAACCCTGTTTAGAGTAACAGAACACATAACTTTGTACAGTAACTTATGCCTCACATATTAACTTTCAGTGGACACTTTCTTTTTTTCCAGAGCATGGAATATTGTCCCACATGGAAACGTAAATGCAGTATAGTGGAACCATAATATGTACATGGTACTGTAGAGTCACCGAGGATTTGATTCTGTATAAATGCCCTGCTTATTTATTTGTAAGAATCACTGATTTGGCACTAGCTGGTTCTGTCAACACTAACCTTGCTTTTCTCCACCTTACAGGAGTGCCTGTTGTCACTAAGTCCTGTGCAGCTGATTGCAAAGCTGTTGACAATACAGCAGACAAAAACGTGAGGACAACTTGCTGCAAAACGGGATATTGTAATGGTAAGCCTGCTATTAACTTTTAAAATAGTTCTATCCCAGCTTTAAAATCAGCCAAATTGATACATTTTTGGTTTGCTTGTGTATGTTTTCTTTTCACATTAATCTCGGATATGTATATAGTTTAAAATACACCATGGGATGTTTTATTAATTATATTTTTATTACATTTTTGAAGAGAGACAATGTAAATTTATGTTACAAAATGAGAAACGAGGACACAATATTACTAAGGTGTTCTTAAAGCCCTTTTTGGGGTTTAAAATTAATATTCAAGTGATCTAATCCCTAAATCCTCTCTTCGTTTGTATTATGAAGACAGCCTTTCTCCCCACTCACATAGTTATTTCTACAGGAAGAGGTTTGACTTTCTTAATCTTGCCACACAAAGCATCAGGCTCCTAGTTTAATTAGCCATTACAGATCGACCACAGTTTAGCTCAATTGAATAGCCCTCCATGCCTTTGATTCTGGATGGCAGTGCAATGAGCTGCTGGAGACCTATTCATTAAACCCTTGTGTTTGTCTTTCAGGAAACGCCTTGAGTTGCAACACTTGTACTAATGAAGCTGACGAAACTAAATGTGCAGCAACAGCCTGCTCTCCAACTGACAAACTATGTCAGAGCAGTTATACCCTCACTGCACCAGGTAAGCTGTGATCGCAAGGGGAATGGTGACTGATACCTGTGTCTCTGTCACCAGCTCGTTCCTCCTCTGCACATTTAAAGGACAAGGGCCTGTGGGTCCACTCCATAGTAAATGTATGTTGTGGTATTTGTGAAGTACAGTGAGAGTCTTGAAGGTTGCAGGTTCATGATTACACTCTGAGTTGACTTATAAACAATAAAATTAATACAATAGTTAACTGTGGTTTTCCAGACCTGTAATTTGCTCTTTATGGCACTTTATCACAGACCTTTTTGGACTGTATTTTAATAAGGGGTTGATATATCACCCAGGCTGTGGGAATCACCTGTGAGATTAATAAAGAGTTCATACGATGGTGGTATTGAGCTCTATATTTACATCCATTACATGCAGTGGTGTTGTGCCTTCCAGGACCCCCTTGACAATGAGAATACATTCAATGTCAATTGATTGCTAAGGGTGTCTGGTGCTGAACCTTGTTTGTTGTATCCCTTTTATAGATATTCCAGTATCAAAGGCATGTGCTGGGGTTTGCACACCATCCGCTACTGTGAAGTGCTGCGGTACATCTCAGTGTAACGGTAATGCTAACGTTATTGTTAATTATACAACAGCAGTCACTGAGGCGGCACACTGATTGGTCACATGTTCACATGTTCTAACTGGAGAACTTTAACAAAACACCACCTGGAGGCAAACAAACAAAACAACGGGAATCAGAAATAAAATAAAAAATAAAAGGGCTGTAATCATCCTCCAGTGTAGCTGCTCTCGCTCAAACTAGAAACCTTATTGAATACTTGCACTACACTGTCTCTTTGTGTAGTCACACAACTTCACCTTGGTAAATGGGATCTCATTGCAGAAAGAGATTGCTAAAAAATAGTTATCGTTCAAGTTAATAGTTATAACTCAGCTGCATCCAGGTTAGACTTTTAGCAGAGATACTGAGATGAGATGGGCTGGGTAACAGTCAATGATAAGGGGAGCAGTGAAATGTTCACATTTACAAATGTCAGGTAGACAGTAATGTTTTATCAATAAGACTTTAAAAATGTTTCATTATGAAGAGATTGATAAATGTGTTGAAACACTATCAGCTATGTGTCTATTTGAGCCAGCCGTAGCCCAGCCTCTCCTTCCTTATTCATTGTCTCTCCCTGGCTTGTTTTGCAGTGGACCTCTTGAAATGCTACACCTGCACCGACTTGACAGACGAAACTAAGTGTAAAGATATAACAGTCTGTGGGTTCGGTGACAAGTTCTGTAAAACCACTTACAAACTAACTGGAACTGGTAAGTAATGATCCCTATGAGCCGGGTTTCTCTGAATATAACAAGTTTACCTCACTTCTCTTTCTCTCGTACATTCCTACTTAGTGTTGGGATTAACATGGATTTTTCCAGCAGCTTCTTTCTAAATAAACACAAGAACATCTTTGCAGCCATCACAAGAGTCAAGTTTACATTGCACTAATGTTTCCCACATTCAAGTCGCCATTCAATCAGCTAACAATAGTATTCAAGACAGATAAATGGATCTCTACAATCAGGGCTGTTTTGTAAATGTACCTCCACCTACAAATCCAAGCCAAAATACTTTGTATTATATGCTTCCCACTGTCTTTATTCTCTAATACAATGTTTGAAATGGCAAAAGTAATAAAGCCCTTTGTCAATTGATGAGATAATAGTTATAGAATTATGACTAACTTTCTTTTTGCATTCATTGATAGGTGTCACCGTCAGCAAGGGATGTGCATCAACTTGTACTGTAACAACAGCTTTCCCGCGAGATGAGTGCTGTCAGGGAGAACTGTGTAACGGTAATACAGATACTATTGTAATATTTTTAATAAAATCAAAACTACAGGTGTTCAAATACATTTTTTTTGACTGCATATATATTTATAGTAAAACGTACATATATAAACAGAGCAGTCAGTACTTTTTTTTACAACTTGCTTCAAACAACTATGAAAGCTCTTTAATCTGTCAAATGGCATTTATTTAAAATGTTGATTAAATGCTGTAAATAAAAAAAAACAGAATGAAGAGCTCCCTCAATTTTCAAGTACCATTACCACAGATAATCCCCAATGAAATGCATACACTAGAATGTCAGATTAATACATAGCTATTAATAAACGGTACCATTATTTATTCTGTTAACTGATGGGGAGCATTTACACTTGCTTCTTAGTAAATGGGATTTGAAGCCATTTGTACTTAAAATATTTATGTCATTCTTTCTAAATTTCACACCATTGAGTGTTTTAGTGTAATGGATTCGGTTGTAGGGTCTGTAAGTTTTATGTATTAAGTAGTTTTATTTTTAAACTGATATAGAGATTGAAGATGTTCTTTATAAGAGGAAAGGAACCATGTGTGCCTGTTAAGACTTTCATCTTTATAAACATCTGTAAAGCTCTATATTATTATTAATTAGTCATTTAACAGATGCTTTTATCCAAAGCGACTCAACAACTGCTGCTGCAGAGTCACTTCCAATAGGACCTCGCTTGTTTTAAGTCTCATCCGAAGGTCGGAGCACAAGGAGGTTAAGAGACTTGCTCAGGGTCTCACACACTCAGAGTGACTCGATGGCTGAGCTGGGATTGAATCTTTAACCACTGGACCACCAAGCCCCCTACTAACTCAAACGTATTGTTTAAACTAGGTCTTGCTTGTTTTACAGATAAATTGATTTGCTTCCAATGTGCTGAAACAACCGATGAAAGTTCCTGTACTTCGAGTCCATGTGCGGCTGGAACATTCTGCCAGAGTGACTACAAACTCAACGGGGCAGGTAAGCGCTTCTCCTTCATTTGGGGTTTCTATTCTTTGTGTTTCCAGTTTGGTGCTTGTGAATTCGGCTGGTGAAAGGAGACCATTGAGAGCAGTTGTGTTCATGTCTAAGGAGTCCATTCCTAGCAATCCTTTTCGTAATCCTCAAATCTAAAATCACATACACCTCACTGCTTCATTGATACGTTGCAGCCACATTTCCCAAGTTTAGAGATTTAAAATACATACATTTCTTATCATTAACTGACTATTATTAAGCATGGTAGAGCCCTGTTTAGAATAACGGAACACATAACTTTGTTCAGTAACTTATGCCTCACATATTAACATTCAGTGGACACTTTCTTTTTTCCAGAACATGCAATATTGTCGCACATGTAAAAATAAAAGCAGTATAGTGGATCCATAATATGTACATGGTACTGTAGAGTCACAGAGGATTTGATTCTGTATAAATGCACTGCTTATTGATTTGTCAGAATCACTGATTTGGCACTAGCTGGTTCTGTCACCACTAACCTTGCTTTTCTCCACCTTACAGGAGTGCCTGTTGTCACTAAGTCCTGTGCAGCTGATTGCAAAGCTGTTGACAATACAGCAGACAAAAACGTGAGGACAACTTGCTGCAAAACAGGATATTGTAATGGTAAGGCTGCTATTAACTGATAAAATAGTTCCAGCCCAGCTTTAAAATCAGCCAAATTGATAGATTTTTGGTTTGCTTATGCATGTTTTTTTTCACTTTAATCTTTGATATGTATATAGTTTAAAAACACCATGGGATGTTTTATTAATTATATTTTTATTACATTTTTGAAGAGAGACAATGTAGATTTATGTTACAAAATGAGAAACAAGGACAGAATATTACGAAGGTGTTCTTAAAGACCTTTTTAGGGTTTAAAATTAATATTCAAGTGATCTAATCCCTAAATCCTCTCTTCGTTTGTATCATGAAGACAGCCCTTCTCCCCGCTCACATAGTTATTTCTACAGGAAGAGGTTTGACTTTCTTAATCTTGCCACACAAAGCATCAGGCTCCTAGTTTAATTAGCCATTACAGTTCGACCACAGTTTAGCTCAATTGAATAGCCCTCCATGCCTTTGATTCTGGATGGCAGTGCAATGAGCTGCTGGAGACCTATTCATTAAACCCCTCTGTTTGACTTTCAGGAAACGCCTTGAGTTGCAACACTTGTACTAATGAAGCTGACGAACCTAAATGTGCAGCAACAGCCTGCGCTGCAACTGACAAACTATGTCAGAGCAGTTATACCCTCACTGCACCAGGTAAGCTGTGATCGCAAGGGGAAAGGTGACTGATACCTGTGTCTCTGTCACCAGCTCGTTCCTCCTCTGCACATTTAAAGGACAAGGGCCTGTGGGTCCACTCCATAGTAAATGTATGTTGTGGTATTTGTGAAGTACACTGAGAGTCTTGAAGGTTGCAGGTTCATGATTACACTCTGAGTTGACCTATAAACAACAAAATTAATACAATAGTTAACTGTGGTTTTCCAGACCTGTAATTTGCTCTTTGGCACTTTATCATAGACCTTTTTGCACTGTATTTTAATAAGGGGTTGATATATCACCCAGGCTGTGGGAATCACTTGTGAGATTAATGAAGAGTTCATACGATGGTGGTATTGAGCTCTATATTTACTTCCATTACATGCAATGGTGTTGTGCCTTCCAGGTTCCCCTTAACAATGAGAATACATTCAATGTCAATTGATTGCTAAGGGTGTCTGGTGTCTGGTGCCTAACCTCGTTTGTTGTATTCCTTTTATAGATGTTCCAGTATCAAAGGCATGTGCTGAGGCTTGCACACCATCCGCTACTGTGAAGTGCTGCGGTACATCTCAGTGTAACGGTAATGCTAACGTTATTGTTAATTATACAACAGCAGTCACTGAGGCGGCACACTGATTGGTCACATGTTCACATGTTCTAACTGGAGAACTTTAACAAAACACCACCTGGAGGCAAACAAACAAAACAACGGGAATCAGAAATAAAATAAAAAATAAAAGGGCTGTAATCATCCTCCAGTGTAGCTGCTCTCGCTCAAACTAGCAATCTTATTGAATACTTGCACTACACTGTCTCTTTGTGTAGTCACACAACTTCACCCTGGTAAATGGGATCTCATTGCAGAAAGAGATTGCTAAAAAATAGTTATCGTTCAAGTTAATAGTTATAACTCAGCTGCATCCAGGTTAGACTTTTAGCAGAGATACTGAAATGCATCCAGGTTAGGCTTTTATTATTAGTAGTAATTTAGCAGACACTTCTATCCAAAGTGACTTACAGAGACTAGTGGGTGAACTATGTATCACAACTGCTGCTGCGGAGTCACTTCCAATAGGACCTGGGCTTTATGTCTCTGAAGGACGGAGCACAAGGAGGTTAAGTGACTTGCTCAGGGTTACACACAGTGAGTCAGTGGCTGACCATGGAACCTCCTGGTAATAAGCTACTTTCTTTAACAACTGGACCACCAAGCCTCCTTTGTATCATAGATACTGAGATGATAAGGGTAGATCTAGTCAATAATAAGGGGAGCACTGGAAATGTGAAATTTACAAATGTCAAGTAGACAGTAATGTTTTATCAATAGGTCTTTATCAATGTTTCATTATGAAGAGATTGATAAATGTGTTGAAACACTATCAGGTATATGTCTATTTGAGCCAGCCGTAGGCCAGGCTCTCCTTCCTTATTCATTGGCTCTCCCTGGCTTGTTTTGCAGTGGACCTCTTGAAATGCTACACCTGCACCGACCTGACAGACGAAACTAAGTGTAAAGATATAACAGTCTGTGGGTTCGGTGACAAGTTCTGTAAAACCACTTACAAGCTAACTGGAACTGGTAAGTAATGATCCCTATGGGCCGGGTTTCTCTGACAATAAAAAGTTTACCTCACTTCTCTTTCTCTTGTCCATTCTTACTTAGTGTTGGGATTAACATGGATTTTTCCAGCAGCTTCTTTCTAAATAAACACAAGAACATCTTTGCAGCCATTACAAGAGTCAAGTTTACATTGCACTAATGTTTCCCACATTCAAGTTGCCATTCAATCAGCTAACAATAGTATTCAAGCCAGATAAATGTATCTCTACAATCAGGGCTGTTTTGTAAATGTACCTCCACCTACAAATCCAAGCTAAAATACTTTTTATTACATGCTTCCAATTGTTTTTATTCTCCAATAAAATGTTTGAAATGACAAGAGTAACAAAGCCCTGTGTCAATTGATGAGATAATAGTTATAGAATTATGACTAACTTTCTTTTTGGATTCATTGATAGGTGTCACCGTCAGCAAGGGATGTGCATCAACTTGTACTGTAACAACAGCTTTCCCGCGAGATGAGTGCTGTCAGGGAGAACTGTGTAACGGTAATACAGATACTATTGTAATATTATTAATAAAATCACTAACAGCTACCACCAAATCAAAACTACAGAAGCAACGGGGAGTTCTAATACATTTTTTTGACTGCATATATATTTATTATGAAACATACATATATTATTATTATTATTATTTGTTTATTTAGCAGACGCTCTTATCCAAGGCGACTTACAGAGATTAGGGTGTGTGAACTATGCATCAGCTGAAGAGTCACTTACAACTACATCTCACCCAAAAGACAGAGCACAAGGTGGTTAAGTGACTTGCTCAGAGACACTCAATGAGTCAGTGGCTGAGGTGAGATTTGAACCGAGAACCTCCTTGTTACAATCCGATTTCTTTAACCACTGGACCACACAGCCTCCTATATAAACAGATCAGTCAGTACTTTTTTTACACCTTGCTTAAAACAACTATGAAAGCACTTATGAGTCAAATGGCAATCATTTTAAATGTTGATGCAATGCTGTAAAAAAAAAAAAACTGAATAGAGAGGTCTGTAAACCCCTCTTAATTTTATTTTGTATCTATTTGGGTAAACTAGATTGACAAGGTACCTTCCAGCAGAACCCAGCTGTTAATAAATGATCGCTTGGTACAGCCTTCAGTTACAGTAGAAAGCTCACTGTTGATGTCTCGCGAGCACCATTGCAAGAGACACTTTTGGAATGACATGACCATACATACCAGAAACAACACAGAGGCGATGCGACAGGTTTATAAACACTGTCATATATATACAGTATATATATCTAACAAACTCGTCATTTCTAAAGCCTCTGTTATTCATGTGTCTTATCTCTCAAGTACCGTTATCACAGAATGCACTAGAATGTCAGATTAATACATAGTTATTAATAAACGGTACCATTATTTATTCTCTTACCTGATGGGGAGCATTTACAATTGCTTCTTAGTAAATGGGATTTGAAGCCATTTGTACTTAAAATATTTATTTGATTGTTTCGAAATTTCACACCATTGAGTGTTGTAGTGTAATGGATTCGGTTGTAGGGTCTGTAAGTTTTTATGTATTAAGTAGTTCAATTTTTAAACTGATATAGAGATTGAAGATGTTCTTTATAAGAGGAAAGGAACCATGTGTGCCTGTTAAGACTTTCATCTTTATAAACATCTGTAAAGCTCTATATTATTATGAATTAGTTATTTAACAGATGTTTTTATCCAAAGCGACTCAACAACTGCTGCTGCAGAGTCACTTCCAATAGGACCTCGCTTGTTTTACGTCTATTCCGAAGGACGGAGCACAAGGAGGTTAAGAGACTTGCTTAGGGTCAGACACACTCAGAGGGACTCGATGGCTGAGCTGGGATTTAATCTTTAACCACTGGACCACCAAGCCACCTACTAAGTCAAACGTATTGTTTAAACTAGGTCTTGCTTGTTTTACAGATAAATTCACTTGCTTCACATGTGCTGAAACAACCGATGAAAGTTCCTGTACTCCAAGTTTATGTGCAGCTGGAACATTCTGCCAGAGTGACTACAAACTCAACGGGGCAGGTAAGCGATTCTCCTTCTTTTGGGGTTTCTATTCTTTGTGTTTCCAGTTTGGTGCTTGTGAATTCGGCTGCTGAAAGGAGACCGTTGAGAGCAGTTGTGTTCATGTCTAAAGGAGTCCATTCCTAGCAATCCTTTTCGTAATCCTCAAATCTAACATCACATACACCTCACTGCTTCATTGCTACTTTGCAGCCACATTTCCCATATTTAGAGATTTAAAATACATAACATTCTTATCATTAACTGACTATTATTAAGCATGGTAGAACCCTGTTTTAGAATAATGGAACACATAACTTTGTACAGTATCTTATGCCTCACATATTAACTTTCAGTGGACACTTTCTTTTTTCCAAAGCATGGAATATTGTCCCACATGGAAAATTAAAAGCAGTACAGTGGAACCATATGTACATGGTACTGTTTAGTCACAGAGGATTTGATTTTGTATAAATGCCCTGCTTATTGATTTGTCAGAATCACTGATTTGGCACTAGCTGGTTCTGTCACCACTAACCTTGCTTTTCTCCACTTTACAGGAGTGCCTGTTGTCACTAAGTCCTGTGCAGCTGATTGCAAAGCTGTTGACAATACAGCAGACAAAAACGTGAGGACAACTTGCTGCAAAACAGGATATTGTAATGGTAAGGCTGCTATTAACTGATAAAATAGTCCCATCCCAGCTTTAAAATCCGCCAAATTGATAGATTTTTGGTTTGCTTATGCATGTTTTTTTTCACTTTAATCTTGGATATGTATATAGTTTAAAAACACCATGGGATGTTTTATTAATTATATTTTTATTACATTTTTGAAGAGAGATAATGTAGGTTTATGTTACAAAATGAGAAACAAGGACACAATATTACGAAGGTGTTCTTAAAGACCTTTTTGGGGTTTAAAATTAATATTCAAGTGATCTAATCCCTAAATCCTCTCTTCGTTTGTATCATGAAGACAGCCCTTCTCCCCGCTCACATAGTTATTTCTACAGGAAGAGGTCTGACTTTCTTAATCTTGCCACACAAAGCATCAGGCTCCTAGTTTAATTAGTCATTAGCGATCGACCACAGTTTAGCTCAATTGAATAGCCCTCCATGCCTTTGATTCTGGATGGCAGTGCAATTAGCTGCTGGAGACCTATTCCTTAAACCCGTGTTTGTCTTTCAGGAAACGTCTTGAGTTGCAACACTTGTACTAATGAAGCTAACGAACCTAAATGTGCAGCAACAGCCTGCGCTGCAACTGACAAACTATGTCAGAGCACTTATACCCTCACTACACCAGGTAAGCTGTGATCACAAGGGGAAAAGTGACTGATACCTGTGTCTCTGTAACCAGCTCGTTCCTCCTCTGCACATTTAAAGGACAAGGGCCTGTGTGTCCACTCCATAGTAAATGTATGTTGTGGTATTTGTGAAGTACAGTGAGAGTCTTGAAGGTTTCAGGTTCATGATTACACTCTGAGTTGACTTATAAACAATAAAATTAATACAATAGTTAACTGTGGTTTTCCAGACCTGTAATTTGCTCTTTGGCACTTTATCATAGACCTTTTTGCACTGTATTTTAATAAGGGGTTGATATATCACCCAGGCTGTGGGAATCACTTGTGAGATTAATGAAGAGTTCATACGATGGTGGTATTGAGATCTATATTTACATCCATTACATGCAGTGGTGTTGTGCCTTCCAGGACCCCCTTGACAATGAGAATACATTCAATGTCAATTGATTGCTAAGGGTGTCTGGTGCTGAACCTTGTTTGTTGTATCCCTTTTATAGATGTTCCAGTATCAAAGGCATGTGCTGGGGTTTGCACACCATCCGCTACTGTGAAGTGCTGCGGTACATCTCAGTGTAACGGTAATGCTAACGTTATTGTTAATTATACAACGGCAGTCACTGAGGCGGCACACTGTAAACGGTAGCTCATTACAGAAAAAAAATAGTTAAAAATAGTTATGGTTCAAGTTACAAGCCACAAAAGTCATCCCATCCCACCCACAAGTCAGCTGCATCCAGGTTAGGCTTTTATTATTAGTAGTAATTTAGCAGACACTTGTATCCAAAGTGACTTACACAGACTAGTGGGTCAACTATCCATCACAACTGCTGCTGCGGAGTCACTTCCAATAGGACCTGGGCTTTACTTCTCTGAAGGACAGAGCACAAGCAGGTTAGGTGACTTGCTAAGGGTCACACACAGTGAGTCAGTGGCTGACCATGGAACCTCCTGGTAATAACCTACTTTCTTTAACAACTGGACCACCAAGCCTCCTTTGTATCATAGATACTGAGATGATAAGGGTAGATCTAGTCAATAATAAGTGGAGCTCTGGAAATGTGAAACTTACAAATGTCAAGTAGACAGTAATGTTTTATCAATAGGTCTTTATCAATGTTTCATTTTGAAGAGATTGTTAAACGTGTTGAAACACTATCAGGTATGTGTCTATTTGAGCCAGCCGTAGCCCAGCCTCTCCTTCCTTATTCATTGGCTCTCCCTGGCTTGTTTTGCAGTGGACCTCTTGAAATGCTACACCTGCACCGACTTGACAGACGAAACTAAGTGTAAAGATATAACAGTCTGTGGGTTCGGTGACAAGTTCTGTAAAACCACTTACAAACTAACTGGAACTGGTAAGTAATGATCCCTATGAGCCAGGTTTCTCTGAATATAACAATATTACCTCGCTTCTCTCTCTTGTCCATTCCTACTTAGTGTTGGTATTAACATAGATTTTTCCAGCAGCTTCTTTCTAAATAAACACAAGAACATCTTTGCAGCCATCACAAGCCAAGTTTACATTGCACTAATGTTTCCCACATTCAAGTTGCCATTCAATCAGCTAACAATAGTATTCAAGCCAGATAAATGGATCTCTACAATCAGGGCTGTTTTGTAAATGTACCACCACCTACAAATCCAAGCTAAAACACTTTTTATTACATGCTTCCCACTGTCTTTATTCTCTAATACGATGTTTGAAATTTCAAGAGTAACAAAGCACTATGTCAATTGATGAGATAATAGTTATAGAATTATGACTAACTTTCTTTTTGGATTCATTGATAGATGTCACCGTCAGCAAGGGATGTGCATCAACTTGTACTGTAACAACAGCTTTCCCGCAAGATGAGTGCTGTCAGGGAGAACTGTGTAACGGTAATACAGATACTATTGTAATATTGTTAATAAAATCACTAACAGCTACCTCCTGCTGTCAGTACCAGTCTTCCTTCTCACTGTACATCTGATACCTGCCCCCCAACACACATGCACACCAACTGGACTGTATCAGAGAGTGTCTTTGCACTGTGACCTATAACTTATGCTCAGTAACCTGTGGGTCGAAAATACCTAAGTGCTAAAGTTATTAAGAGTGTCAAACAGGGAGGGGGCGGGGTTTAAAGGTCAGCGCTGGTGCACGAGTTCAGCTGCTGCAAAACTCAAAGCAAAAGCATGCTGTAAGCAAACTGCAAAATCATGTGACGGAGCAGGAAATGGAACAGCACGTGGTAAGAGTGTGATTAAAGTAACGTTCTGTGGAAACAACTCTGCTGAGAAGAATGTAGACATAAGAGGTCATTTTAGCACAGCACACAGGCCTGTTTATCTGTCTGTATAAACTGGGAGTGCTCACAAGCGTTCAGAGAGACAGACTTTTGAGACAGCTTCCATTCTCCTCCCCGAGCATCATGTTGAGGTGTGCCCAACGTGACTTCCAATGGGAAGGAAATCTGGCCGACTACCTAACTATGGTTTAGAGCCTAGTGACCATTTTAACATTCTAATATTGTTCTCTTCTGATGCATAAGTGCATCGGAATTATACTTTGTCAAATGAATCAGTATTATGAATGTAAGAAATTAAATCCACAACCTTACACTCACAGTCTGCTTTACCACCAGATTCGTTTTGCTTAGCACAAGCAACAGTTTATCACAGCATGTCAATCTGTCCCTTTATTGCATGAGAATCCACACTTTGTTTTTTTTTTCTGGTCGCTACTATGACCAGGAACAATAAGAGAAGATATATCTCAGTTCAAGGATAAATAATACAAACATTGAAATCCACATTCCTTTCCATTTCTGCTTAGCTGGTTTACCAAGATGATGTCAATTTTCAGTCCTGAAAAAGATCAAAGATGATTTAGAAATGACCACTAAACCTGAGGGAACACAAAGTCATTTGGCTTGAAACTCTCTTCCGGGATGTCACACAGCAATAATTAGCCAGGGGGCAATCAAATCAGTCATTCTGAGCCTTGTATTTGAATAAGGCTAAGCACTAGGAACAAAATAAATTGTATCTCTACATTCCAATGACAGACTTCAAAAACATCATTGATTTTTTGTTGATTTGCTATTTGTGGTTTTATTGAATTCTGACTTTTCTATGATTTTCTCTTCATACTGCAAAATTATTCAAAGTCAGGAAATATACAGTACATTATGTTTAATTATGCCAAAAATGAAATGTCTTTCTACTAGAGACATTTTAAAAACCTGTGTGACACAGTTAATAAATGAATGACCAGACGTATAATTAAAAAGTAAGCAATAGTCACAACTGTTTTGCAGGCCAAGAAAAGAGAAAGAAATATAACAAGTTACTTTTTTTATTAAGTTATAAGTAAGGACATTATATTACTTTTTTTTCTGAAGAAATTAACATGTAAGACTCTGGATTCTACAGAGACATGCAGTCTGGTGTGAAAGCAGGCCCTTCAGAGATTTTTGTCCTTAAATCCCAATTATATTTGATTTATATAATCTATACAATATATTTAAACATTTATAAATGGTATATCTTTTTACTTCCCACATTATCCACTGTGTTCTCTGGGCTTATTTTGCAGCACCCCTAATCAAGTCTTGTCAGACATGTGATAATGAGAAGGTTGAAAGTAACTGTGCGGAGAAAGATTGTGCAACCCCTAGCTCCTTCTGCCAAAGAAAAATCGACTTCACTAAAGATGGTAAGCAATGAAACTCTCGACATTTCTGCCATCAGTTTGTCTTTCTCCATTTCATCCTGACATTCATGCCATCTCTCGCCTCCACCAGCTCTGAGTTACAGCTGAGCAAAGTTTGCAATTCTTCTTGAAATGAAAATTACCACCAGTTGCCTGCACACCCATGTGATTAAAATACATCTCTGTTCCAATTCTATTTTTCAGATGTTCCCTTTTATGATACAGTATCATAGTTTAGCCTTCATGGTGTTGTAAATACATTACCTGAAAAAAAGTGTTTGTGCTGTTGTAACGGGCAGTGTTGTGAAATGCACTGCCGTTACGGATTCTGTCCCCTGTCAGTGAGATGAGGTTAAAAGCTCCAAGCTATTTGTAGAACCTATTCTGTCAATTATTCTTTTATGTTAACTGTGAACTAAAATATCACCTAAATTAGCTTCTCTTTGAATGCTACAACTGGGGACTTAAGAAATATTTTTTTCAGTTTTTTTTTTTAATTATGTAGAATTTGCAAGTGTTTTCGAACTATCTGAGAAATATTAAGGAAAAATTTAGAGTAAGTCATTACTAATGGGACTCTTTTGAGAGTCCTTTTTATCTCTATTTTTATAATCTAGTAGATCATCTCTTTTTAGTTTATCTGCTTTTCTTAACTCCGTCTCTAATTATTTCTTTGTATCCTCTTTTTTTAAGATTTGTTTTTAATACATTTCTTTGTTTTATATAGTCACTTTCTTTTGAGCATATTCTTCGTATTCTTATTCCTAGACCCTTTGGTTGCTCTTTTAGTGTGTATCGGATGTGCAGAGGACATGTGTAAATACTGGTGCAATTGAACCTACAAGCTTTACTGTGGTACCTAAAAATTCTATTTATTTTCTTGTCCATCGAAGGTCCAGCTTAATATTACTGTGTATTTCATTTGCCATTTTATGAAACTGGAAAAGAGATTCTTCTCCATGTGTCCAAAACCTAAAAATATCATCTATAAACCGAGTGTATTCTAAAGGTTCTCTTTCCAATTTTTTAAGTAATTGTTCTTCCCATTTCCATGTATGCACTGGCAAAATGCATTCCTAATTTAGACCCTATTGCTGTACCATCGTTTTGTTTGTAATTCTTATCAACAAATGTAAAATAACTGTTTTCTATCATCTAGTGCTTTTTGACAAGCTTCTAAAGTTTCTTTACGAGGGACACTTGGGTACAAGATTTTACATCCATGCAAAATAAAATTGTATCCTCTGGAAGGTTGTGCTTTAGTGATTCAGGTCTTTTAAAAGATGATGCTGTATCCTTAACATAGCTTGATAATTTCTCACCGTGTGACCCAAGTCATTTTTTCACTGTTTCAGCTGTTATGTGTGTTGGATTATCAAATGTTCTTTTTCCCACAGAATCCTGTTTCTTTAGTCCTGGGGATATCTTTTCCCAAACCAGCTGGAGTCTAAATCTCCTTTTTGTATCCTGATTACAGGATTCCCTGTTACAAAGGGATGTGCAGCACAATGCACTGCAAGTGACACAGCGTCGTGCTGTCAGGTATCGAACTGCAGAGGTAATGCGCATTTTCTTATTCATTGATATTAGTGTTATCTCTTGTTATTCACAGTACAGCAATTACAAAAGAGTGTGCATTAATGTATACATCAGTGCATCAGGGTGGACTTGACTGAAGTCTTTAAAACCATAAATGGTATAGATAAAGTTAGCCCAAGACACTACTTCAAATTTAGCAGAGAGACCTAAATGGAAGTAAAAATACATTTAGAACAGAAAGTAGGACGCACTTTTTACACAGAGTTAGAAATGCTTGGAATAGCCAACCAGCTGAAGTAGTAGGCTCTAAAACTTTTCTTAAGTGTTTATGTTCTAGAACAAGAAATCGTGTTATAAATCATGTTATAGCCAAAATGCTTTTCACACTTGGCTTAGCTTGGATTTTTTTATATACTTTAAGTAGGGATACAGTATTTTCTGTTTTTTACCACTTTATGTTACTTTGTTGTGCAAACGTACATTTCTGGTGGGGGTGTCTTTGGTATACTTGTTTCAAAACTGATGATTCAGTACGACACAGACCCTCCATGCACAACTCATACTGGGTAAACTCATACTACTACTGCACGTCTGCCTTATTATTGATTGTGTCCCCTGTGCTTGCTTTGCAGTAAACACCTTGAGTTGCCTGCAGTGTGATGCTCAGACTGATGAAACTCAGTGCAAGGCGGGCGTGTGCACTGTAGGCACTTTCTGTCAGAACAGCTACACCTTCACTAACCTTGGTAAGCAGTAAACAGCAGGGTTAACTGTGCAAAGCTGTTTCCTCTGTGTGGCTTCCTGCAGTCCATGTTACAAGCCTCTTGCCTTATTGCTGCTGTATAAGCCTCCTTCTTGTCAATACTGACAGATTTATCTAGAAATAGTACATACAGTAGTACTGGGATAAACTTGGTATTCTCATGTTCAAATATCTGTTCAAAATTCAGACAGCTACTTGGATATTCGTTCATTTACAAAACATTGTCAAAGTCATCATATTTAAAACGATATTAAAGTTGAAAATAAATAGGCCAGAAGAATAGGTTGTCAAAGCCTTACTTTACCCTCCCCTCCCTGAATTATCTACAAAGCAAAGAAATAAAAAGTCAATAAAGTAGATATCACACTTTTTTTTAATTCCTGCCATTGTCACTTCTTTGCAATAAACAAAGTGGCAAAAGACACATTTTCATGAAGTAATAGCATCACTGAGGTTTATTTATGCCTTTTATGGCTGAACAAGCAAGTGAAAACTCGAATTTAAGTAAAAAAAAATATATATAAAATAAAATAAATGAATCCAACTGCTATTGAGTGAGATTTCCTGCTCAAATGTAATAATGCTGGCGTTTAAATTAGGAATTCATTAGCATGTCATACTCTCTAAACAAGCTGGGATCCCTTTCAGGAAATGTACTGCACAAGATTGTATGCCCAGCAGTCACTGGAAACACATGGCATGTGAATCTTTGAAAAATATAGCCCTAGCTATCTGTACAGAGTGTGCAGAACCTCGTGGGTGTGTGGCCTCTAACATTCTCTCTTGTATCTCTATCACAGCCAGCATCAAAGTCACAAAGACATGTGAGTCCGCTTGCACAGCGACCAACACAGTGAACTGCTGCCAAACATCCAACTGCAATGGTAATGCTGATATTGCTCTTAATCACGGAACTAACTCTGGTCTTTCTAGTTTCATAGTCTCTCAGGTATCACCCAACAACCCTTTCTGCGTTATTCATTGTGTCTCCTTTGCTTGTTTTGCAGTGAAAGCCTTGTTCTGTTATACCTGTGACAAACAGAGTGATGAAACGCTGTGTACAACTGTAAAAGCCTGCGGATCAGCTTCGGGAAAATGTTCATCTGTTTATGAAACAGGTGTAGATGGTAAGCAATAATTGATATGGGCAGCTTTGGAGATAATACTGTACCCTGTCCTTCTCTGTCTGCCTCTTATATAAATCCTTTCCCTTTCAATGTACATTTTTTTCTGTTTTACTCAGTGTGAACAATTGCAGGCTTGGTGGTCCAGTGCTTAGAGAAAGGGACTTGTTACCAGGAGGTTCCAGGTTCAATCCCAGCTCAGCCACTGACTCACTGTGTGTGTGTGTGTTACCCTGAGCAAGCCACTTAACCTCCTTGTGCTCCGTCCAGATGAGACGTAAAACAAACAAGGTCCTATTGGAAGGGACTCTGCAGCAGCAGTTGTGATGCATGGTTCACCCTCTAGTCTCTATAAGTCGCTTTGGATAAAAGAGTGCTATATGATTAATGAAGAACTTAACTGTAGTAAAAGTTTAACCTCCAAATCATGCAGTTAAATTAAATTAATTGTAGATCATTCCATGAAGCCATTTTGCACCTCCATTAGCTATATTCAGTTTTAAATAGTTCACATGTTATAGCACACATGTATTTAAATTAGAAAACATGCTATCTGGTTCTACTTTAGGTTAAAGGAGACTCTTCATTTCTATTCCTTTTTCTTGGTCCGATGTTTGCACTTGTACTCACTCGGTCATTTCACCTCAGCAGTGTCTTCTGGTTGAAAGCATAATACTGCTGAAAGTGTGTCAGTCAATAGCGGAAGCAGCTGATTGGTTATTGAGTTGAAAGAAGCCAGTGAAGGGGTGGGAACAATTTCACTCTCCTGGTGAAATGACCCAGGAAGTAGAAGACAGTCAGAAAGCATGGCTCCCAAATAGTTTTCTTTAACCAAGTGTAGCACCAGAGATCACGCTGTGAAATGAAAATACACATGTGCTACAACATCTGTTTTTGGCCGTTTGAGACGCATAGATGTGCACTGCCTAGACATTTAATGGAACTCGTTCTTTTAGTTACTTTAAATAAGAACAAAACACACTTACAATTGAGCTCAGAAAAAGTCATGGAATTCATATGATTGATTGATGAAACTTAACATGTTTTTTTGTGCCTGAGCAGTGAGTGAGTGGACTGATGAATGTTTTATTTTGACTTCACTGTTAGGTAAACTCACTGTGACAAAGGGCTGTGAGGCGTCTCGTGGTGCCTGTGTACCCGGAAGAGTGGGCAACAAGCAGACAACATGCTGCGATACGGACCTCTGTAATGGTAATACCAATACTGCTAATTTCACTGTATTTACTTAACCTCTATTCCCACTGTTAAGACAATAGCCTCTTTTTACCTGCTGAACCTAGCGGCTTGTTAATCAGCTGAATCCTGGAGGTTCGGGCACAGCCTGGCTTGTGTCAGTAGGGGTCGCTATAGATGTGGACTAAACCAGAAGATTTTCCTCCCCAACCCACAGGGACGCAAACAGCAATGGGCAGCCACGCTTAGCACCTCAGCACAAACAGGATTTGAACTAGCAACCTTGTGAATGCATGCCATGCCCTCGATGTGGCCTTGCCTCATCCCCCTTAGTAAATTCTTTCATAATGTGTTTGCACTGAATAGCTTTTTCATTATTAACATTACACAATTTGTAAGAGTTCATGTTACGTGGTACTGCACCATGATATTATTTTATTATTATTATTTGTTTATTTAGCAGGCGCCTTTATCCAAGGCGACTTACATAGACTAGGGTGTGGGACTATGCATCAGCTGCAGAGTCACTTACAATTACGTCTCACCCAAAAGACGGAGCACAAGGAAGTTAAGTGACTTGCTCAGGGTCACACAATGAGTCAGTGGCTGAGCTGGGATTTGAACCGGGGACCGCCTGGTTATAAGCCCTTTTCTTTAACCACTGGACCACACAGTATCCTATTTACATGTAAAAATTCCACCTATTTACATGTAAAAATTGAAAGTTTGATGTATGTTTGGGCCCTAAATAATCCTCATCTCTGATACACTCAATACCGTGTGGGCCTTATTTAAATTGTTTAAACTCGGGAGTATTTAATTGCTTCCCCCTTTTTAAATCAAACAAGTGCTTTTGTTTTCCAGCTAATTCAATGGCCCAGTTTCACAGAGCCAGTTTCTCACTACTCTTGGAGTGCTAATCACGGTCCGTGAAACCAGCTTTAAACGTGTTTAAGTTCAAACACTTAGGAAATGGAATGAATTCTAACGTGCCTAATTAGCACAAGTGATCAAATGCCAAGACTCCCTTATTTGCATGCATTTTATAGTTGAGTTTGGAATGCGCAGACATTTCAAAGACAATGGGAACTGCACTGTTGGTTCTTGTTAGCCAGTCCGCTAACAGCAATCAGTCTGTGGGACAGTCAAGGTACCAGGTTGTATCCGTATGTCTTTTGCGTTGTAATTGAAATGTTTGCTAATGATGAACTTTTTTACAAAGAATTGTGAGGGTCTGGAACCAACTCCCCAGTAATGTTGTTGAAGCTGACAGCCTGGGATCCTTCAAGAAGCAGCTTGATGAGATTCTGGGATCAATAAGCTACTAACAACCAAACAAGCAAGATGGGCCGAATGGCCTCATCTCGTTTGTAAACTTTCTTATGTTCTTAACTAAAAAATAACCATCGCCTGTCCCTCCTCGATGTGCAGTTATTACACAAACCCTCCTGCATATTCATTATCTCTCTCATGCTTGTTTTTCAGTACCAGTTTTGAAATGCTACACTTGCAACAAAATTAAGTCTGAAACTGACTGCACTGCCTTAACTGCATGCGACTTCAGTGTCAGGTTCTGTTTTGCCTATTACGATACAACTCCAACAGGTGAGTCATTACGATACAACTGCAACAGGTGAGCCATTACCATACAACTCCAACAGGTGAGCCATTACGATACAACTCCAACAGGTGAGCCATTACGATACAACTCCAACAGGTGAGCCATTACGATACAACTCCAACAGGTGAGCCATTACGATACAACTCCAACAGGTGAGCCATTACGATACAACTCCAACAGGTGAACCATTACGATACAACTCCAACAGGTGAGTCATTACGATACAACTGCAACAGGTGAGCCATTACGATACAACTCCAACAGGTGAGTCATTACGATACAACTCCAACAGGTGAGTCATTACGATACAACTCCAACAGGTGAGCCATTACCATACAACTCCAACAGGTGAGCCATTATGATACAACTCCAACAGGTGAGTAATTATGTGTGAGTGCACATGTATTTACTATGTAACTATTATGTAAATACACAGTAATTTGACTATTTTGTTTAGACACCATTTACAAAACTATTACTTATACCCTGTAGATTTATCAAGCTTTTAGGCATTTATAGAAATAAACACCATTGTTAAAAAGCATACTAATATGTTGCCCAGTACATGATATCACATTTGCAATCTTAGTAAAGTTAATATCTTACCCATGAAAAGGAACTTCTCATTACACCCAACCCCCCACACAGACAGTACTGGGTTAAAGAAAGGTATAGTCTGTCTGCACCACTTTCTTATTAACTAAAGGGGGACCTCAACACACACTGAATGGCTGCTAAGCCATGCTGTCTTATTTGCTTTAGCACACTCTAGAAACAGCATCACTGCTCCATCGTTTTTTTTTTCTTTCTGTGCTGCTGGTCAATCCAATGGTCTTGCATAACATCACATTCTAAACAGTAAGTAGCGGGGTTCTGAAAAACATAGCATTGCACGTCCCCACGTGTTACTGCAACTGTTTAAATAACTCACCTGTCATTTCTCTTTTCATTGTTAACATCCTGACATATTTTTTACACTTCTAACTTTAAAGTCTGTTTCAAAGCTCTTTTTACAATGTCCGCTCTAGTGCAGTGATAGTGTCAGGATTGTTGCCCACATTGTCAAACCAGTAATACAGCAATAACAATCCATGATGTGGTACGGAACAGAAAAGTCAGGGCACTTGTTCGGGTTTATTAATTTTTTGTTTTATTGCTCTTGCTGCAGTGATTTAGAGGACAGATCTCAAACCTCAGGGCACTAGAGCAGACATTTTGAAAAGAGCTTTAAAAAGTTAGAAGTGTAAACAAGATGTCAGGATGTTAACAATGAAAAGAACTGACAGGTACATTATTTAAACAGTTGTAGCAGCACTCGGGGACGGGTAATGCTACAACGTTGTCATTCTTGACTGAGACATGATAGTTCTTGATTTATATAGGTGATAAAGGCTATACAGTAGACTGAAAACTAACCAGACTCTCACAGTGCAGTGTGCTTAATGCAACCTGCAGAGCAGTGACTGTTTCCAGCACCACTGTAGGGGTGATTTCAAGAAAGGTTACAAGAGGCTGTTGTGGCTGCACACATTCACCCTGTTGACTGCATTTCAGAAACACTGATATTCTTGAGTGGGTGAAGGCTAATCATATTCTTTGAACCCGCTCATAGGAACGACCGTCAGAAAGGGCTGTGACAGAACCTGTGCCAGTCTTGAAGATCTGTCAAGGAGGAGAACTTGCTGCACTACAGACCTGTGCAATGGTAAGACAGACCCTACATTTTTCAAAAACACTTCCACAAAGAAAGAGATGATTCTGTTTCTGTTTAGATGAGTAAGTGCTAGTGTAACAGGGCGTAGGCTGGGCGTGAACGGGCGACACCCGGGCACCGCACGCGAGCGTCTTAACCACAATGCTAAAACAGCCGGGCTCGTCTGCGCTCGTGGTTTTAGAGCTTTTAATCTCATCTGACTGACAGGGGACAGAGTCCATAACGACAGTGCATCTCACACCCGTTACACTAGTACCCACCCTGGTTTTCCCTGGCAGATCTCAAAAGTTCTGTGATACCTTGAAGGTTCTCCTGCCTCAATCCTACTTAATTTGCCAAATCAGAATCAGAAAGTGTCCAATGATCCTGAAATGGATCAAAGGTAAGCTGCTTCTAATAGTTTTACATCTTGTGTTTACTGTGTTTCTTGTGCTTGTTATGCAGAGCCTAAACTGAGTTGCTACACCTGTAATGGACTGGCAGATGAAAAGCAATGTACCACGGTCACAGCATGCAGTGCTGAAAGCAAGTTCTGCAAGACAGTTCGCAGCACCATTGCAGGTAAGCATCCTCTTAACCCCAGCACTAGGGATTGAACTGAGTGATCCACGTGCGGTCTAGAATATAAACATGCAGAATTCATAACAAAGATCCTTAGCACAAACGTGGACCAGAGATTGTTGGGGTGGATTATCTGTGGAGAGATCAGGAGAGGTAGGCAGTCAAAAAATAAAAAAGGGCAGACTCCTTTTTTATATCTAACCTGGCCGTGTTTGTAGAAATCGCATCTCTGTATGGCTGGTCGCTCTAACTTTCTGGACAGGTTATGTTTTTGGACAGATGGTATGTTACTGTTGCCCCTTGAAGAGACCTCACAGGTTGACTGGAGCTCCTGACTCTGAAGCAGTTGGGATGTTTAAATCTTTGCTTTCTGATTGGAGAACGCACTTAGTCTGGGGGAAGGTTAACCTTCTTTGTAAATTCTTCCTCTCAGGAAAAGCGACTGCTGTCACGAAGACCTGTGAGGCCACTTGCACAGCATCGAGCACAGTCTTCCAAACTGTAGAGTGCTGCCAGGCCAGCCAGTGTAACGAATACCAAGAAAGGGGTACAGGTGCGTCCCCGTCCACCCAAGCCAGCTCCCTCCTGCTGGCCGTGTCGATCAGCCTGCTCACCATGCTGCTCAAATCAGCATGAGAGGATTCTACCACCAAAAACTCTGAATGCAATGAATTGGTTGACAATACAATGAGTCATTCAGGTTGTGAAAGATATACATTAAAAACAATTACTTAGGTATTTAGTACCAGAGCATATATTACACAGTACTCACTCAGGTGTTATGTGGTAGCTATAGTTTAGTTTAAAGGGAAGGAAGGTAACTTTGTAAAGAATTATGTAGGTGGGTTGTAACGGTAGTAAGTGGCACCAAGGCTTAGTTTTCTGTGCTTCAGTGTACGCAGTCTTGTCACTAAGCCCCTCTTTCGTTGTGGTGGAAATCATTTGTTTGTTTGTAATTTAATTGAGGATTTATATTTCAGACAACTGCCTGACATGAATTAAAAAAATAGAACCAAAACCAGAACCAAATGATAAGAAACACTAGAAAGGGGGGCCTGTGATAATGCTGCTCCAGCTAATGCAAAGCCACAGAGAGGAGTTTCTTTAATTCTAGGCTTTGGGATTTCTTATAGGACTTGTACTCTGCAGTAGTTACTGTCTAGCTTGTGTTTCAGAATATGTTGTTCATGTATCGTGTTTCGTACAATAAACACTATTTTTCTGATGCTATCATTGTTAAATCAGACCTCTTTTTTCTGTGTAAATGTTTTTTGTCTGCTATGCAGAGTTGGGGGTAACACAACGCATTACTGTAATCATATTGCTAATATTGCATTAGATTTGTAATGGGAGTAATAATATTTACTACCTTCCACAAAACAAAGTTACCTTTTCTCTGTGGTACAATTACAATAGTGGTCTTTTCAGTTGTAATGATAAACTGCTGTTGATATTCTTTACAGACGCACCCTCTCTTTCTACTCTGTGCTTCAGTAACCGAAGCTCCTTTTGATGCAATACAACAGGGACTATTTAGATTTATAAACAAAACGTTTAAAATAGTTTCACTGAATGTGCGCTTTGAAGAACTCGAAATTGCATGCATATGAAACACACTGCAGTATAATTAGCACATATTATATATCAATGCATCTACAAAATACCGGTGTGCATCTATTGTGTGAAGTCATTTTATCCATCTTTTCTATACATTGTCAGTTTTTTTACTTCACGTTTTCATGTTTGGTCTACAGCTGTAAAATGCCATTTTCTGGTCTTTCTACACTTTTTTTCTGCAAACCTTCTTATACCTGAACGTTTGAATATGTCCTGCAAGCTCATTTTCTATTGTACAAACCGAAATACTATAAATTGACGTTTTGATTCTCGAACCATCAGCGCTGGAGGTTAATTCAGCTTTTTGTAGTAATGTTAAGAGTTAGGATTTTAGTTCTGTAAGCCTTTTAAGAAAAAGAAAAAAAGTATATTGATTTGAATTACTTCTATTCTTAAAGCTTTGTTTAGGAAATACATTCTTTTCTGTGTCCTTTTTAATGTTGAACCCTTGCAAATTAACAAAACATGTCCTACTAATTTAGACAAAGCTACCAAGCAGTAAATTATACTTGTTTTACTCTTTTCACACTGAACATTAGATAGAGATAGATAGAGAGATAGAGAGATAGATAGATGGATTGTAGTTTAAAAAAAGAAAAAGCACAGAGATTTAATTATTATCATTTTTTGCTTAAAATCATAGCATTTGAATTATTGAAACACTAGTAATAGTCAGCGAAACTTTGACATCATAAAGCTCTATAACAAGACAACATATTCCTAATTCTTAAACTGATTCGTTTATTTTACCCGACAGTTAATACAATTGTTTTAATTAAGATACTTTAAATATATATATATATATATATATATATATATATATATATATATATATATATATATATTATATAATTTACTTACACAATACTTACATTTTCCTAATTTAAAAAACAAAAAAAAATCATAATACAGGTTAAATATTTGTATGCCCATTAGACTGTGTTAAACATCTATCCTCATTGCAGCTGTGTAACAGTAAAACCACTTGCAAATCTCACTTTCTCCTCGAGCTGTCTTCTACTCCACATTTGCTTATTTTCCCCTTATTTTTATGGATCTCCAGTAGATTTTTATTGCAGCTAGAAAATATATGTATATTTAAATACTGTAGTAAAATCATTCAAGGTAGATATTCCCTGCCATGTCGCATTTTAACCACTAGAGGTCTCTGGAAACGTGGTCAAATAGAATAAATATTAAATTATGCATACAGGCTGAGGTACTGCGCTTTTTATGGCGTTTTAAGCCATGTTTCCTCACTAAAGTAATTTGATAAAGTGTTATTTAAAACTAATTAAAATGTACCATTAATTAGATCCAGTGCTTAATTTGTGCCAGCACCTCTGGGCTTGACGAGGCACAGCCCTGGCATCTCTTCAGCTGTGAAAGTTAAAAATGTCATGCAACGTTTTGCTGTCCAATGCATTTTCTTACAATTCTCATCACAGTTTCATCCATTCTCAAGAAGGACTGTGACTCTATTGTCGTTTTTTATACACAAATAAGCTTACTTGGTTTGAAAAACGTCTTGAACGAAACAAGCAAATTCCTACACTACTTGGTTTGACTGAAAGAGTCGTAGACAACAAGCTGCAATATGAAAACTGAACATCAACATACGCTGAACGAGGGCTTTAGTTTCTAGAGCCCCCTGCAAGCACAGTGTAATCAGCTGGACCCCTCCCCCCTCTCACTTTTTGTAAATTAGAAACTGGTCATAGTGAAATGCATTAAAATATCAGATTCATTTTAATAGAGCTCTAGCAAACAATACAGTTTAACTAGTATTGCAGGCATTCGCTATTGTCGCATTAACACAGGGCTGTAGTTAGGTTAGAGGCAGGAATCAAAGCTGATTGCCTTCAATCAACAAAGATGTATGTTAATGAAACACAAAACACAGTTAACCACAGTCCACAGCTGCACTGTCAGCTTCTCAGGACATGACTGTGATAACAGTGACAGATCCCACCCCCCACCCCCCCAAAAAAAACATTTACAATTGCCTTTAATACCTCTTTAAAACCAGCATAGAAGTAGATTTGAAAATGTATGTTCCTTATTGTAGGTAAATGCATTGAACTGTGAGGCACACAGGGATATGTAATTCACAGGCATCTACTGTTTGTATTTTTATAAGAAATGTGCTTCTCTTCAGTAACAGTTAACAGGAATATGTAAGCATGTATGTAATTAATTGGAATGCACTATACTTGTATAATTAATAAACCTATAGTCATATGACATTGGCACACTGTGGCTAGATTGTAAAACACTAATCTGTAAATGTAGTTTTGTCTTCATTTTCCAGAATATATATTCACTGCTGGCACTACACTTAAACAAGGCTCTTACAACTGAATTAGTTTCCTCTGCCACATGCGTTAGGCCTCCACCTATGCCCAATACCTGCTGCACATGAAGTGATCAGTCAAAGTAAATCTAACATAATACTAGAGGTCAGAGGTCAGAGGTCACTGCTGCCACTTGGCATGATGTCACAGTATATCCACCATCTTGGTAAAGGAAGGACTTTCACATTATGAATAAATCTTAGGGAACAAAATGTTTTCAGACTGGAAAAAAAATGCTTTAGAACATCCTCTAAAACTAAAAAAAAATAGTAAAACACAGTTTTAAAGTGGATTAATAAAAAGCACACAAACCACAAGTAGCCTGTCTGAACTTCAGACGAACCTGTTTGAAGTGACTGAAGAGAAAGCTTCATTTGTTAATCTCCTTTTCTGTTACATTGCTGAGATGCACAAAAGAACCAAACACGTTTTATTAAAAAAAAGACAATTTAACACCTCAAAATACTGCAGCAAATTAAATAAAATATACAGACGCATCTTCTGTTTAAGTTTTACGTTACAATATAGTATCCAACACAATATACATATATTTTTTTTTTTATCAAGCTTCTTACCTTGAAACTTTTCTCTTATTTTTCTTAAACGTTTATTATTTTTATTGCAAAAGCCTTCCGCTTAATAGAGCAACACCGATTTACTAATTTGAGCGGGCTGAGTGATATTTACATAAACCGCGCGGGCGCTCACGAGCTGGAAAGTCCCTAGCCAATTGCGTTTCTGCATTCTTTCGCATTCTCGTGCACTGGACACACGTAATTATTTTTTAAAATTGAGAAATAAGGTTGATTATATTAGTTATGGGGCACTGTGATCAGACGTTTCACTAATTTGTCTTATCGCTAGACTGTCCTAGTTCGCAGAGCTTAATGTGTAAAGAAAGAGGTGCCGGGTCGCGAGCAATGACAATAATAGCGTTCTTAAGAAGCGCACATTCAAAATCATAACACGTTTATTTGAAAGAGTATTGTACGTACTGGTGCTAGATTTTATAAACACGTATTCTACATCATATACAAAGTAGTAGTATGTGCAGAAATATAAATTAAAGGCAACCACAGGACAAAAAAACCCACAAATACGCCTGTATGCATATCCACGTAACCCGTAGGGCAGAGAGGACAGTGCCAACCGCTCTTTGGTGGGGGGTGACATGGGACGATGTGTTTTTGGTCCATCCACTTTTTTTTTTTTTTGCTCTTTGTATTTGCAATATGATTCAATGTTTTGTTACGGTTACTGTTTAAAATTAAATAAAAAGTGGAAAGGCATTCAGGCGACTCCAGAAGGCCGACATTGATAATAAAAAAGATACACCGCACCCTACACAAACATTGGTTTGATCCATGGTCCGCGCTGTTGTGATAATTTAGAGCGCGTTTTAAAACGCTATCAGTGCCGTGAATCCAACAGAACCCGCAGTTGATTGCAAAAAATAGAAAAATTCTATTTAGGCTACATAGTTGTTAGCTTGGTTTGTTTCTCTTCTCTGTTAATTAAATTATATTTCTAACAGCAACCAGAATTATCCCGGGTTTAAAAGGGGACTTTTTCGACCTGAAAAAAGAAACAAGGACCAGGGGTCACAAATGGAGATTAGATAAAGGGGCATTCAGAACAGAAAATAGGAGGCACGTTTTTACACAGAGAATTGTGAGGGTCTGGAACCAACTCTCTGGTAATGTTGTTGAAGCTGACACCCTGGATCCTTCAAGAAGCTGCTTGATGGGATTCTGGGATCAATAAGCTACCAAACGAGCAAGATGGGCTGAATGGCCTCCTCTCGTTTGTAAACTTTCTTATGTTCTTCTTATGATTCTTGAATTAGCAGCTCTTTAGTGGGCCTCAAATTTATCTGTTGTTATGGTTACCAAACTAGTCTCCCTTTCTCATTCTGGGTATATATATTTTTGAAGGCTCAGCACAATTATCATTAACTCAAGAAAGGGGCCCTGGTTGTCATAGAGACCAGGCCAGCTGACTTTCAGAAGGACACTGGATCCAATGAGTCTCTTCTGTTCCAACAGTATTACCTGCAGCACTTAGAGTCGGGTGCAAATGTATTCAAACTCCTCAGGGCCTTATCGAGCAATGTATTCTGCAATTTTGAATACTGACTTGGGATACTGTTTTAAATTCTGGATAACATTTTGAATTTATTTTGCTGTTGGGTCCTTAACGAGGAATTTTACACACTGCTACAGTATGTACCGGATTTCAAAGTATGTCCTGTATTACAGTTAACATGTCGTCTCTTTAATTTTGGCAAGTGATATTTTCAGAATCCTATCGTCCTGAATTAAAATACTAATGTTGAAATTATAGTACTGTACCAACAAAGCCAATACATCTAAATGGAAGCCTACTTATTTTAAAACAGTCCTTTCAGATATGTATTTTTTAATGGCCAATGCCCAATGAGAAAAGCTACTTTTTTTGTTCATGTCTGGCAACACAATGTACTGCATATGAAAAATACTGGACTGTGAGGCTGGATTTCAAAGATAATACTACAGCAGAGTGGCTAAGCATTACAGGGTTAAGCAGAGGGTGGGGTAACACAGACAACAAATCCACCACAAAAAGTCACGGGACGAATTATTATTATTATTATTATTATTATTTTTTACATGCCAGTTTTATTTATGAACTCGTTGATGTTTTTTAAGGTTTCCTAACAGATTAAAATTCTTCCCACATTCCGTACAGTGAAACGGTTTCTCTCCCGTATGAACTTGCTGGTGAATTTTAAAGCTATTTAAATGTCGGAAACTCTTCCCACAATCTGGACAGCGTAGCGGTTTCTCTCCCGTGTGAATTCTCTGGTGGATTTTAAGATTGTAGAAATCCCTAAAGCTCTTCCCACACTCCGTACAGATATACGGTTTCTCTCCCGTGTGCGTCTGTTGATGTTTTTTCTGGCTTCCCAGTTGACTGAAACGCTTGCCACATTCAGAGCAGCGAAACGGTTTCTCTCCCGTGTGAATTCTCTGGTGCCTTCGAAGGTGTCGCAATTCTTGGAAGCTCTTCCCACACTCTGTACAGGAATGCGGTTTCGCTCCAGTGTGACTTCCCAGATGCTTTTTAAGGTCGTTTATCTTCTTGAAATTCTTCCCACATTCTATACAGCGATACGGCTTCCCGTCCGTGTGAGTTCGTAAGTGCCGTTTGAGCGATTTTAAGAGACTGAAACACTTTCCACATTCAGCACACTGATGGAAGTTGCCAGCAGTTTGTGAATGGTTATCAGATACTGGATTCACTGTCGAACCATTTCTTGATTGTAAGGAGGGATGTATTTGGATGGGGTGTTTAAATGGAGTGGGACCCATCTCAGTCTCCTCTTCAGTATTGGGACCCATGCTGTTACTTAATACAGCTTCTGGGGTCTCCTCTTTAATGTGGATTAATCCCAGTTCACTGATATCCTTTGCAAACTGCACAGGTTCTAGGTCAGCAGGCTCCTCCTTAATGTGGACAGGTTCTAAAACTTCCTGCTTTATGTTCACAGCCTGCATCTTTACTGCTGGGTTTAAACCAAGGAAAGCTAGTTGGTTTTCAGCAGCCCTGTACTGGAATAAAAAAACATAATTCAGGATTTTACAATGTCTTTGTATATATTGCACATATTCACCATACATACATGCAATGGGAAGTATCGATCTTGAACAATATGCTTTGAACTTTATGGTTTTTGTTCTGATATGAACAAAAACCACAATCCAAACCCAACTGTATAAATGGGTAATTGTATGTAAAAAATAATGTGATATCTTGTAACAATTGTAAGCCACCCTGGATAAGGGCGTCTGCTAAGAAATAAATAATAATAATAATAATAATAATAATAATAATAATAATAATAATAATAATAAATGGAGGAATAAGAAGGGTACATCCATCCATCCGTTCCCATGGCGTTGCTATTGTAAAAAAAACGTAGTTGAATAGATAGAAAAGAGTTAACTTTCCAGGTAACATTAGCATTTTTGTTTTATTAATAAATTTGGTGGCACTTTATGAAGTAAACACTCTTGAATTAACATAAATGTTTAAATAAAAAAAGATGGTATGTATTCATTAGTGCTGGGACGATCACGGCATTTTCATGTTCAGATATTCACTTATAAAAGGCATGTCGTATGCAGACAGGCTAAAAGAATTGAATCTATTCAGTCTTGAACAAAGAAGACTACGTGGCGATCTGATTCAAACATTCAAAATCCTAAAAGGTATAGACAATGTCGACCCAGGGGGCTTTTTTGACCTGAAAAAAAAAAACAAGGACCAGGGGTCACAAATGGAGATTAGATAAAGGGGCATTCAGAACAGAAAATAGGAGGCACTTTTTTACACAGAATTGTGAGGGTCTGGAACCAACTCCCCAGTAATGTTGTTGAAGCTGACACCCTGGGATCCTTCAAGAAGCTGCTTGATGAGATTCTGGGATCAATAAGCTACTAACAACCAAACTAGCAAGAGGGGCTGAATGGCCTCCTCTCGTTTGTAAACTTTATGTTCTTATAATTTAAATATTTGTTTGTTTGCAAAGTAATAAAAGCCATTATATTAATGTGAACGCAGGTAGAGATGCTAGCAGCAGGGGGCGTGGCCCTTGTGTGTGACTTTACAAAAAATACCTTAACACAAAAATAGAGAAATATCCGAGGATTAAAGCATATGTTGTGTAGGTCTTACTTTACCCCAGTGAATGAACTACAAAACAAAGGATGCCAAATAGCAGCTCAAGTCAAACGTTGTTATTCCCGAAATAAATAGAACATAAAGCTGACACCTTATAGGATAATAATTCAAGAGGTATGTCTTCCGGACACATAGCATTAACCAAGTATATCATCTTTGTTTTTCGAAATACCGTCCCAAAAAATGTTTTTTTTTTTCCGACTTCAGAACGTTACCTTTGCTGTTTAAACTGCCTGGCGTTCAGCACAGGAGACAAACTCGTAATTCAAATTCAAAATATTTACATTTTGTCAATAAGCTTTGTAGGAAAAACGTAACTATAGTAAATGCACTCGAAAGCTTACTGCTAAAAGTAAAACACCTTATTTTTAAAATAAAAATATTAGTTTACCACTGTACTTATTTAAAATCGCCGTTTTTAAAATGTATTTTAAAAATGACATTATACCGTGGTGTGAAGATAACTGCGGTATATTTTTTGTTGGTTATTAACGTTGTGAACAATGCCTTCGTCACAGTATTAACGCTTTGAAATGCGCTGCTATTACAAGCATTACAGTACATCTGCACACCGCCTCCACTCAGCAGAACATTGGTAAATAACTCATTTTACTGCATGTATATTTTATAATCCTGACACTTACATTTAAACCATCATTCTCTAATAGTGAAAAGTATTGCATCTGTTTTTGTTTTGTTTTTTTTTAAATCCCCTTTGAATAGGACGGTTGTGGGACATGTCTCCAATTCCTAATGGACAGATTGATTCGTGACGTCAACAGCCAAGGCAGGGCACCTTAAGAAACACACATCGAGCAAGCACACAATTAAAAGAAAGAAAAAATTATACCCTACCGTTATTATCTAGTAAATAAAATGTAGCTGCAATCTCTCTCTCTCAGATTCTGCAAATGTGGATAAACAACAGGATTTTCCTGTGTGAGTCACAGGAATTACACTCCCCTGCTTCCCGCACATTAGTTCCGCCTAACTTTGGTTCCCTTTAGTACAAATAACGGTGTGTTTGTAACCACAAAGGATGATTAATATTGTGCAAAGTAATGCATGTATTGAGCATATTTGTATAATGTCTAAATGTGGTTAGCTACAATGATTGAGGAGTGGTCTAAAATGAAGTATTTTCAGATCTACACGATATAGGCGATACATAAATGGGAAATTAAATAGAAGTCAACATGTTTGCAGAAATATACGTTTGGGGCCACTTTCCTGCTCCCAGGCAGAATATCTCTCTGTAAACTCTTCATGTTGCATTCACCAGTCAATCTGTGTGTCATTACTGTATAATACATGGATGAAGGCTATATTTGCATCCTGAGCCATTCAAAAAAGGCATAAAACCACAGTAGTGACGTCAAGAAGTGATGAGTCCTCTCTAGAGGAAAATATACTTGAACTTTGACCCATTCGACTCCTCTAGACCGTCGCTTTCAATTCAAACACAAAATGTTTCGTTTTCAATCACACGACAACACAGAAATGTTCATTAATGACCAACAAAATGAGAATACATAAAAAAAATGATGTAAACTGACACATGTGTATCTCAGCGAAACTGGAGAGGAACAGGAAATTAAAACAAGGTAAAGGCAATCATCCAATCATACAGCTGAAGCGCTAAAGGATAACGACACAGAACGTCTGTACAGCACTGAAACAAGGTTTTTAAAAAAACAACTGTACTGCTGAACCTCGTCTTCTTTAATATTAGCATCACAAGGGTATCAGTGGATTATAAAAACTAATAGATGGGCCTCTTCAGTGAGTCACAGGGAAACAATTCCACCTGGGGTTTGTGTGACAGATGTTTTATAAACTGTAACAGAAACCCGAGATATAACTGTTTTCCTGTAACTCACTGAAGAGACCCATCTATTATTCTATATATAATATTACTATCGCCTAAATACAACGTGGATAATCCATCTCTCTCTCAGAGTTCTCCTCGTTGTTCAGGACTCAGGAGTCCATCCCAAATATGTCTTAAAATAATGTCCAACCGTCACACGCAGCTATTAGAACATCACCCGCGCTCACGTTTAAACATGTCTCCGCCCACACAAGACAACCAACGAATCACTGACGACCTGCTGGAGCGACAGCCAATCCCCGAGGCGATGAAAATGGTTCTATTCTAGCTCGAGGTTTGACCAGTCAGTTTGATTGGCTGTTTGGCTGTCTTCTGATCTATACTCATGAATATGCATTTGACTTCTATTAATGTGATTGGCCAGTTGGGAGTCTCCTTGCAAATCGCAGCCCTGAACTCGACACAACCCTCAACTCCACTAGCTGCTTGCCAATCGGGCACTGTCTGAAATAAACCTTCAAGTATCCCACTGGCTTCAAATGCAAAAGTCAAATGCATCTAAATACACCAGAACAGAGTTTTCTGGTTTGGGGGTTTATTTTTGAGAACTATCTGCACACAACGAAGGATGCAAAGCGTTTTATTTTGCGGGAAAGCAATTTGTAAAAGGACCTAAATGAAGAATTATTAGTATAATTTGCACCGAGGCCCGTGCCTCTAGCTGGCTCCGGCTGCAAGTTCATTCAATCCACACAGTGCCTGTCATTAAGAAACACAGACTCAAGTTGGGACAGGCCGGGAAACGCTTGTTCTCCTCCTGTAACAAAAAATGAACGCGCTTCTTTGGTGTGACGTCACATCCACGGTGATTGTTGCTAGGCGGTTCCAAACAAACAGGCGAGTGTAAGAGTAATTAGTGCGTTTTAAAACATCTGTGCAATTGTATAGTAAGAGAATAATGAAAAAATGCAGTCCGAACACCATGAGACGCCCATTTCACATCTATGCCATTCTAGATTGCGTGGTGACCTTAATCATTCAGAAACAGTTAAGCTTGTTACTAATTAATGTATCTATTGTTCGGGTCTGCTCTTTGCGATAGAGCATTGAAAATCTGCTTCACGAAAACAAGAATATCAGATTAACAAAGGCTTACCACTCACAACACGTATTACAATATTCTGAGGTAATGTGTCCATACGGAGAACAACGAAGTGAAACTCTTAATTTATAGCAGACTAATACATCGGTGACCGCTATTGCACGTCTTTCTCAATAATATTATCTACTATTATTATTCTTGTTTAAAAATGGATTTTTAAAGCATTTTATATCAAACGATAAAGTCTGAGAAAGTTACCTAAACATCGTAAGTTTTAGCCTTCATAACGGCATTAACTTTGGCTTTCAAGACACCAAGTCTGCCATCATATAAGAATGATTGAAATTCCCCTCACTTGAGGGAGTTCTCTCCCTTTTTAATTCGTTGTTCTTCCAAAACATTGACAGCGTCATGTTGTTGGTACAGTTGTGTTATTTAATTTATATTTCCCCAAACGTTTTAACATAACAATGTACTAATAGAAACGGTAACTGTACAAACGTAATGTATATCAAAATACGGAGTTGAAATACAAAGCAAAAAATAAAATAAACTATATATGACACACACATTAAAGAAAAAAAACACATAGTACTATATCCAGAACAACACACACACACACACACACGAATACAGTAAATATAAATCTATGGCTAACGGGTGACATTATTTCAAGCATACCGGTTTAAGTTATTTGGCTTCAAAAATGTAACCCCGGTTCCCTGAAAGAGAAGATGACCGCCAAACCATACTTTTGGGAAAGTATACCAAAGCCGTCACGAGGTAGAATGAGCGGACAGCATCTGAAGGACATCTCGCTACCGCCATCTAGTGTTGGTGGTGAGAGCGTGCAACCTCAAGGACCCTGGTGCCTATTGAAGGCATAGAGGGATCTACGACATTAAGTCGGTAGAACCTGGTAAATATACACGGGGTAGTTCAGCTAGTGAAACCGTGTCCACAATCCAATGGGACAGTCTCTGCTTACAGAGGGCGTGACCTGGGGTCACCATGACAGGTGAAGAGCTGGTCAGACTGACGCAGTGTTCTCGTTCTATCCACATAGCATCTCAATGCCCGAACCAAGCATAGGGAATTCAATCTCCTATCCGACTCCTCTGCCAAGGGACTAACAAACCCTGTTATTAATTTAATTGATCTTAAATGATTAATTCATTAAATTAGTCTTATCTATACAGAACACGATCACCTGGCCAGGTTTCTGTCACTCAGTTAAGTGCAGAACGCAGCAAAATTCCTTATGCTGTTGTGATGTAGCCAATGCTACAAGTTCACTCCCATCAATATACACAACTGAGTAACACTTTCCATGAAGTGTCTCTAATGTGTATTTACACAGCAGTGACTTAGTAAACACATGTGCACTTACACATCATTACAATGCTATCATGCATCCTTACAATGGACTTAACGTGTAAATCTGAATGGAAAGTGTTACAAAGTACTGAAATACAGGACAATGCAGATATTACCATTGTCATTTACAACCGCAACATTGCAAATGCTAGGAGGCTTTTGAGAGTTTGCTAAGTGTGATTTACAGCACCTCCACACACTACAGTTCTCATCTCCTGACAGTAGATGGCAGTGTCTCCTTCAGAATGGCAGCACTGGAACAGAACAAAGTTCAATGTGAAAACATTGCAGGCTGTGTATTACTGAGCTCCAGAGTAACAGTGAGAGCAGCCTGCTGTGCTTCCCTGCAAAACAGATTCACACTCCCCCACCTAATCAGCTCCCTGCAGCATGGATGTGTGGAAGACTGCATGTGTGCAGCATGGATTTATGCACGGAATATCTGCTTTGAACGCATTTCTCCAGATCTCTAACATGCAGGATCAAGGAGATGGGATTAAAACAGTTTACTTGTGAATTCTCAAAAGAAATATTGAAAAAAGTTTATTTCCTAAAATCAATAAGGGGAGTATATTTCAAGCCTGATGCCTGTGCCAGTTACCCTTTAAACAATGATCTGTGTGAATCAATCAGGGCCCAGGTGTTTGCTAATAATCTGTGTTAATGTGCTGATTGTTCTATTAGTGCTCAATACACAGTCTAGGCTGAGTCTAAACTGACACATGGGACTGAATTAAAGAGGAGAAAATCCCTCCTTGAAATACTCAAGGTCCTGATTAAAAATGAGAAATGATCAATTATAAAACACATGGCTTGAGTTGATGAGAATAATCAGATTTGTTTGACACATTTCTCCAGCCCCATCATAGTCGAGGGATTCCAGTGTGCAGTGTTTCTGGGAGTCAGCAATATAAACAAGCTGCTTTAAATAATGCAGAGAAACGTATGCAAATATCCAGGGCTTCACTTCCTATTTAACTCTGCTGCAGTGCAGATAGGAGCAGGAGGAGAGGTAGCCTGTCTGCTGGTTACAACACTTTCTTCTTTCAATAACCACAATACTGCAGTACAATGGGGATTGTAACAGCTCTCTGTATAATAATGACAGCTCTATCAAGTAAGTATCTGACACTTGTGGAAATTCGCCTGCATTGATTCTGAATATTACTTGATGTTTTAGCAGTAGTTACTGTACGTTGTTTGCTTTTTTCCTCAAGGTGCCCGGTCTGATGTAGTGTTGACTGAGTCCGGACCAGCAGTTGTAAAGCCTGGAGAGTCCCATAAACTGTCCTGTAAAGCCTCTGGATTCACATTCGATGACTATGCTATGCACTGGGTTCGACAAGCTCCTGGAAAGGGTCTGGAATGGCTGGCTTATATTAGCTGGAATGGTGGTAGTACATACTATGCCCCGTCTGTCCAGGGAAGATTCACCATCTCCAGAGACAATTCCAACAGCCTCCTGTATTTACAAATGAACAGCCTGAAGACTGAAGACACTGCCGTGTATTACTGTGCTAAAGACCCACAGTGATGCAATCAAACCAAGCAGCCGTACAAAATCCCCTCTCTTCAGGACTGCAGCACTGATCACTCACAGGTTCTGCTTTCTTTTTCATGGTTGAGTTGTGGTCGATCAACCATGAGATTCAGACTCTTGTCTGTTAGAAAACCACACCCTCAATTTCAAAGAAAACACAAACAAGTGGCAGCTTCTATCTGTCGTGTTTTACTTGTACCTGCAGTCAGGGCCAGCGGGACCATATAGGCAGAACAGGGCAGCAAATTACAGGGCGGCAAAAACGCGACAGAATTACATGTACGTCGTCTTGGAGCTGTGCAATCACCTCTTACAGTTACTCTAGTAATTCTGTCATTACCATCTGAGTAGAGTTTTATAAACTCCTTTAATGGTGGGGGAGCTAAATCCTGCAAAGACTTAAACACCAAACCTGCATGGGAGTAATTTATGTAATTATTAAAACTTAACAGGTTATATTTCTTGAATATATAACAGTGATGATATCTTGTCAGCTTTCTATCTAGAATTTTTAGACTTTGTTTATACAAAGAATTCAGAGGCTTAATTGCAGTCTTCCCAGCTTGTAAGCAGACAGTTACACAATAGGACAAATGAGATAAACTCATAGAATGGAGATACAACTTAGCAACAGTAACGGATACATTTGGTCTAATAACCCTAAAGTCAGCCACATTGAATTCCCCAGTTTTAACAGCCTTTGTATATTTTTCTGAAAGGAAAGTTGCGAGTCCATTATGACACCTAAATATTTAAATTCTGAAACTATACTAATCTTTTCCCCTTTTACAAAAATATCAAACGGATTCTGTATTGTATTTCGCTCTATAGAGAAACAGACCTCGGTTTTACATCTCATCTGAAGGACGGAGCACAAGGAGGTGAAGTGACTTGCTCAGGGTCACACACACACACACACACACACACACACACACACACACACACACACACGCACACACACACACACACACACACACACTCAGTGAGTCAGTGGCTGAGCTGGGATTGAAGTCTTGCTATAGCTTTTCTTTCAGCAGGTTATACAGCATCTGTGTTGTTTTGCTGCACACCAGACTGACAGCTGAGAGCTCTCTCGGTCAAAACTGCGGTGCGAACAGGGGGCGTGGCTACCAGTGACCCATATATATTTTATTGTGGAAAACTGTAAAAATGTTTTTGCAGGCACTTGATTTTTGTGACTGTAAGTTGATTGAGACCGTAGGCGCCTAACCCATAGAGCACAGGGGAGGCAATACCGGTATACCTTTTGCCCCCTTATTATTTTGTGATGGTTTTGCCTTTAAAAGGCTTAAAATATAATAAAAAACTGAAAGTCATTCAGTAGACGCCAGAAGTGTGACATTGATAAAAAAAATATAAATAAATAAATAAATACATAAATAAAACTCACCCTACAGGAACATTGGTTTGACCCAAGTCTGCATGGCACTGTTTACAGGTGACGTCAGCAGCAGCGTGTCTGGGTTATTTTGGTTTGGAGACAAAAAAAATATTTGTATTAAATAATATAGGCGAGGTAGTTGTTAGTTTAGTTTGTTTTAATATGTATTAAATTAAATTATTTTCATTCAAAAAGACGAGAGAACCAGACGGGTTTTGTTTTCTCTGTGTGTGTTTTTTTTGTGTGTCGCTGCGGGTTCATGAACGGATTTAAGTTCAGCACCAACTCTAAATAAAACGTCGTTACTGTTATTAAGCACTAGTAATAATATGAAGCATCTCTCCCCATCTCTCCCAGTAACTTTAGAACATGGCCCCCCACCCCTCAACCCCCATCCCCCCCCCACCGTGTAACAAGAAACACACACAGAGAGGGCTGGCTTTCCTCCGCTCCACACATCAATAAATGCATCACGACTGGGACTGAGGCATTTTGTCTTCATTTCAGCCTGAATGTGTTTCTGCAATGGAGACTCCCACACTGGGGCCACACACTCATATATATATATATATATATATATATATATATATGCATTTACTAAGTAACTACTCTGTAAATACACAGTAATGAGAGACGCTTCATGGAAAGTGCTAGCGGATGAATTCAATCTCTTTTGGGTGTTTATACACAGCAGATGAGAAAGTGACATTGAGAGGTTTCTGGTGCTTCAATACAGAAGTGGATTTTGTATTGGTTCAATAAATGATACTGGAAATGATACTTTACCACATGTGTTTTACACACAAAATACCACAACAAATTTAACCCAGTAGCCTATATTAGTGACGATTATAATAATTGTTGCATTGTCACCACTAGGGGTCGCCAGAGTTTCACAATTCACTGCTGTTCTCAGATATTCTCGCTCTCTCAATAAAAGCCCCAAGCCTCTTGTTTGTTGTGAAGCTCAATGTCAGGATCCCTGAAAACAGTTCACGGCTGGATATTGTTCAAAATACAGCAAACAAAAAACCCAACTATCTCCCCCTCTCTTTCGCTCTATTTTCATTCTCTAAAATATGAACATAATGTTTGTGTTTAAAATGCCACTGATCAACACTGTTCCAAAGTTGTGGATTTCCCCAGCCCCTCTATCATAGTCGAGGGATTCCAGTGTGCAGTGTTTGTGGGAGTCAGCAATATAAACAAGCTGCTTTAAATAATGCAGAGAAACGTATGCAAATGTCCAGGGCTTCACTTCCTATTTAACTCTGCTGCAGTGCAGATAGGAGCAGGAGGAGAGGTAGCCTGTCTGCTGGTTACAACACTTTCTTCATTCAATAACCACAATACTGCAGTACAATGGGGATTTTAACAGCTCTCTGTATAATAATGACAGCTCTATCAAGTAAGTATCTGACACTTGTGGAAATTAGCCTGCATTGATTCTGTATATTACTTGATGTTTTAGCAGTAGTTACTGTACGTTGTTTGCTTTTTTCCTCAAGGTGTCCGGTCTGATGTAGTGTTGACTGAGTCCGGACCAGCAGTTGTAAAGCCTGGAGAGTCCCATAAACTGTCCTGTAAAGCCTCTGGATTCACATTCAGCAGCTACTACATGGGCTGGGTTCGACAAGCTCCTGGAAAGGGTCTGGAATGGGTGGCTAGTATAAGCTATGATGGTAGTGATACATACTATGCCCCGTCTGTCCAGGGAAGATTCACCATCTCCAGAGACGATTCCAACAGCATGCTGTATTTACAAATGAACAGCCTGAAGACTGAAGACACTGCCGTGTATTACTGTGCTCGAGACCCACAGTGAGGAAGTGCAATGCAGGACTCGTACAAAAACTATTCCATTAGATACATGTGCATAGAAAGAGGAAGTGTGACTGGTAACTGGTATTCTGGTCTCTACATGCTCCTGATGAATTCACACTGTGATAAATGTGTTTCATGAAAATAAAATAAAGAGAGACGCTGTTCTGCTTTGATACTTACCCTAATATTGAATTAAAATATCACTGCTGTATTTATTTTGAAGTGATCATCAATATGTATAATTCCACTATTCTAACAGAAATGGGAATTTTCACAGTGAACGACATATTACACAGCAATGGGAACGTTTCACTGAAATCATGAAATCTGTGATAACCATGAAAAAAATACAGCCTTACTTATATGGTACTGTGAAAGAGTGGGGGGATCTGCTGTGAGAGAAACAGAGAGACAGAGGGACAAAGAGACAGAGAGACACAGAGACAGAGAGACACAGGAACAGAGATACAGAGAGACACTGAGACGGAGAGACAGAGGGATAGAGGGACAGAGACATAGGGACAGAAAGACAGAGCTCAGACTGTACATCAACCTGCCTGCAAACCCCTACAACCGTGGGGACAATGAGGGATGCTGTGCGATAGTTTGCCAACCCTACTGCTCACATGTCATGAATAAAGAAATCAATATTAATAAAAGCAATCCTTGTTGTGAGTGCAGTACTGGGGCCCCTTTTCAGAGGCTTCATGAGGGAGCTTGTATCTTTGACATGGCTCCCCACTGTAGTATTGTAGATTAAACACTGCTTTGAGTTAATTATAATCCAAACTACTTCAACATTTTCAGGACAACTTTATTCATAACAGGGCTGAAACTCCCAAAATACATGGGGAACTATATTTGATTTCATGTTTAAAAATAGTTTTGCTATAAAAAGCAAAGTTGCCTCAAGCTAGGTCTCCTGGAACCAGGAACCAAAAACGGACGACAAAGCAAAACAAGCAAAGTATATTTCGTCTGAGGATCGTGTCGAGACATTCCCCAAAGAAACTGTACATGCAGATGGAAGGAATTGTTTTGCACATCTTGTAATGTGACTCAAAGAAAATACGATCGATCGCTAGAACTTCAGAATCCCACATTAAACAAAAGGCTACTACAGAGGCTGCTGAACAGAACGGAAAACAAACAGCTTTCAGAAAACAAACTGGAAAGTCAGCGCAGACAAAAAAGTATTCCTGTGTCGGTTGTAGCCAAGTTAAATCAGCACTACAGGTCCAATCAAGCACAGCTACCTCGCTTCAAACAGCCTGCTGTTTACTTTTTAAACGCAGTTAGAATTGTAGACCTGAATAGGTTTCCAAGGATGGAGCAGGCTGCAGATTGTGTAATAAAAAGCAATGGGTTTTCATCAGCGCAGAATTCATGTACAGCTCTTATGGGTGCTTTTCATTTTCTGTTACAGATGTCCGATCTGACGTGGTCTTGACCCAGTGTGACCCAGCCATGAAAAAGCCTGGAGAATCTGTCCAGTTGTCCTGTCGGATCTCGGGGTTCACCTACGCTGGCAGCAGGAGCTATTATATGAACTGGATGAGACAAGAGCCTGAGAAGAGTCTGGAGTGGCTCGCAAACATGACAGGAGACAAAGCTTACACTAACAATGCCGACTCCATCAAAGTTCATCTACTACTCTATACCTGCAGATGAACAGCCTGAAGCCTTTGTGTGTGTGTGTGTGTGTGCGTGCGTGCGTGCGTGTGTGTGTGTGTGTGTGTGTGTGTGTGTGTGTGTGCGTGTATTTACGTTTTTTTTGTCACATTTGATGTAAGAGTGTTTCAGTCTTTTGGTACAGATGGTAATTCTAAGTGATTTCGTTTTGCCGCTGCAACATGGTGAAAACAGCTAAACTCTTGGAGCTGTATAGAGACTCTCGGTCGTTTCAAACACGTTTTTCTAACTCCTCTCAATCCCACGACAAAAACATTGTCAATGTAAAAAAACAAGTTCGAAAAACGCAACAGCCGTTTAAATACTCTTTTATTGAGATTTTACATTTTTTTACATTTACACCCATTCGTTTTTTCATTCATTTTACATTTCTTTTAAAGATGACATTCATGCATACAGACATACATTTTGTTTTAAAAGCATTTAAAATACATTTAAAAACACCAAGACAATTGTGCTTTGTACATGGTTAAAACAGACACAGATTAAAATCAACATGAAAAAAACCTGTGCTGCTTTAAAAGTGACTGGAAAAAAAGAACCATCTATAAAAAACCAGTGCTTGTGAGGGCCGGGGAGTGCTCTCTAAAAAAGTTCAAAAGTGAACATAAAACAAAACAATAAAACTATAGAACTAAAACAGGGACAGGGGAAAAGGGACAGTGTATAAAGCAGTGAGTTAAAATTCTAAAATTTTAAAACACTTAAAATATAACTTTTAATAGTTAACATTAAAAATCTTTTAGATACATAAAACAAACAAAACAAAATCAAATAAAACATTCAAAATAAATCAAATCAAAGTCCATAAAACTGAAACAAAAAGACTACATAAAACCAGCCGTTTAAATACTCTTTTATTGAGATTTTACATTTTTTTACATTTACACCCATTCGTTTTTTCATTCATTTTACATTTCTTTTAAAGATGACATTCATGCATACAGACATACATTTTGTTTTAAAAGCATTTAAAATACATTTAAAAACACCAAGACAATTGTGCTTTGTACATGGTTAAAACAGACACAGATTAAAATCAACATGAAAAAAACCTGTGCTGTTTTA